>NW_017729033.1:51196453-51197680 GCF_001723915.1 Gavialis gangeticus
TGGCTGGTATGCATGCCAGAGATATTCTGGGTGGTGGTAAGGAAGGCCTGACATGGATAATACTGTGCAGCAGAGGAGTAACAGGAAAGCAGAACAAGGGTTGTCCTCCTGGCCTGGTAGATGGTAAGTTTGGCTAGAGCCAGGAGGAAGTTGACCAGGAGGCCCTTGTGGCCTTGTGGTGGAGACCGGGGGAGGCACAAATAGGGAGTATGTAAAAATAAAATCTGTGGGAATAAATGCAGCCAAACCTCAGGAAAGGTTCCTGAGAAAGCAGTAGGGAGGCTCAGGAAAAAGAAAAAAAAGCTATTCCTTCCTAACAGTGATCTCTGATAAGAAGAGAGTAGGGCAGTGTGGCACTTCGTAGACTATCTAGTTCAGACAGGCATGAGCTTTCATAGGCATTGACTTTTTTCATAAGATGCTATGTAAGGACTGACAGAACAAATGATTTTATATAGTATAGGAGGGGAGGAAACAAGGGGAGTGTTACTTCTACAAGAGGTAATAGGTTAGTTGAAGAGATTATTTGAGATGAACAAGGCAGGTAAAAAGAAAAAAAGGGGTGTGTGTGTTCATGTGGGAGAGTAAGGTCCTGCTGCAAGTACCTTGAAATCTAAACAGATTCCCTGAATTTCAAATCAATTCACAGAGGTGGGTAAGTATTAATATTCTAAACCTAGAGATGGGACTGCTAAGGCACCAAAAGATTAAGTGATTTGCCCAATGTCAAGTTGCAAGTTGATGGCTGAGCTGGAAATTGAGCCAAGGGGTGAAATGTTGGCCCCAGAGAAATCAATGCAAGTTTTACCATTGACTTCCAGGTCTTACTGAAGTTGATGAGAGCTCTGCCATTAACTTTACTAGGGTTAGGATTTAAATCAAGGTCTCCTGACTTCCAGTCATTTGTGCCAACTGATAGTTCATTTTCCCTTCCAGAGATGCAGATTACAGAATTCTTTTTGCTATTGTCAGAAATTCAGAAAGAGGGCAAATATGTTCTTTAATTTTTTAGTCATGGGGTAGAAAAAAATATTCCTTGGTTTATAAAACAGTTAAAAGACAGTTAACATCTGGTGTAGCTTCTTCCAAATGAAGAGTCTCATACAGACAGTCAACACAAATGTATTTTTCCTCAATTCAGTGAAATCCATTCAGCAGTTCTGTTTTGTTCAGTCTTCTCCAGTTCTCTGAGTATTCACATTTGATGACTGTTTGGGGGGGGGGGGT
>NW_017729033.1:51197740-51198426 GCF_001723915.1 Gavialis gangeticus
TGTTGGGGGGGGGGGGGGTTCGCAGTTTCCTGGACAACATTAAGTCCTTCAGTTCCTTCAAATCTTCAAGTATAATGAAGACCCAAAAATTCTTTAGATTGAGCAGCTCCTCTCTGTTACAGTGACAAACAGGTTTTGTTCTCACCAACTGGTTACCATTTCCTTTTTTATTTATTTTTTCATTGCTGCCTGGGCCAGGATTTTTTTTCCCACCCCCTATTTAAAGCAGTGTAGTTAATTTTATTTCTTGCGTGTAGGTAGTGTGGGTTTGTATTTAGTATTTTTAAACACTTTTTTTAGGGAAGCAAGATAGATAAAAGTAATAAGGAAAAGACATAATTTATTCTTGTAGGTCCATTTGGTGATTACAGAGCAGTGATTCTCAACCAGAATGGTACAGGACCTTGGGGTGTAATGAGATCCTTTTAAGGGTACTACAGGGTGCTCCTCAACTTTGTTAAATTCAAGGCACCCCTTGGAAAATGCCAAATCATAGCTTTCACTCCTTTTTTGACTACAGAAAAATAATACAGCAATTTCTGTTGCAAATAACTCAGAAAGACCAAAACAGGACCTACATTTTTTGACACTGTGGATTTGTACTTGAAATTTCTGGGTTTATCTTGTGAATCATGCGTAGGTGTTTGCACTGTACAAAGAAGATGGTATGTCTTGGAGCATTTCCT
>NW_017729033.1:51203426-51205407 GCF_001723915.1 Gavialis gangeticus
AACTTTGTTAAATTCAAGGCACCCCTTGGAAAATGCCAAATCATAGCTTTCACTCCTTTTTTGACTACAGAAAAATAATACAGCAATTTCTGTTGCAAATAACTCAGAAAGACCAAAACAGGACCTACATTTTTTGACACTGTGGATTTGTACTTGAAATTTCTGGGTTTATCTTGTGAATCATGCGTAGGTGTTTGCACTGTACAAAGAAGATGGTATGTCTTGGAGCATTTCCTTTTATTTACCATAAAGATTAAATATCCCTAATCAGATAGGTTTAAGGTACTAGTTCAGTAAATGCTGTACAACCATACAAGCAGGCATAAGTATTATCTTTCATTATTTACACATCAATACGTCTGCCTTAATTAGTCATTCATTTTCAAAGGTAAGCTTTTTATGAAAAGTAATTTGCTTTTAATGTTTGGTCCTTCCTTCATGTTAAATGACTTAACTAATTTTAATAAAGTTCATTGCATTAAAGTTTTACAAAATTAAAAGATAATGACCAAGAACCACCATCATACCAAACTATTTAAGCTCATGCAGGAATATGAAGGGCCCCAGTCTTCCATTTCTGTTCTCTCTCACAACTATAACTGTAGTTTCTGACAATAGGAGATGGAACAGACATCAGCATCGGACCTCTTAGAAGTAGACAACCGGAAGTAAGGGGGGAAAAATAGAAAATTCTTTTCTGATCAGTGTACATCGTACTTTAAAAAACGGTTGTGTTAACTCATTTACTTGTGACCCACAAAAAATTATTTTGGCACAAACATATGCTTCTCTTACAGAAATGGAGTCAGATTTAAATTACAATTTAAAAACATTTGAAAAGGATGCCAAATATGTCTGTGTAAAACCTAACCAGCTCATATGTTTTCATCTGCACTGAAAGTACTGAAGAGAGAGAGACATCTCTGTAACTGCTAGCAGAGTTTAAGTAACCACATTGGGTTAGTTTTTTAATTTTTCTGAACATGGGAGACTAGTGCCGCCTTAGTAAGGGGAGCACATCAGTGACTGGGTGTAGGGGGGTCTCCCACAGCCAATCGCTCCAGCCGATCACTGCAGCCACTTCTGGGAGTGGCTGCAGCTAATTGCTCCAGCTGTAGCTACTTCTGGGAGTGCAATGGCACTTCCACTCCCCGGCTGGCACTTGCAGGGGGGCACTGGCACTCCCGCCTGCCTCCCCTACCCATCACCTAAGCAATGAGCATGGCTGGTCAGGGGATGCACCAGTGCTCTCAGGGGGTGCACATGTATTCCTGTGCATCCTCTACATGTCGCCACTGTTTCTGAGGAAGAAAATGTGTGTTTTGCTTAAAAACCAAGCTACAATTAATGTGTGAAAAGCTAAAAGTGATATGTGGATACCTTTAAAGAGGGGGCTAAAATATTGGTGTCAGTGGGTGCATCTACATGTGCAATTAATTTGAGGCAATAAACTCCAGGGAAGTTTGAACTGGAGTAAACTACTCCTGGACATAGCATCTACATGTGTGCCTAGGACAGCAGACATTTGAGCCAGTGCAGAGCAGCTTATGCTAGGGCCGCTCCTTCCCTGTTCAGCCCTAGGCTCCAGGTGGTGGCATCAGGTGGTAGACAGGCTGGCTGAGGCATGAGAGTGCTGAAAGTGCAGAGCCATGTGGCTAGGCAGCAAGCAGGAGTCTGGTTCCTTGCTTTCTGGGCTGACAGTGTGTCCCTGATAATACTCTCTTATGGCTGTGTTAATTAGTTTACTGTAGCCTAATAGCATTACCTGCGTGGACAGTGACACTTTATTCTGCAATTAATTAGTTTACTCTGCAGTAAAGTGCACATGTAGATGTAGCCAGTAGGTGCATCTCTATAGGCATTTGTTCCCTGATATGCTGGTACCCCTAATTCCCAAGCCACGGCCCCGATGGCTATGCCAGTGCCCCTCGCTCCTGACTCACAGACCTCCAACCCTGCTGGTGCCCCTCATTCCGTACCC
>NW_017729033.1:51210407-51212616 GCF_001723915.1 Gavialis gangeticus
GCCCCTCGCTCCTGACTCACAGACCTCCAACCCTGCTGGTGCCCCTCATTCCCTACCCACTTCCCCTCACCTCCAGGCCCCAGCTCCCTAGTGTGTGGGGTGGGGGGTTGTGTGAGGCAGAGAGGTGTGGGGATGGAGGGGTGCCCAACATTATAGGTGCGATGCAGTAAGTGATGCCAAAGGTGACACATTAGTGGGGCATGAGGGAGCACATACCCCCCCAGATTTCTGCACACACATCTGGAAATGGGGCTGCGGCCTGGCTCAACTGGCACTGGACAGAAGCTGCCTCCATGGCCCAGTGAGCAGGACCCAACATGGGATGGTGAAGCAGGGCGGCAAGACTCATTGCTGCTGCTGCCACTGCCGCCACCACTGTGAGCTCCGCACCAGGTGAGCCTCCATGGCTGCCAAGCTGAGGTGACCCCCTGCCTACCACCACAGTAAATAAAACTTTCAGGAATGTACATTATTTCTCCACAACATTTGAATAAGTTCATTTTATCATAGATGCTCCTACTCAATGTCTGGCATAGACAAGCAGACCCTGAAATTTTATTCTAGTGTCTCTGTCAGATGATCACTACTGGTCTTCAGCTGCCATTCTTCTCTAAGTAGGATCTAGAATGGAGTTGAGTCCTTATGGTTTTTCTCATGCCTGCCCAGGCCCAAATGGGCCTGCTAGTCCGGCACACTGGTATTCTCCAATAATCAGCTTCCCTTTTAGTCCTTTAAAGAACCTTAGTATGCTCTCTGGGGTTGCCTTATCTCTGACAGGTGAACCGAGTTGTATGTGTGTGAGTTTGTGCCGAATTATATAAGGACTGAATTAAGCACAGGCTCAGACTTGGATGTTCAATTTAAAACTTTATTGTTTCACAAAGTCATAAACTAAGGAGGTCTGTTGGTTCACGAGGTTCCCAAATCAAGCCCTTGCTTTCTAACCCAAAGGTTAGGTGCGGCTGCCCGATTCAGTAGTCTCAGAACTGGTCAACAGCTCATTTAAAAGGAGTCCCTTATCTTTTTTTAGACAAAAGATACAAAACTGTCCCCACTCTGTCTGAGTGAGGCATCTAACATAACTTTTCTATTACTTATATATGATAACACGTATACATATGCATTTCTAATTCTTACTTCTATTGGTTACTAGTTAACTCATCTATATTCTACACGCTCTTTATTATAATTGGTTACGCTTCTTATGTTAATTTCTAATAGTCTACTTATAATATTCCCCAGACTTTATCAGCATGATATATGGTTGTTTTTGTTCTTGCAGTTTAGCCTTGTATTTCCGTATTTTCTAAAAAAACACTGCTTTGCTTGCAATTTTTATCATACTGTCAGCATTCTTATTCAAGGGTCAGATAGTGAAAACCAGAATGTCAGTCGCTGACTTCTCAACCTCCTTGAAGCATTCTGGGAGTTTTAGTGCGTTGTTAATTATGCTAGGCCTTGCTTAGCATGAGCACTATCTCACAGTATGTGTTATCTATCTTTTTGTTCTATGTTTTGAGCATTGCAGTAGGGTCATAGACCATGGCTGGGGTTCCTGTCCTTTTCAGCAATGCAAAAAAATAACACACAAACAACAAATGCTCCCCTCTTCTGTATAGTGTCAAAAGCCATTTTTCATAAGGAAGGGGAAGAAGGAATTGATACAAGAGGAAACTGCATGTTAATAAGTAATTGATGTTGATCAGTATGCAATTGTGAGCATGTGTCCTGTTTTTTTCTGAAATGCTTGCACTTTTCATATGCATAATCTATAATATATGAGCACATATACATGCTAATACATATTGTATGAGCATACATATATGATTATATATATTTATTCATATTAGGTAAATATTTATTAGCATATGCACACACTCTGGTTATATATAACTATACATATATAGTAACTGTAGTATTGATTTCCCTAAATACGTTGTCAAAATTAAAAGAAGTAACAAAACAAGTCGCTTCTTTTTCTTGTGGTTGTAATCACTTGAATAGTTGGATATTCTCAGGAATGTTATGCCTTTTCTAGGCATATAATTGACATCTGCATACACTGCTTTACATTAGTGTAAGTCCATTGATTTAAATTGGGAAATTTGGTCGTCACACCAGATGACAAAGCTAACATGTTTAACGATTTCTTTGCCTCCGTCTTCCTAAGTAGGGACCAGAACAGCCACCTCCCTGCTGGGCCCCCCTC
>NW_017729033.1:51213550-51215878 GCF_001723915.1 Gavialis gangeticus
GTCACAAGCTGGCAGAGGGTAGGTTTAGGTTAGACATCAGGAGGCGCTATTTCACGGTCAGGGCGGCTAGGCTCTGGAACCAGCTTCCAAGGGAGGTAGTGCAGGCTCCCACCCTGGGGGTTTTTAAGAGGAGGTTGGATGACCACCTTACTGGGGTCGTTTGACCTCAGTACTCTTTCCTGCCATGGCAGGGGGTCGGACTAGATGATCTGCTAAGGTCCCTTCCGACCCTAGAAACTATGAAACTATGAAAATACTCTGATTTACCTCAGTGAAACAGGCATTACTGAGGCCCATGCAATCTTATTTTTCATTGCATAAGTTTTTTCTAATTGTAATTGCACAGTTGTTTCTTTAGAGCTATGCAAATGTGTCTTTGCTTCTCTTATACTAGTTGTTTAATAAGTATTCTTTGAAAGTTTAACCCCAAATATTTTAGATCAGTTTCTCAGCATGAGATAGTTTGCTTCCTGTGATACATTTCAAAACCACTTGAAGAAATTTGCTTTTACAGTTCAGTTGACAAGTTTGCATGTGAAATGGAATGGGAGAAAAATTAATCATTGTTTTTAAGTTTTCACTGTGAAGATATCTTAGACTTGTATATCCTTTCCATTAAGCTGAGAGAAGAAGCATCAATAGGTATGTTCGAACTAACTACCAACTTTTCTATCACTTACAAACACCGTGTGTTGTTCTCTTTTTCACAAACAAGATTTCAACTCTTTTCCTATCTGATTTAATTACAGGGTTGGCTAGTTTAAACCTGAATCTGGAATTGTATCAGCAATTCCATGCTAACGTACCCTGAAGGGGTTTGAGACTTATGTCTTTAAAATTTATAGATTTAATAGATTTTAGGGTCCTATTAGACCGTTGAGTCTGACCCACTGCCCTGGGCAGGAAAGAGTGCTGGGGTCAGATGACCCCTCCCTGGTGTCTGTCCAATCTCCTTTTAAATACCTCCAAGGAAGGGGACAGCACCACCTCCCTTGGAAGCACATTCCATATTTTGGCACCCCTCACTGTAAAGAATTTTTTCCTGATGTCCAATCTAAATTTGCTCTCCCTCAGTTTGTGGCCATTGTTTCTAGTTACCCCGATGGGCACCCTGGTAAACTTCATACCCCCTATTTCCTGCTGTCTCCCCAGTGAGTTTGTAGACAGCCAGAAGATCACCTCTCAGCCTTCTCTTGTCCTCATAGGGTTTTTCTGTAAGACTTTAACCAGATGGGTGGCCCTCTGAACCCTTTCCAGGTTATCTACATCCCCTCTGAAGTGTCGCACCCAAAAATGGACTCAGTAGTCCAGCTGTGACCTAATCAGTGCCACACAGAGGGGAAGTATCACCTCCCTAGACCTGTTTGTGATGTACCTCTCTACGCAAGAAAGAGTGTGGTTAGCTTTACTTATTACTTCATCATTCCTCTGAGAAAAAGAAAGTGCAGGACTTAAAGTGGAAAAGATACTGTGGACATAAAGGAGGAACCTACTAGATAATGAAAATATTTTTAACTAAAATTTTAGAAGACCATAAGATTCAACTTCAGAACTTTTTTTTTAACTTGCTGGAAGTTATAAATATAAATCTTTTTTTGCTAAGAAGTAAAAAGATCAATTTACACAAAGGAAAGATGGAAGTTAAGCCCACAGACTTAAATTAACTGTGTTTATTGTATATTTCAACCTTTTCAGTGACAGATTTTATGGAACATTTTTAAAAAAAAATAAAATGTGGTCATTTGATTAAAAAAATATTAGTTTTAAGAAACTGAGGTTTTGACCAGTCTAAACAATGTTATTTCAGGTATCTTAGAGTACTTAAAGTTTCAGGATCAAGGCCCTAGCAAGCAGAGTTTAAATGAAAATACCCAAACAAAGCCAGCCTTGTTTTATAAAAATAAAACAGAAGAAAACAAAATAGAACCACCGCCCACACACACACAAAAAAAAAAAAGAGAAAGAAAAAGAAAAAAGAAAAAGAAAAAAAGGATTGTCTGGCTAACCCTGGAGTCCTTTGTGTATGGATTTCAGGAAAAATCAGAGAAAGACAAAATGTATTAGAAAAGAGATTATCCCTACATCCCAACAATGTTGTGCCTTCAAAAGGTAAAATTCAACCTTCATTTAAAATGTTTCATTTAAAATGCTTACCAAGTTAGAACATACTATTAAAAGTAAATTAGCAACAGATACAAATGGCCAGTCTTATATAGCTTTCTAAATTTATGCCAAACACTGATAAATCTCACTCTTTAAAGACAGTTTTGATATATGCTTGGGTCCCATATCTTTTTCTCCATAGAAAGAAGCTGAAAATAGGGGTAT
>NW_017729033.1:51220878-51240414 GCF_001723915.1 Gavialis gangeticus
GTCCCATATCTTTTTCTCCATAGAAAGAAGCTGAAAATAGGGGTATATAATTAATATTTGAGTATGTGATTAAAAATAAAAATAGCAGAATATGATGCTAATGAAGGAGGAACAGTCCGCAAGGAGTTAATTAATTTTGATAGTTACCTGGTACCTTACAACCAAACAAACGTGTCCAAGCTGGTTTTCCCAACTTGCTTGTCTTAACCTGCTTTTTGCTATATCTGAGGAACAAATCAACCCTAAAGAGCCCTGCAGGGGTACTTGTTCTTTTACTGAGCAATCTGTATTATTTCATCAGCAAGGGAAGCAAAATCAAAGTGAATCATATCTAAAATTTCATGTAAACAAGCCATAGGACAAGCTTGCATTGAAGCGTTTTCTTTTCCTGTGGGGTAATGGCAGATTTGTTTTCTTGATCAAACAATTCTTCTTTCAGTTTTAGAGATTTGTAACAGTGCTATACAGATCAGTGCTGTCCAGAGAGAAATCTTGTAGAGTTGTTTTTCTTTTTTTTAACTGAATCTCCAAAAAGCATATTTGTTAACTGCTACAACAGACAGGGGTATCTTTAGTCTACTGCAGCTGCACAGTATAGAATAGCTTAATTGCTTCCACAGTTAAGGGTCCTTTTTACCCATCACTGAGTATTTCTGTGGTCCTTATATAAAAGACACTGTAATTCCTTTTGTCAAAATGAAATGACATTTATATGCTCATGACATGTCAATGCAATATTTACATATGGAATTTAAAAGTACACACTTGTCTTAAGCTGCAGGCAATAGAATCTGATTCAATTTTCCTCCTCCCTGCCTTTAGTTAACAGTACACCTGACCAGCACAGTTCCTAATCACCTTCTTCTCCTCCAAGTGCTTAGAAATGGATTCCTTGAGGTTTTGCTCCATAAAATATTAGCTTGAAAACACAATAACATAAGAACTGGTAAAGAAAATATAAAAAGTGCTATATGTCTCCTAACAGCTGATGTGCCATCACATCATAATACAGGATAGATTGCGACTGGACCATTTGGCAGCTACTCACCTTCTAAGTTACATCATCAAGTGAGAGAGCAGATTCAATGGGACTGTGTTCCTCCACAATGTCCTTATATGAAGGAAGATGAGGAGTGAGCAGGCAGAGGAGAGAAATAAACCAAGCTATATTTTCTGAAGTACTGGCCACACAGACAAACTGGCATGAAGAATGTTTATGAGAGAGAACTTTAATTTTGGGGCAAGTCAGTAACCAGAAAGGGCCTTTGAGCTTTATGTTTGTGATACTACCTACCACTCCTTACTCAGTGAAGATAACAGTTTTATAATCCATCCTATAGGTAGGATGTGACCTGCTTTCACTGCTCCTTGTACATAACTCCAAGGAAAACAAGCAGGGGATTTGGGAGTGTGGGAGGGAACAGTTCCAGGTTCTTTCTTCCTGTTTTGTGTGTGTATGTTGGAAAATATCCATGAGAGATCTGGATGGAGTGTACAGAAAGAGAGAGCAAAATAGATATTCCCCAATATATCGTGTCCACACCCTGTAGATGTGCAAAATTACAGACCATGTACCTGGGGACCTAATGCCTGGCATAAAGAAGCATGTGGTGCTGCAGGCTTATAGCCAAATACAGAAGGGAACAGAATGAGTTGGGATTGAAAGACAGCTGGTATTAAATCTTTATAAAGTGTGATAAAGATGAGATGTTCCATCCTAGAGGTGTGCACCATCCTTAATGAAGGCTATTCCCCAAGGGATGGGCTTACTAAAAACTCAGATATGGGACCCTCACACACAGGCAGAACTAAACACATAAATAGCATAGAAGAACAGAATATAACCCAAGATGCCACCATAGCTTCTCCTCTCGCTTCTTTCTTCAAGAAAAAAAGGGGGAGGGCAGGGTTTTGCTTTAGTAAGTAATGCCCCACAAATTAGGTCCAATGCCATGAACTGTAAGTGACAAAATTAAAAAGAATAAAGGCGTTACCTTAAAATTCTTAGGGTATGTTATAGACTATCTCAAAACAATCATAAAGCTGAAATATTTTATCTACTGCTTATCTCTGTCTGGCATTGTTATTTTCCTGTTGTTCTGTAAAAGGTGTTAGGGTATTGTGGGAGTCTAGTACTTTACGGTGACAGATTTGCCATCACTCCTCTTCACTCTCGATCTCCTCTTGCCTAAAGAAAGAGAATAAGGAGAGGTGAGATGTGTGTTGCCAGTAGTGAATAGAGTGACTCACAATCTTTACAGGGCTCATCCTCCTCTACACCCTGTCTGTATCACACCCAACCAGATGTTGACCTGTGGCCTGCTTTGGGCCTCATTCTCCTACAGACATGATATTGAAGCTAGGCCACCTACCAGCCATCTTCTTAGTGGCTATCTGGTTTACTTTTTACTGAAGTCACTTGAGGGCCTCTAATTAGAGCCCTTTGCCAGAGCAGTACCTTCCTCTCTCAAACTACATTAATTAATTGTTCCCTCCCCAGTTTGATCTATCAAATCAATTCACAGTGGGGCCATTAACTTCTTCTCAGTAGATTCATCCCATGAATGCTAAGCTACAAAGTTCGTCCACATTTTACTAATCAATTTTCTCACAGTTCAATCAAATACCCAGCTGACCAGCTGGAATTAATCTCCATCACTCACAATATTAGTAGACCCCACCTAGGGCCAACCTCTGTTTAAGTCTATCAGGCATAAGCCTGCCACTCACTGACATATTGCTATGTCAAGTTCAATATCACAGGCATACACCCCTTTTAAACTTCCAACCTTACCAGTTCCAGAAGTATTTTCCTGCCTGAGGCTGCAAGCATAATTGCCAGGGGATGTTTGCAGGCCCTCAGCATCCCACTTATTTCCATTTTGTCTCCATTACCCCAGTCCAACTCTGGTCATCAGTCTCACACCTCCACGTGGCTCACACAAACTCTCTCTTGCTTGTGATTCCCCTTTTCTGGACCAGCACAGTTTTATCTTCTGGCCAGGCTCCTCCTGGCCAATAGGAGACAGCTCCAAGGTCCCATGACCTAGTTTCTCTGTGAAGCAGGCACGGAGGCTGCCATGTCTGCCTCAGACGTCAGCATCGCTGCTCTCCTTGCCACTCTATTGGTTCTTCACTTATCAGTGAGTCTCCCAGTGTGCTCAGGTCCAGAGAGGTTCTCCAGACTGTAACGGGGCTCAGGTTTGGTGCCCTGTTACAGGTATGCTTTTATAGAGGTCTTAGAGAGGTGAGCTCTACTGGCAGGATTGATTTGCTTATTACAGTGAAGATAAATAGTAAAATAATTTATTCTTGCCCTTATCAGAAGTGATCGAAAGTCATTACTGTATATAGACTGTTAAGTGACCTGTGTAAAATGAGTTAATGAGGGTCTAAGGGTTACACAATTACCTTCTAAAAGCTGTACCTACTGGGTGGCTATTAGATCACAAGACACTAACTAGCTTCCTGCTTGAGACTAACAGCAGAGGGGCCAAAAGATGTAGTTATAATATGAACTCTACTAGTTTGTGAAACAATGTGGCCATATAGTAAAAGTCAAGGCCAGATCATAGGCACATTAGCAGGAAGCGAACTTGCAACAAACAGGCTGCATCTGCACAACATGCTGACTGTCCAACAGCTAGTTACTACTGCACAGTAGCACTGCATGGCTGGAAGCATAATTCAATGCTCCTGTGCAGTAGTAACAAGCTATTGTGAAGTCAGCATCACCTCAAAGCTGTTCAGCGACACTACTGTGCAGTAACTCCAGTTACTTCAGTCATTTAGTACTTGTTTATACAAATACTAAATAAGTGCACAGTAATAACTGTTCAGTCAGCAGCTCATGTAGACGTGGCTACTGTTGATGAAGCAAGCTTTAATAGACAAAATCTAATATCTTTTCTAAGTGGAAAAGATATTAGATTATATAGCTGCTTCATACTTTTTCTAATTTTTGTGCCAATGTATATTTAAACATCTCAAGTCAGTTGGCCTACCAATACTTCAAACTCCCCATACCAAGGATATTAAGAAGACTACTGCACTATAATTGTGGACAATTGTTGCATCATAGGAAATGATTTTATTTTATACCTGGCTGCTCCTAAAAACAAATAAAATAGTCCTCTGCCAAAATGTGTGATAATACAGAACCAAAGGAAAAGAAAAAAAAAAACAAAAAAGCATTTTGTTGTTGCCTCGAGACCTTTCCCATCATACTCTGCGCTCACTCAGGAAAGAATACTTCACTAGATTTTCTCAGGAAAGAGTACTTCACTAGGTTTTCTTTTATAAGCTCACAACTTTCTCTCAGGTATAAACTTCATCTGTTGTCATTTTCCAAATGTTCCTGCTTTGGTAAGTGATCTCCATCCTTGTACCATAGATTGTGGGTGGCCAGCTGTCACCACAGAGAATTTAGATAGAATTCTGTTGCTAGATCTTATTGATCTCTCCCCCTCCATAAATACACACAAAAAAGTTGTTACTCTGCCATGTTTTAGTACTTCCTTTTAGAAGTATTAAAGAATGGGGCCGTAACTGCCCATACTGTGCTGTGCATACAGTGCACAGTTAATTTTAGCCACTACTTTGCCATAGTGGCATGCTAAAATAAGAGTGCTTGCTGCTATGATGAAGTACCTGCTGGTCACATGTAGACTCGTGATTGCTATGTCACCATAATGCATCGTACATTGTTGTATCACATTGCTACAGTGATGTAGGGTGATGTGTACACATGTTCAAATAAATCTTGTTTTATGCCGTATTGGACTGAGTATGACCAAGTCATTGGGATCTTAGATGCTCCAATTTTTTTCTACATCATTTTCCTTTCAACTAGTCAAAAAGCAGTTCCCAGTAACTGGTGCTCATTCACAAACATTAAGTCACAAACCTATTAGATGTTATGCTGAGTTTTTCATTTCTTTCAACTGTTTAAACAAGGCTAGAAGACCTTGAAGCAGTGCTAGTGCTGTCTCTCTTCCATTTATAGAAGGTATATTCATTACATTAACTAGATGATGTTTAACCTAATATATGACAACTCTCTCTCAGGATCATAAAATCATAGAAAATTAAGTTTGGAAGGGATCTCAGGAGGTCTTCTAGTCCAACCACCTGCTCAAAGCAGGACCATCCCCAACTAGATCATTCCAGCCAAAGCTTTGTTTATCCAGGTCTTGAAAACCTCCAAGGCCGACCACCTCTTTGGGGAATTTGTTACAATGTTTTACTATCCTCTGAATGAGAAAATTCTTCCTAATATCTAACCTAAACTCCCCTTGCTTCAACTTGAGACCATCACTCCTTGTTCTCTCATCTGCCACCACTTTGAACAGTTCTAGCTCCATCCTTTTTCAAACTTTCCTTCAGGTAGTTGAAGGGTGCTATTAAATCCCACCTCAGTCTTCACTTCTTTAGACTAAATAAGCCCAGCTCCTTCAGGCTGTCCTCATAGTCATGTCCCCCAGTCCCCTTACCGTTTGTGTTGCCCCTGCTAGACTCTCTCCAATGTGTCCACTTTCTTTTTGTAATGGGGCCCCCAAAACTGAACACAGTACTCTAGATGTGGCTTCAGCAATGCTGAAGAGAGGGGAATAATCACTTCCCTTGACCTTTCAGCAACACACCTAGCCCAGGATGCCGTTAGCCTTTTTGGCAACAAGGGCACACTGCTGGCTCATATTCAGCTTATCGTAACCCCCAGGTCCTTTTCTGCAGAGATGCTGCCCAGTCAGCCCCCAGCCTGTACAGCACTACATCAGGAACAAGTGTATCAGTGGTGCAGCACATGTCAGTGCTAAGAATATGGCAATGGTGCACTATGAACTAAAGCACATAGAACACGTTTTAGTTAATAGTGCACTGCCACTATTTTCTCAGTGCTTACATGTGCTGCACCACTGATATACGTGACACATGAGGCTGCCAGCGTGTGTCAATTTACATGCTCGAGCAGACTTAATTAATCAAGTCTGCTCTGATGCACTGGATTTCCAGCATGTCAGAGCAGTCTCCCCATATGTAAGTGTCCTACATCTATAAATATATATATATTTTTTTAAATGAATGTTCAGATTCTTCCATTATCTTATAGCTCCAAAAGCTGTGGCTTTGGGTCTGGGTGGGAGGGGGTGTGTGTAATGGAAATAATGAGAGAGAGATGCATATTCAGCAAGATATTATATTAAGTGTATTAATTTCAAAGGAAATCTTGGTAGAGGATTTTAGAGAACACCTGGATGACCCAGTATAACAGGAGGCACTTGTTTAACGCCTAGCCAAAGCAACCTTACTCATGGCATATTGTGTCTTGTGTTATGAAATGCCACTTTCACTATGGGTGCATGTACATGAGATGCATTAATGCACATTAACCTAACTTAATGCACATTATGGGGCATGTATCTACATGTATGTGCCCTTAACACATATTAATTTAGGCTAATGGTGCCTAAATGCAAATGAAGGTATCAAATTTAGGCATGATTAGTTAATATGCATTAAGGCACATGTAGACATAACTCAACATTAACTTTAGTGCCAGGTTTGCCCTGCCACTAGGGGGCCAGCCTGGATCCCACCCCAGGGAATATCCAGGGGTTGGGGTGCTAGGGCACCTTCCCTGGGGTCCTGCCCCCTAGGCCTCCCCCAATGTCCCGCCACCCTGGGCTTGAAGATCCAAAATATTGTACATACTTTTCCCCTTATATATAGCTCCCTCCTTGTAAGCAGGGTTTTACGGTGGGTGGAGGAGGGGCTCTGTTGGTTGAGGGGGAGGAGAGGGAGAGGGTGTTCTGTTTGGTGAGGGGAGAGGGATGGGGATGGATGTTGTGAGAGCCATAAAGTTTTTTTTGTTTCACCCATGTACATGTCCTGAGAGTGGTGCTGGGGGTGGACAGGTTGGAAAAGGAGGGAGCTGCTGCATGGTGCTCCTGCACTGGGCAGGCAGCTCCTGGGCAGAGAAGCGGCTGGTTAATGATCAGAGTATCCTAGATGACTGCCAGGTGCTGGCAACCATGTCACCGGATGCTGCATCTCCCCCGGTGGCCACAGGGACACGTGCTGGGGTTGCAGAGACTTGGGACTAACCATAGTGCCAAGTCTGGGGACTTGAGACTAGCTTTAGTGCCAAGTCTCTGCAGCTGTAGACACTTGCCAAAAATTGCCTAATGCACATTAAATTTAGTTGCGCTTAAATGCACATGTAAGTGCACCTTAAACGTCATGCCTTTTTGTCTTTCATCCATGATCATTATTATTAGCTGTCTGCTCTGAAACAGCACACTTTTTACTCCCCTGGCATAGTGTACATTGCTGATGACTTCAGTAAGTCATGGGTACTTAGCACTTTGCAAAACCAGGTACTGTGTGTAATGCATATGTCTTTTAAACCTGCAATACCTGTGTTTCAATGCTGAGAACGATGGCATATGCTACATTTACAGGGTTATTAATATTATTTTTAGTAATTCACTGAAAGTGCCAGCATTTTTCTTTTCTTGGCTTTCTTATTTGGTGCTGAATTTAAGGAATAGTATATGGAGCTGATACAGAAACAGGTTTATATAAATATAAAAAAAAATCATGCAAGAAAATCATTAAAATGAAACTTTGACAACTGAAAATTTGCTACATTCTCATCATGCATTAGAGCTTTAGGCATGGAATAACTATTGCTATATTTGTACATGCTTAAATTCCTTAACAAGATCATTTAAAAAATTTGCTTTAAATCCGGTTTTATTAAATACATTGCAAATTGATTTATCTTTTTGATAGGATCACATCCTGTGATGATCTCAATGGAGCTTTGTCATTTGATGTGACATAAGTGTCTGGCCTATATTGTTTGTGTACAGAGAGGATTTGAACTCAGATATTAAGTTACCAACTCAGCCTGCAGCTAATTCTGTGACCTTTGCCTCAGTTTTCTTTACAAGTGGACGTGTCAACATGAGATGCTAACTGCACAGTAGCCTAATAACACTGTGCAGTAGCGTGCTGGGCAAAACCCATGGTAATATGCCTCTGGGCAGTAGTATTAGGCTACTGCACAGTAAGCATCACTAAAAACCCGTGCACCGGTGCTACTGCGTAGTAGCATGAGTTATTGCACATTGATTTAGTACTTGGTTAACCAAGTACTAAGCTTTTTGCACAGTATCTATGGCACTTTAATGAACATGTAGACATGCCCACTAGTATGGAAATAATTGAGGTTACTTTCCTTAAAGCAATATTGTGAAATATATGACAATATATGGAACAACAGACTCTGATTGACTGTTAGCAACCATTACTTTTCTTACAGTTTTCATGGTAAAGATCAGTTATAAAGTTTATAGTAAAGATCATTTTGTAATGATTCTGAAAAATGTTGTGAGGTCTAATATCTATATAAAATCTACTTACACCAGTATAATTCCAGAGATTGAAATGTAACTTCGCTGTCCTTGTATTTGTAGCAGCAAAGTGAGAATCAAATTCTGTTTTCTACCCTTCCCTAATCCTGTTTAATATATATGCTATTAGCTTGAATTCATTTTCCCTTGTTGAAAAGGAAGAGCACTCTGATCAGCTCCCTGATTTATTTATTTTTAATTGAGATACTTATCGTCATTAAAAAAGTGAAGAAATAACCTATAAGGAAAGGAAACATGGCTTATTAGGTTAGTTTGCTACCTGACCACTTGTCTTATAGTAAATTTTAGTTTAGCTCTTTTAATTTAGCTCTGAATCCTTCTTGAAACTTGGGCTTCCTCTTCAATGTTTAAGTTACCATTTTCCTAGGTTAGAAGATTTGAACTGAGACCTTAGTTTTTGTTTAATCATGCAGAAGACTTGTTGCTGAACAGTGCATCATATTTCTACCCACCTCAGTATGCCACCAAGGAAATAAGAGAGTGAGAATGGACATATTTTATTTTTAAGGCTTAAAAATGACCAAAATAATAGAAGAGAGTATCTTCTTGACAAGTAGCTCCTGAGTAGAAACAAGCTACATAATTGATTACAGCATTAGAATAAAAATTATGCCTTAATTAAAATGGTTAGTAAACTATTAATCAATGACTAATCAGCAATTCAGGTAGCAAAATATTAATCTTTATAAGGAACACGGTGGCATCATGCTGCCACAGATAGAAATATGCTGATTCTGTTTTGGAGTCCAGCTCTGCATCTTTAAAATATGTTCATTTCAATATCTACTTTTGTTATGTAATTTTTTTAATTTAAAAAGTTGTGTATCTGTTTTGTTTTTTTAAATGGAGATTACTTGTCATCATTAAGAGAAAAAAAAAGTTAGGAAACCTTTTCTAAGGAAAGGAAAATTCACTTAGGCTAAAATTTGCTACTTGACCAGTCCTATTGATTTTAAAACCAATTAAATGGAGGAGTGCCAAGAGGATGGTACCTACCCCTTAGTCCATTATCCCAGATTAATTTTTATTATTTGTTTCAAGGAGATCAAGGAGATCTGTTGTTTGTAAGCAAATTTTAGTTTAGCTCCCGTGCAACAAATTTGCAAAGTCTCAGGCTACTCATTGACATGAGAAGCCTAAATGATGAACTAATTCCTTTCATTTTTATTTCTATGCTGATTTCCAAAAAAAGCATGCTCATCCTACATTCTGAACAAGAATGCAGATTTTACCATTCTTAGAAAAACTGTCTGTTAAACCACAAACTAGTCTCAGCTTTAGCTACAGGGACACTATCACCATCCCAAAATACAGGTCATTTTGCTAGATGTTTTGGTAGCTTAAAATATATATTTAGTTTTTTGTTATGCATGAAGAAATAACTAATGCTGTAATTGAGACAATGATGAGTCACCCTTGTAGGTGTAGTCACAATATATATATTTTTATATAACTTTCCAGCAGAAATGGCATTCTGTTCTGTTTGACTACTGGGCATGAGTTTAAATGAAGAAGAAGCATCACAAATGATGTATTAGTTAAGATGCATCCAAGTGCTTCTGAAAACCAGCCTTGCATTACAGTTTGATTTTTAATAAGTTGAAAAATCCCAAGCCTGCTGCAGGCGTTTCGGAAATGTATATTAGCCAGCACAGCTGCAGCTTTTTAATTTTTTTAATTGTCACATGAAATAAAAGAAACGACTGTAGATAATTATATGACAACAGTATAATCACCAATGTGAAAATGACTTCAACAAAGGAAACTTTGTGGCATTAATTATAATAAATGAGATTCTTCAGCTGAAGAAAAAGGAAAAGGCATTTTATATTTATACTATGATTGTACCTAACATTTTTCTACAATAACATTTTAAAGTGTCATAAATCCAGCATTTTAAATTATTTACATGCTACATCCAATTAAAGGTTAAGTTCAGCCAGCTAAAAATAATCACAACTTAAAGCAGAAAAAATGTTTCATTAATTGCTTCATTATGTAAACACATTTTTAAAGAAAGTGACTTTCTATACTTTTAAACAAGCAGATGTTTTCATGAAAAAACTTACCAAAACGGGTGTCATTATAGCCACAAAGCCTTTTTTTATTTTTTTGTGTGTCTCATTGAAATAAAAGGCCAAAATAATTTCTTGTTTAAACAAGTATTGTGCAAGGCACCAATTCTGGGAAATAAAACCATGTGAAATAAATATTATATTGATTTCAATCGAAATACTGACCATGGTATAGTTAAGTGTGTCTGTGTAGGACTAAGACCAAAGTGGAAAAAAACCTAGGATTTCCTTTGTATAATTTACAGTTAAATTTGCTCTGTTCTGTACTTCAAAAATAATGGATCATAGGGTTTTGTATACCTGATTGGACCATTCAGATTGATACTCCAATTTTTAGAGTAGGCCAGTTTTGGACTATTCAGAAAAGCTAGTAAACATGTAGAACTTGCATGTGATACTGAGGTTCTGGAACAAAAGAAATGGCCAATCTATAAAACTGCAGCAAATCAGCAACTTTTTTTTTTCATTAAAAAAAATTCAGAAAGAGTTGCAAACATGCTTTGACCAGCTATACTTCAACCAAGACGTCCCAGCACAGGGTGGGAAGAGAAATAAGACCATATCTAAGCTGTAGCACACATTATATACACACAGCTAAGACAATATTCGTTGCTGATATCACATGCAATAATAAACATTCTGAAGTATCTATATCATTGTACTCTGTATAACTAAAAATACCATTAGCACTTATAATATTAGTTAGCCCATTTTAAAATCCAGATATATTATGGATTGGTGGGGGGCTGAGTATATTAAGGATTGATTCTATACTATTTTACCAATCAGCTTATTGCATGTCTTTCACAATACAGACTTCCACAATCCATCTCAGTTTTAGATAAAGCTGGTTGTGTTCCAGTGCATGTGAGATTTTCGTTACTTTGTTTTTTTAACATTGTATAAGAAGGTTTTTCAGTCAACATTTAATCATTGTGATATTAAAGGAAATTCTTTGGCTTGGAGCATAGTAGATGGCAAAATACTCAAGTATTCAGCCTCTTGTGAATGTTGCCATCACCTCATAATGATAAGGTATTATGCAGCTTATTAACCTGGCAGGGATACAAAAACAAAGCCGCAATACAGACTTGTACTGGTGAAATAGTTCTGTATCACAGTTTGGTGATTCTCTGGGTTGTAATAAAATGATGTATTAAATATTCAATATATAAATAATATATAAAAATGTTTCCTAGATGATCCTGGTCTGCACAGAACATGTAAACAAGCCTAAAGCCTCAAACCTGTAAGTAATTAAAGTACTGACCTTAGATGGTTGAGCTCATTATTTACCAGGTATAAAACAGAAACAGAAAAAGAGCTGTTAGGTCATCTGGTCCATTCCCCTGCCATTGCTGGATTGCTCCCTGTAGTATAGTAACTATCCACTAAATAACATGCTCATTTTCCACTTTTATAGGTCTCGTGTTTCTGTTGGTATACTATAGGACCATTTATCTGGATATTATTGGGCTACTTATCCTATTAATTTATAGATTATTACTTTTATTAATTGTTCATTATTCCCTTCTATTCTCTATCAGAAAATGTGAGCATTCCCCCCATATAATTTAGCATTACTTTATCTATTTAATTTCTATCTTGAGTTTGAAGGAGCTCTTTAAATTCTCCTTTCTTTTTTTCTTGTATGTCTTCATGCTTTATATTTCAATTTCAGCTGTACAGAAACAAAAAGGAAAGATGAACAGATTCAGAACACTATGCAACCATGCAGTATTTTACATTCAAAAATATTTATCTCCATTTTTATTACATGACAAACCCAGTTTTTGGATCCAAATCCAGTTAACTCTGTATACAGATTTTCTAAATTATGTAAACAGGCCATTTTTACTTTAATATTGATAGATGAGACTTAAACTAGTGTAACTTGACATAGCACCATTGGCTTCATCCAGATGAGCGCAGACATGTGGTATATGGTGCCATAGACCACACATGCAGGCATTCCCCATGCTGCTACTTGCAGCACCGGGGGGGGGGGGGGGGGGGTTCTTGACCCCAGGAGATTCTGGGGTAAAAAGAAAAAGTAGGGCAGCACACGTGGTGGCAGAGTACGGCAACCAAAACCAGAGCCTAAGCAGTTCGAGCCATGCTCTGCTGCAGGCCAGGCTGTCTGCTGCAAGAGCACTATGACTGCAGCTCCCTAAGGTCCCCAGGACCCCAGGTAAGGCTGCTAGGGCCAGCACAGTTGCTGGGCCCAGCTCCCCTTATCCTACCTGTGGTACCTACTGCACACCAGACTGCGCATGGCATGGGCGTTCCCCGGGCACAAGTAGCAGCAGTACAAGGTGTACCACTGCTACTTGTCCCTGGGGAAACACATGTTCTTATTCATGGGGATGCAGCCATTGACTGCACTTAAGACCAGTCTCATATTAAAACAAAACAAAGAAATTATATTTAAAATTGCATAAAATTCTAGATATTTTCTCTATATTTTAAACACATATTCAGGAAGTATTTGTTAACGAATAATCAGCCAAAGTTCAACATTTATAAGTTTAATAATAACTTAATTAACGTAAGTTTATAACGTATAACTTAACATGTATAAGTTTACTAATAACTATCTATTAAACTATAAGTTTAACAATAACTACAGAATGAATTATGATGGAATATAACAACTGCTTAAAACCACTTTAAGGTGTTAATGTGTGGTTAAGAGCTCCAGGAGCCACCCAGAATTACTGCGTAACAAGGCCCTTGCAGACCTTTTGGCCATCTCTCAGTAAGTTACTCCCATCTCCTTTATATTCAGCTTGGAGTCTAATGAGCCATGGCTATCCTAGTGAGTCAGCAGCAATTAACCTGAAGCTCCCTAAGGGGTTCCAGCGCCTATTAATAGGGACAAACACTAAGAGAATCTTTCTGCTGTCTTATGGCTCTATTCCCCAAACTCTGACAATATGAATGGGGGTTAATATTAATACCTTTTATTTAAGCAGTAAGTGTAAGGGGCAGGGTGGGGGGGGAGAGGAGGAATCCATCTTGCAGAACAATGCAGGAAACTTCTACTTCTACACAAAACACCACTCAATCATTTAGGGTAAGTACAGACATTCAGAAGCTTAAGGCAGAATTGATCTAAGTTACACAGTTTGTTATAAGTGGCACAGTTTAGATTGGTTAAGAATACAGCATACATTCACCCTTTGGTGTGGGGGAGACTCTTAGACTGAGTTCCATCGTTTTTAAACCAGTTTGTGTGCGCCAAATTTCTTTGTTAATTGTATAGACCAATTTTGTGTGCCAAACTTCTACTCTATTACAGATATAGACCAGTTGCTGATCACTTATACTGGTAAAAGTATAATGTTTCTACCTGGTCTTAGTCACAGCCCTTCAGAAAGTAAGTATAATGGTTATATTTTTGAAGCAGGACTTCCTTTATAAACATACTGCATTATTTGAGTAGCATTAATAATAGTCCTAGTATTAGAAATAGGGAAGCAGAGCCCAATGCAAATTTATACATTTAAAAACAAAAACTTCAGGCATATCTATAGAATTAGGGCCTATATTTAAGAAAGCAGTGGCTTGAAACTCAACCTGTGTGCTGACTGTCATGTTGTGGCAAAATTGCTAAGTAGCTTTTTACATATGTAAACAATAGAGTGGAGAGTAGGAGTAATGAGGTGATTTTAATTCTGTATATGGCACTGGGGAGACTAAAGTATTGAAATACCATATATAGTTCTCCATATTTTTAAAAAGAATATTGAAAAATTGGAGAAGTTCCTGAAAAGTCACAAAAATGATTCAATGGATGAATAACATGTCTTAAAGTGAGAGACGTAAAGAACTCCATCTGTTTAGTTTATCAGAAAGAAGATTTAGAAATGGCTTGACTACAGGATAGAAGTACCTTCACAGAGAGAAAATACTGAGAACTAAAGGGCTCTAGATGAAAAAAACCACATTGTGGGTACGTCTACACATCTCCATATGGTGACGTTGCTATGGCGCTGTGCTTTAGTACTTCCTTTTGGAAATACTAAAGCACAGTGCAATAATACAGGTGGTTACTGTGCTGTGTGTGTTGTGCCTGGGTAGATTTCACTGTTACAGTGCTGTAGCAGTGCTATGGCAGCGTGCTGCTATGGCAACATAGCTGGTGATCACGTGTAGACACATGTAATCGCTACATCACTGTAGAGCACCATATGACAACGTAGTGCGTCGCTATGTCGCTTTAGGGCAACGTGTAGATGCACCCAGTGAGAACCAGTTTCTGGAAGCTGAAGCCAGGCAAATATCTTTAAGAAATAAGGCATATATTTTAATAGTGAAGGAGGCTAACCACTGGAACAAACTACCAAAGGAAGTTGTGTATTTTGTATTTTTAGTTGTGTTTATGTCCAGACTGTATGCCATTGTGGAAGATCTGTTGTAAACAAGCATTATTGGGCTTAAAACGGGGATAATAGGGTGAATCTAAAGGCCTATATACAGGAGATCAAACTGGATCTTGTAATAGCCTCTGTGAACCTGTAGACCAATAATTCTCAACCAGGATGTTGTGAGATCTTTTAAAGGTGCCACACTATATTAGCACTTTTAGGTGGGCAAACACCTACACACAAATTACAAGATAAGCCCAGAGTTTTCAAATAGAATTTTATAGAGTCAAAAACATTCTGACCTTCTGTGGTCTTTCTAAGTTCTTTGCAACAAGAGAATTGCTCTATTACTTTTCCACAATCAAAAAAACTAGTGAAAGCTAAGAGCTGGCATTTTCTGAGGGATGCCTTGAGCCTAAAAAAGCTTGAGAACCACTGCTTTAAATGCTAGTCAACACTGGGCCTCTGTTGTGCTACATATTGCAAACATATTTATAATGTTAATATCTAATTACTATTATACTTTTATTTGCCTTACACTTTTGACTAAAATCCACATTTTTTGCAGTAATTAAGATTGAGATTATCTCCAGTGTTTGCTTCCATTGTTATTGCCATCATGTACTATATAGAAATAAGTGAAGTGTGGTTTGATGGCACCATTTACTTTCTTCTTCTCATCCTGTGAAAGATACTTTTTAGCTGTTCTTTGGAGCTGAGGCTCATGTATGGACAGAGTGGGCCATAGGTGTTTTATATATTTAAAGGATTCATTTTCAGTTCAAACAGCATATTTGAGCATTGCTATAATCAAAAATGCCGTTTGAATAAAAAATGAAGTTTTTAACCATTAAAAAATAGCTTCAGAGCCTTACACTATCTCAGGAGCAAATTCAAAATGGCAACAAGAAGCCCTACAGACACTCTTAATGTTTAAAATCTTTGTATTCAGATAAAACAAACACATTTGGGTATCTCAAGTAATGTTCTGTACTGAGATAACTGTTGGACAACAGGTAATACTGTAATGTGATCAATGTTCTCCAAGTTATTCACCAGCATACTGTTTAAATTAGAAATAAATCTTATAAATTCTTAAAAGTGGCAGTTTGGATTTACTCTGGCTGGGGGCCAAATATGAGCTAGACATATGTTCTCTAACATATGGTGGATAATCTCATCATGTAAGTGTGGTGTATTCACTGACATTCATGAACCTAAGTAGTATGCCTGGGAAATGTCCCTAAAAGGTTTAGAATAATACTTATTTAACAGTGTTAGAAAGAACATGTTTGCACTTAGGATTTGTATGTCAGGACTCAATTAGCAGACTCAATTTGTACTTGGTAATGGTCCTTGGTACTGGTTACGCATTACCAAATTTTAAAGACTTTAAATTTTAAAGATTTAAAAGTTTAACTATTTTAAAGTGAACAATAAACTGTATGCCCTTTTCTACTATAAGTTCCACTCCTTATAATGAAAACAATGGCCTTGTTGTCAAAATTAAACGTAATAGCTAGTCCAACTAGGTTTACCTCTTGTTTTTGTTTTGGTTTTTTTGTGGGAGTTATGTTTCCAATATTTAACCCAAAATTGTTGGCTCCAGTGCTATTTCAGACCGTGCTCAAATCTCAATGTTGTATATAATTTTCATTTAAGTTGTATATCGAAATGTCATGAACCCAATTATTTTAGGCTGTTGATAAATATCTGTAGGTTGTGATACATCTGGCCTATACTATAAATCTGTTGTGAGGTTAACTAATGGCCACAAACTCCTGGAAGACCATTTCAGACGCAACATTAGGAAAAACTTCTTCACAGTCAGGGTGCCCAGACTGGGGAATAAGCTTCCTCCGGAGGGGGTGCAATCAGCTAGTCTGGAAATCTTCAAGAGGAGCCTGGATGGCCACCTTGCTGGGAGTACTTGACCCATTATCTTTCCTGCTTGATGCAGGGGGCTGGACCTGATGATCTTCCAAGTTCCCTTTCAGCCTCCATTCTATGAATGATGAGAATCTGCTGATGGATTTTGACTCAAGTGATTTGTCAGAAAGATTCTAGCATACAGGGGCTGATTCAGGAGAGGTACAATGGTACAGTTTCACTCCCCTTTGATTCCTGCTCCACCCAAATTTTAAAACCCATGGCCTAGAAGAAGCAGTGGCATTTCTGGTTAGGAAGTACTGAGAATCATTTCTCTGATTCCTGCTAATCTTTCTACTTGGCAGGTATTAATGACCCTCTATCCTTTCTAATGATCTTAATGTTCCATTATTCAAACTATCCTTTCTTCTGCATTTTTGCTGTCTGTTTGTCATTCCTGTATTTCAAAGCCCTACAGACTGTTTTTAGGTCTGACTAAAAATCTTTATTTAGGTATGGTAATATTAACTATAGGATACTTCTTTTTTTTAATAGGAGACTTACAGTTAAATATAACTACAGGACTAATGACACTATATCTTTTGACTGTTTTGACTATTCTTTGCTGATTTGTTTGCATTGTTCTTTATTAATTTTAAATATCATCTAGCAAAATACTGCACATTCCAATAGTTATATTTATTTTTGCTTTGATTTTAAACTGAATAATATAGTGCTAGCCCACCAAGCATTTTAATAAATCAACTAGTTTCTCTTTAAATGTGTTTTATATGATAATGTGCCAACCTATTTGAAACCCTCTTTTCAAACTTCTAGATCTGCTGAGGGGTGTCCATATCTTGTTTTGGTATTTTACATTCTGACATTAGGCATATTTTATCATACTTATATCTTAAACCTTTATTTATTACTGCTATTATTGATACTACAATTAAAATCTTTTGCAGTAATCAAACTGGAAATTGATATAAAAAAAACAACTAGTGATCTAGATGGCCAATGTAAAAAATACCTTCTGTATCTGTAGGTGCATCTATACATGTGCTTTACTGCAGAGTAGATTAATTAGCTCCACAGTAAAGCATCAATATCTACATGTGTGCTGGTGTTAGGGCTTGGGAAACTAATTATACTAAATAACTCCAGTATAAGATAGTAATGTCAGAAAGAGTACTAGCTTATGACAGATTCATTAACTGTGCTGAAACACACATGTAGACACTGACTGATGGCGTAAATTGCTCCTGGTCAGCCCAGTCAGTCAGGGGCCTGCTCCACTCCAGCTAAAATTGCTGCTGTTCTGGGTGCACGTGTAGACTCTGTGCCTGGAAGTAATTTACACCAGCTTGAACTGCTCTGGAGTTTATTGCTTCACATTAATTGCATATGTGGATGTACCCAGTGTTAGTTACTAGTGCATAATCCCTGTAAAAAAAATAAAAATTTCAAATGAAAAATAGTATTTTTTTCCTCAGAATTACAGCCCCCTCCCCAGTAAGCACTTTAACCAGCACTTGTCAATGCCTTGATTTAGTATACAAGGTTCTATTACCTCTTGTGATGGGGAAAGCGGTGTTCACAAAAGGCTCTTAATCAGAAATAAGAAGGAAGAGTGCCTTTTTTTCTATTTTTCCACAAGGAAGGAGATGTTGGCTGGATGCAGATATTTTGTGGAAACTTAACTTTATTGTTTAATTCCTATCAGAATCACAGTAGTCCAAAATGAAATAGGCAAAATTCAGTTCCTAAGATTTTATCCATTTCTATGCTTGCATATGGAAGTTGGCCATTTTTAAATTATTATTTTTCCTTATGTTTCTACTTGATAGGTATACTACACACTGCAGAGTTTGCATTTTATTGTCATTCAATATGTCCTTTCCTTCAACGTGTGCAGGAAAGTTGGCATTAGTGATATTAAAACAACCTTCTAATTAAGGCTTTTATCATTTGGAGCTAGATCCAATTAAGGATAAAGCCTCCTAACACTTAGGCACTTAGACCATAAGTGGGAATCCAGCATTCTGCATTATATATCTGGGGTCTGTATAGAGCATGTGGAGAAATTCAAGAGCTTCAGATTCATATTTGAAACAAGTAACACACTGATCAGGGAACTAACTAAAATCAGTATATTCCATGTGCAGTTTCTTAGAGCTAGCCAATAGAAAATACTAATGACAGGGATGAGTCTTGAATCCTATTTCTAGAAACCTCACTTAAGACTGTAGAGAGAGGTAAGCAACTCAGGCTGTACAGCCTTAAAATCTCTTCTCAAAATAGGCAGTCTTTTAAAGAACCAAAAATGTGTTCTTTTCTTTTAAAAGCACAATCAGAGGAGGACACCTCCCATGACTGCTTCTATAACTAGTCATCAGAGCACTTCATCTGCAAGTACATAACACGGCTTAATTTAATCACCAGTCTGAAGAAATTCACTTTGTCATTGTCCACCATCAAGGAGATCATACTAACCACTAGCCTATGGGCTTGTTTGAATGGGGCCAAACTCTACTTCTGTGGAAACTGAGCCACAGATTACAAGTAGGCAAGAAAACCGTGTGAACATGCATGATACTGTAGCCTACCAGTTAGAGGAGTCTCTGGAGTTCTGGTTCTTTCTTTGTGAATGGTTCATGCATTTTACCTTAAACCATCATTAGGTAAAATAAAGACAGTGTCCAGGGCTTAGGAACATAAACCCAGATATTAACGTTCTCTTCTCCCTCCAACTTCAAGGTCCAAACCAGTACGGAATTATAC
>NW_017729033.1:51240560-51254251 GCF_001723915.1 Gavialis gangeticus
TTGCAGAGCCACTGGGGGTTTCACGGCCACCTGCGGGGCTCTCCCGGTGCACAGTCCACACGGCACTCGCTGCTGCTGCACCCTGCGATCCTGGTTTGGTCCAGGTTCTGCTGGCGCTGCCAGGCATGAGTGAGTCAGCAGCAGGGGCAGAGGTGGGGGGGAGGGGCAGTATGTACAATGGATAACCTATCCTTGTACAGCACCCCATGGCACCCTTAAAAGGATCTCACAAAACCCTGGGATGGTATAGCTCCCCAGTTGGGAGTCACTAGTAAGATGGTAAGGGCATTCCCTTGGGAGGAAGGAAGTGTTTCCTTGAGTAGATGAGCAAATTGAATATGAGCCTCTTGCTTCTTCATTAAGTTCACTAAACATGAGTCTTGCATATAAAAGAGCAAAAGAAATACTTCAAACACAAGTTCCATTTTAAGAGAAAGGGCTGGCTATCAGGTTTTGTATGGAGCCCCAAATTGTTCTAGGCATGTTCCGCAAGCTTTTTCTAATATGGGGTACTTCTGATAAGGTGAAGAAGTAGAATTTTCAGATGGTTGGAGGTTGTTAAGATCACAAGTTTAGTTTGGCCTCTAGGGATAGCAGCTATTGAAAGGATTTTTAGGATCCCAATATTTAGACTTAATGCATAATTTAAGTCCCACTCTAATATCCTTCATTACATCTGGTCTTTTTTCCTCTAAGGTGCTGTGGTATTGCTCTAGGAAGAATGTTTACTATCAATATGATTCCAATACCCTATGTGTAAATTGAGTTCCCTAGGTTTTCTTGTGTGACTGAGTTAAATATTGGGTTTCCTATTAAGTGATATGTACCCTATAAACCTTTCCAGAGACAATGAAGTTTGGCTTATGGTAAATATAAATGTGAGGTTTTTGTCTATTTTCTTAACAGCAAAAAGTCTGATTGCCTTTTAACAGAGAGCAGGTGGTGGTAGTAGTAACATTCAGGATTTTAGAGAGTCACTCACTAATGAACTATGTCAAAAAACTGTCCAGCTATTTGTTCTATTGAGTTCATTGTGGTAAGCATTCACTGCTGCTTGGTAGCTGAGTCATCTCAACTGAAAGTCAGTCAGTTCAGTGGAGTTTTTACCAATAAAGACAATATGACTGCGCCAAGGTTTTTTGTGCCCTGTAATTATTCCTGCTGAGAGACCTCTTCATCTAAGTATTTTTTCTTATTATTCCTGTTTAGTACAAAGAATTAGTATTATTGAAAAACTAAGGGTAACCCCCCCCCCAAAAAAACCCCCAAAAACCCAAACCAGGTTATTTTGTTAGCTATAATAATCTGGTAGGAGTTTTAGTCATTGTTTAACATCAGATTGTGGATGTTAAGGAAAGGGGTACAAAAACAAAAGCTTCTGCTGATATAACAATAATCAGATTGATGCAATTCAGAGTGACTCACCATTTCCTCTGGCATCATGCCTAAATCTAGTCAGTCAAGACTAAGTCTTTTGAGTGTAGAACATTATGCCAGATGTTGACTAAACTTGTGTTGTAAGGCTAGAAATCATTAGAGATTTTATGTCCATAGTTAAAATAGCCAAATTCTATTTTCTTTTGAAGAAAAAACATATTTAAAGTAAGGGCAGATTGTTATTTTGGTTGCAGTTGCAAAACAAATGAGACAAAGCTTTAAGTACTTACTGTTGAAGTTGTGCATGTTTCTATAACTGTTTATTAATTGGCAGTATATAATAAAGTAAGATAACCCTGTGGTTTTTATAGGGTACATATTGTTTTTATTTGTTGCATCATAAAAACAGCTTATTTGTTTAAAAAATATGTTTCTGCCATAGATCATGTAAATATACTCTACCTGTTATAAAAAAGGCCAGCTGTGAGGGGATCATTTTTTTTTAAAAAGAAATTACATTATCCCATTTTTAGAAAAAGCTCCAGAAAAATTGGACAGAGTTAAAGTTGCCTTCAGGCAGCTTTAACTTGTGTGACCTGCACTTACTTAGCAGAACACTGTAGGTCTCATTGACCTTGGCAGCATAAAAGCGGTCAGATTTTTACATGGATGAACTGTTCTTGAACAATTTCTCCAGTGTATTAGGCACAACATGCTTTTCTTCAACATCAGGCATGCATATCTTGTCTATATGTTTCTTCTGCAAGGATATTTATTTGGTGATTACAATAAAAATTCTATCTTTTATCCACGTTTGAATATTCTGCATATTATCCTCAATAATGATAGAGTACAATATTATGTTCTGTTCTTTTATTTTTAGACTTCCTCATTTATTTAATAATGTTATTGTTTCTAGCACACACGACTTATATGGTAGATATATTGATTTTGAAGGACTGAATTTCATTCTTCACAACTCAGCAAATCCAGGTTAAAACAAAAAAATAAAATGAGAGTGTTCTTCTTGCTCTGCTTCTTTACAGACCATTAGAAAAGGCAATTAGAGAATGCAAATTTTAAGTTACCAAAAGTGGCAGCACTGGATAAATTTATTGAATCCTCATTTGTAGAATTAACATTTAATTCATATGTTAATTTTAACAGAATCCTCTGTCATTAGGTACCTCCTCCATTTTCACCTAACTCTTGATCTCTAAATGAAAATATGCATTCTAGAAGACTGGTCAAATATACATTAAAGAAAAAAAGTTCTGTTATGCTCTTGCATATGGATAAAGAGAGGGAAGGTTTAAGAAACCTCCTCCCACCCACACACATCTTTGCATGACTTAAGTAAGAATCAGAAAAAATTCATGGACTATTTCACTGTTCCTTTGTGGAATGCCTAGTGCCTCACAGGATGAGAGGCAAGGAATATCTCTGTCACATCATGCACACTTCCTTATAGTATATGTGAGGAGCATTACGCTGATTTCTGTAAAAGGGAGCTATACTTCTTTCATTAACTTGGGAGGCATTCTGCATTTAGGTGCTTCTCCTCTAATAGATAATTTATGGAGCTTGAAATGTAGAGGCTGAGTCTAGTCCAGCATAAATTTAAAATTGGGGATAGGGAAGGAGGAAAAAGGGGCATGAGAATAGGGAGAGAAAGTTCCCACAAGCACACCTAAATGAAGCAGAGTTATTCTGTTTTAACATAGGCCATCAATATTAAGTCTTGGCAACACATTTCCAGTTGTATATATTGTTCTTGAAGCTTTTAAAATTGTATAGAAAAGCCCATTTAACACACAGAATTAATTAATTCTAAATTCCAACTCTTTAATCCAGAAGTTTTGTCCTCTTGTCATACAAACCAAACTCTTGCTATAGCCAGTAAAATATATGCTTCCAAGTTAAGAGGTTAACATGGACACCAGTTTCTGTATTAGTACACTTTTTTTCAAAATTTTAAAGAACAAATTATACTTCCAACTTGTGTTTTCCTGGCCATATAAAACAATTAAACTTTGCAAACCATATATTTGATTGTTTTAAAAATCTGTTTCAAACTATACAACTGCAGATTGATCATTTACAACCACCACTGCAAAAATAACAAATCAGTGGGATAAGCCAGTCTGTGTTCTGATCCCTCATGACTTAGTAATTTCTTTCTTGTACTACTTTAAGATAATTTCTAATTTGATCGTGATCCTTGAATATTTTCATATCTTGTATTTTGTTTAATCTGAGGGAAAATAGCATTGAATTTTCAGGAAAATGACTCCACCAGGGGAACTGCTACTAGAAACTATGAATCAAAATGCCAATATTCTGCACTCAGCATAATAAGTGGATTGCGTTTGGCTTAAGGCAGAGAGAGTATGAGCAGAACTTAATCTCATCACACATTTTACACTAGAATAGCATATGATGCTTCCTGTTTCCTGCAGTGTTTGATTCGGTAGGCATTCTAAGTATGCAGAATCTGGTTACCCTGCTGATTGTTCATTTATGCCCAGTGGATAGATAACTTACTTGATTTGGGAGAGAATGTCTTCTCTGCCTCATTTGGAATAGAAATCTGCATCTAGATCTCTCCAGATGAGTACAGGCAGTCAAAAACCCCGAGACTGAATTGATTCAGTCTTTGCAGGCTAGTCTAAAATGCAGAGATTAAACTGAGAAACAATTGGACAGAAAGTCAATTTTTATTTAGGAAATGCAGCCACATACCTGCAGTGGCTCAGTCCAGAAGCTGGGTGGTGCTAGAGCATGGCTCTCTGGTATGTAGCCAGCATTGGTTGCTTCATTTTCTTGCTTCCCCCATGATCTTTGGGACTTGCAGTCCAGACTCACAACAGCAGAACTCTGCAGGTTTGCTCATGACTTCTTCTTGCCTCCAGGTGCCTTTGGGATTTGTAGTCCATAGTTACAGCCAGAAGTAAGTTTTTAGCAGGGCAGGGCAGCTTTGGAGTCAGGGGAAGGGAAGTGTAACTCCTCTCCCTAGCCCCAGACCCCAGCTGAGGTTTGCCAGAGAGGAGGGGGGCAGGGGCCAGTCCCTGCCTCTCCACACCTCAGCCCATCACTGCTGGAGCAGACAGCACATTACAACCCAGACCAGGGCTGGAGAGCATGCTGGGATGCTGGGGGACAGTGATTTGACTTGAACCGGGAAGGGGCCTGGGACAGACATTTCATAAACCGGTTTGACCCAAATTAGTTAAATCTTATACTACATTGAACCAGGTTTATCTTAAACCACTTTTAGCCATTTTGAAACTGGTTTATGTGCACTGAACTTCTCTTCTATTACAGTTTTAAACTAGTTTCTGATGACTTAAACTAGTTCATGTGTAACTTCTGTCCCTAGCCTCCCTGTCACCCGTCAGAAGAATGCCCTCACTAGAGACTCCTTTGAGATAAATGTCTTTCAATCTATCCTGTTAAAGATATTTGTTGTGAGGAATAAAACACCTAAATACTCAGTGGAGTTGGGACTGGGATCCTCATTTCTCAGGTAAGTACCCTGGTCAAAATGATTCTGTCATGTGAATAAATGTTGGGGTAAAAATTGACATAAGCCACACCAAAACTATTCTGGGAGAGATATTCCAAGCAGGAAAGGCATCCTTGAAGTCCTTCTCACCCACAGCATGCACGTGTGCACATGCACGCGCACACACTTCAAACATTCACAAAAATGAAAGCAGAAACACAATTTCTTAGCACATTTAATATACCATATATTTAATAATATAACCTATTTTCTGTAATATAGATGTTTTCTTCTCACTCGTTCTCTGTTTATGCAAAAAAAGGTACTTTCCTCTGGTTTTCAGAGCCTCTTAAAAACAGATATTAGGAGCTCTTTTTGCAATACCAAACAGGTATCAAACAAACAAGCTGAGCAGAATCTTTTCAGTCTTCTTAAATGCAAGAATTAAAAATCTTAATTTTAAACTCAGATTCATTTTCAAACTCAATAATGCCTAAAAATTTGCAGAACCAAAATTGTACACCCACATCTTTCCATTTAAAAGCAAGTTGTATTTACATCCATAAATGAAACATTTGAAAGGGTCATTAATCTTCATTTGATCACAGCTTTGTTAGTGTTATGGTTGTCATTCCTTTGTTTATTTCCAACATACCTAAGTTAGTTTTGTCCTGCACAGAAACCATTTAGCTCACCTAGCACATTGATTTCTGCTGATATGTTTAGCTTTCGATTTGGAATTCTGGAAGGAGTTTCATTACTGACTACATCATCCTTATCTTCTTTAGTCACATCACCTGCTGATTTTTCAGTAATATGGATTGAAGCTCAAATGAGTGGCTGTTCTTCCCTGTCTAGTCCTGGCTTCTAGCAAATTGTTAAAGCATCATCAGCTGTAGCATATTAAGCAGCAGGTGGTCTATAAGCTATGCAATGAAACAAGTCATGAGGTTGCTGCAGCACAGATTCTTCTTGGTCAGAGGGAACACAGATATCAGCACTTCTTATAAAAACCCACACAGTTAATGAGCCATGTTCCAATTGTCATGGCCTTCACTGCTCTGAGATTTGCTGCTTTCCATTAGCCAATATCTGTATAGTTATTCTGCTTTGGGCAGACTCATTGCTCTTTCACTAGTATCATATTGTCTCTTCACCCTACTAGTAACAATTGTGATAAAAAATGTTTGAAGTGTCTTTATTATCTCAGTACCTGTTGGTTGAAAATAAGAGAAGCAGCATACCAGTAGTATCTTTAGTTTTGTGCTTGAAGGATATAAATCAGTATGAAAAGAGTGCGAACCATACTCAGCTTGTATAGAGAAAATAATTAAATTAATTAAAAAATCCCCCCATTATAGTACATACATTTCTGGGTTTTTTCTCCTGTCTTCAAATAATAATGTTGGCTCTTTACAGAATAATTGTTATTCATAAGCTTCCTGATTAACAACTTTTCTGAAAATCACATAACTACATAGCCAGATGACTTTGGTCTAGTTTTTATTCCAACTTTTGTCTTAAGTTCGAAATGCAAGTTCTTGGCTGATCGTGGTATAGCATCATTTCACATTATATTCCAGAATTTCTCATGTACTAATTTAAACAGACATCAAGAAATCTCTGCTACCATTTGATAAAGAGTTTTTTTGCACACTCATTCATAGTTTTGATAAGATAATAAAACAGGATTTTGCCCATACTGATGTTAGCATGAGCTTTGCCATTAATCTTTAATGGAAGCAGCTTAGGTCCACAGTGGGCACATCCACACAAGACATTTACTGCAGAGCTGCCTAATTAGCTTTGTAGTAAAGTCTCAGCATCTACACATGCGGCGCTATTAGGCTGCAAGAAACTAATTAAATCCAATGTAGGCTGGTACTTTTAAATATAACTACTATCCTGCTGCAGACTTTTTACTCTGCAGCAGTGCACGGTAGACACTGACCCAGCTGGGGCACAAGCATGCTTCAGTGTGGGGGCTAGCTAGCCCTGCACTGAAGCATGCTTGTGCTCCAGCCAGCCCCTCCATAGCAGTTGAGCTGGGTCAGAGCAGCCCCAGGTTGGTCCCCTGGGTCCCGTGCCAGCTGGAGCTGCTCTGACCTGGCTCAATGTGCTGCAGTCCTGGGTCCACATGCAAATGTGGCACCTGGGAGCAATAAACTGTGGTGTGATATGCACTGGAATTTATTACTCTGTGCTTATAACGTGTAGATGCACCCAGTGGGAATGTCCCCAAATGCAGGGGTGTGCACTTGCAGCAGCAAAAATAGTAGGAGCACAAATTTGTGCCACTACTTTTTACCGCAATGCTTGCCTCTGCATGTGCACCTTGATAGGGGACAAATTACCAAACTTCAAGCGAACTGCCCTTTCCTCAGTCCTCCCAGCTCCCAGTGTGCTAGAGAAGCCAGGAGACAACTAAAAGAGAGGACCAAGCCTCCATGTCCTCTGGTGCATGCACCTCTTGCATGTACCTTTCCACGTTTTTCAAGCTGTTTCGAGCCTACACATCTGGATGCAGCCAGTGAGTGCTTCTGAAAATCCCACCTACATCATTTCTTTCATTTTTCCAGTCCAATTGTCAGTCAAGTTTCCTGAAAACATGTTGTTTGATGTAGGGAAAATCTAAGAAAAAGTTTTGATATAATTGGGAACAGTGAGATGAAATTAAAAAAGGAATATTTAGATGACTCTCAGGACATTTTTTTCTGATTAGTGAAAACACATAGAAGAGGTGAAAAACTCATAATATTTTAGTCTAGACTTGATAAAAATGAGTAAATGTATAGCAAAAAATAAAATGTCACTGATAGAGGCATGAACTATTAAATATTAATTATTAGACTTTCAGTACTATTTAAGATATATTTAAAACTACCAACAAAGATCCTCAGGGATACCTGGCATCTATATCCTCAGGCAACTATATCTACCATTTAGTTTTTTGTAGGTATTTTCAAAATTGCCACTCAGATGCTGTCTCTTCCTGCATGCTCTTAAGATTTTCAGTAATACAACTCTTCTACTTCAGGCTCTGGGGGGGGCTACTGCTGCCACTGCTGCAGCTGCCAGGGGAAGTGCTTGGTTTCCCCAGCATCTCTCTCAGTACCAGGTAGGGAAATGGCGGGGGTGGAGGTGGGGGGAGCTGCGGCTGGGAAGGAACACAGAACATGGGGCTCGGGCTGGCAGCAGCATAGAGCCTGCACCCAGGAGGGCACCAGGGGTGCAGAGCTTGGATGGGCAGGGAGTGGGTGTGAGGGAGGGTGGGGGAGTTGGGGACCCTCCCACACGCTTCCCCCCATGGCATACAGCTCCTGCTGTGGGTGGCAACAGCAGCAGCAGCAGGTGGGTGCTCAGGGCACTTATGCCCCACACAGGCACTGCCACCTGGCTCCAGCCATTGCTGCATATGGTGTCAAGGAGTGCAGCCAGGCCAGTCCACCTGTATCACATGGGGCTCCATGTGGCACATGTACAGCTCCTGGCACTCGTACACAGCCAAGGGAAGTTTCACACACTGGAGTTAGCTGCCTACACCGCTCCCTGCTCTGCAGGTCCTGGGACTCTGCTGGAAGTGGAGAGGAGACTTGCCTCCTGCTTCCCGGTGGAGTTCCAGGACCTGAACAAGGAGTGGTGATGGCAGCTGGCCCCATCACTTGAGGCTTCCCTCAGTGGTGTGTGAGTCCCGACAGCTGCAGGTACAGTGTGCATGTCTATATACAGTACACAAACACAAATCAGGACAAAAATATGACATGGGGGAGGAGGGGTGGGAGAGGAGTGGGTCCGGGCCCAAGGGAGGAAGGAGGCCTGCTTCTCCCCTCCCACCACCGCTGCCGCATCAAGATGGGCCCACTGCTCCTTCCCCCGACTGCCATGGCAGGCTGGCTTCTTCCCTGACTTGGGCCCACTCCTCCCCCTCCTTGTGTCAGGCCCAGGCCCATTCCTCCCCTTCTATCACTGCTGCTGTGTCAGCCCGAGACCACTCTTTCCCCCCCACTGCTCCTCCCCTTTCCCGTGTTGGACCTGCTCCATACCCACAACTGCCGCATCGGCCCTGCAGGTGATGATGACAGAGGGGGGAGGGGTGGGCCAAGGCTAGCACTGTGGCCTCTCCTCCCCCATGGTGTCTCAACCCCATTTCTCCCCCCGCACTGCTGCCATCACCTCCAAGGAGCAAGGCCCCCCCACCTCCCATTCCATCATTGTGGCCTGCAGGGAGCAGGTGGGGAGGGTGAGGCCAGCACTGTTGACCTCACCTCTGCTGTTCCATCCACTCCATTGCTGCCATCTCCAGGGAGCAGGGTGGGGGTGGGGGTGGGGGTGAAGACAGACCACTCTTTCCCCCCACTGCTCCTCCCCTCTCCTGTGTTGGGCCTGGTCCATACCCACAACTGCCACCAATCAGAGTGCAAATAAAGCTTTATGGACAGACAGACAGATTAAGACTTTTATAATATTAGAATATCTTTAAGAATACTTTTCTTAATTTGAATGTTTAAGACTTACAAAACAAGACAAGTTTGATGCTTTTAGATGTAACCATTTGCATTTTCAGACAACAATGAGAGACAGACATGTGAAAATCTTGCTTCAAAATATATATGTGTCACCTTTGGACTAAGAATAAAAGTAAAAGTTACATGTTTGGACTACTGCCTGTATCTCATGTAGGCAATTCTTAGTCACCTTTGGTTCAAATGATTGTAGTTATAGCCACAGAGTGGAAAATACTTCATCAGAAGCAGAGGAATAATTCCTCTGACAATCCCCCCTTCCTCCTTTAATTTTTTATAGTGTAGTCACGGTCCTTTTGATTTTATATTTTTTCTCTGTGTTATATGAATATTTGTATATTTATGGATCAGAATTTCTTATTCCTATTATTAACATTTAAAGCATATTTTTTAAATTAAATAGTGGATTTCTTATTTTATAGAAACAACAGATGTTCAGCTTTTCTTTAATCTGAGCACTAATACATTTTTGCAGTTACATGAACTTTAAGGAAATTAATTCTTGATCATAGAGCTCCTTGGTTGCTAATGGATCTGCCAGCTTATTTTTGGTTATTTGCTTACTCCTAACATAAATCAAAGACTGTCATGTGTTTACTCTTAACAGACACAGACTCTATACATTAAATGAAGGGAACCATATATGAACATTTCATTTCTATTACATAAAAATCAAGTATGGAATCTGAGCTGCTCTTCACATTAACCTTTAGCTATAATAGAAACAGATTTACAATGATCAGTATAATCTATAACCAATTGTATCAACTAGTTATCAGTACAACTTGAGGCGGTTAAACTTGCTTAACAAGAAAAATGCTTAAAGATGCACATTCTTTGTAACATGTAACACATTTCAAATAGATTGGGGTGCTCTGAAAAATAGACTGAACGTAGAATTAGATTCCTTACTTTGGAAAGAGACATTTGAAAATCTTGGCCTTGAAAAAGACAATTCTTATTAAGCCAAAGTCAAAGGAAAAGCCAAAGTCCAAAAAAACTGAACTAGCTTTCACCTGCTAATCACAGCCACCTGTTCTAGCACCCAGTAAAAGCTTAGTCCCTGGGAAGTTCCTCCCTATTAATCACATTGCATTATCTGGCCATCTGTTATAGCTGCCAGAAAAGCAGCAGTGCCTTTGGTGGTCATTATTAACAGATTTCACACACTATATTTTACTTGCTGACACTCTCCACCCACCCTTCATCCTCAAAAAAGCAGGAAAAAAATCCCAACAACCCATCAGGTACTTTGAAAAGTCTAGCCTTTTTTACTTGAACATGTCAGGTGGGTGTTTGCTCCATGGGGTTCAATACCTGAGGTTCGGAAGCTTACGTTTTATAGCCAGGGCTTAAAACTTTCTATATTAATAAAAAAAATTGAATGGTTCAGTTAATGCTCTCTGGGGAAGAAAGTTGACAACTATGTACAAAACCTACCTCATTGCTTCAGCTTCAAGAATAATAAACGGCTACTTACTTTATATATATATATATAAAACCCTTTATATAAATATAAAACCCCCAAAACTGTGCTTTCCTTTAAACTCAGTGCACTCCTGCGCTGAACCCAGCAGGTGCCCAGAAGAAGTATCGTAGTAGTTGGACCTGGCTCATCCAGCATCTGTATAGATTGGGTACTTCAGTAGGGCTTTTTTGGTGCTTTTATTTAATAGTTGATTGACTCAGCTTTAGATAAAAGCACCAAAAAGCCCTGCTGAAATGCTCGATCTATACAAATGCTGTGGAGCTGGGTCAAAGGAACGCACTGCTTCTTTCAATAAAGCACTGTTTTTTGTTTGTTTGTTTTTTAACATCTGTGAGCAGCCAAGATGTCCCCTAGGTAACTTCAGACTATCTTCCTTCTTGGCAAGCATCACTTACTCTTGTGGCTGCCTGGAATATTTGGAGTACAGTAATAAAAGTAGGAATTGCAGACAACTTGTACATTCTTAATCATCGGATTGAACATGTCCTACCATGCTCATCACATACATTTTCTGTCTTACTGAGTTCCCTACACCCTAGGATATGATGGACTATCTATCAGAAGGCTAAAGCAGGCATTCAAAAAGCCTTGGGATGGATTGATCTAAGTTATGTGGTTTTCTGTAAGCAGCAGAGTTTAGATTGGTAGGGAACAGATCACACATTTGCTATTTGGGAAGGGGAGGGGAGGCAAATCTTAGATCAGGTTCTGCCATTTTAAATTAGTCTGTGTGCACCAAACTTCTGTTTGGTTACAGGTATAGACTCGTTTTATGTCCTGAACTTCTGTTCTGTTATGGGTAGAGTTAGTTACAGTCTCTGATCACTTATACAGTAAAGTGTAATGGCATTACCTGGCCTATAAATATTAGTCATTATTAACTGATTTTAGTGATATTGCGACAGGGTGATTTGGGCCTGTGATTTCTAGGCAACCTTTGTAGGTGCTTCTAACTTCTGTTAAAACGAAGGAGTAGTCATCCACTATTGGTGTTAGCCCAGAATGTTATTGTAGTATTAGTCTATTCAGTGTGTTATCTGCAATGTTGTATTTTGATATAAAATACATACAAATATTGTCAGCAAAAAGGGAAAATGGTTTAAATATGCCCTGTATTTTGTTTGAGTAAAGCCCTTTTCTTAACCTCATTTAAGTAACTGGGATGCAATATGTTCTGAAAACAAATCATCAGTGGCCTACATGCAGCTGTGCAATAGTTCTGACACACAGTAATCTGTACTTGCCAGCTGGACAGCCAGCAGATGGATTTGGGGGCAGACCACCCATAATGATTAAACAGATAGAGAAAGCATGGTAATTTATTAAGCCTCTTCTATAATTCAACCATTCATTCTCATCCTTTGAGGTGTAAATGGAGAGGCAAAAATGTAGGCACTTAAAACAGTTGTTGAAGTAATCAGGATTCTTCAGAATCTCATAATGCCTCTTTAGCCGCACTGAAGAATGTATTCAAAATACATATTTCATATGGGAAATTTGGATGGAAAACTGGTTATTTGTTTTGATTACGTAGGTGGCGACTGTTTTCTGAGTTAGGTATCCACTAAAAAAGGATGTTCCCACATGCTTAGATAGCCAGCACTTTACAAATCTTTATTGCTATTATAAAGACAAAAGGACATACCTGCATTACCATTTTAGGTTGACTCTGAGGGTCACCATCAACCAGTCCAAATCATATCACCATCAACTAGTCCAACTAGTCCAGACCCTTTCCAGCTACCTATAGCATATACCAAAGCTGACCACATCATATGGAGAGCACTTGTAGGAATCAGTCTGCAGGTTCCTGTCTGTCTAATTACAATTAATAGAGAGAGTGAGTTGGGTGAACATCGAAGTTAGGGCAGGTAGGATTTTATGGAGCATTGCTAGTGGATTTTCTGTGTTCAACATCTGTGACACATAGGTGAGTTTTAAACTTACTGCACAAAGTGGTGGGCTAGGAGACATGGTCATATGAGATTGACCTTATACCCAGAAGGTAGTATAACTTTCAGAATCAGAGGAGAATGCCACCAGAGGCTGAGCCAAAAGGTTTACAGTAGAGTTATAAGGTTAGGGTCAACACTGAAAGTGAGATTTAATTATAAATGTAGAGATACTATCAATCTAACTTTTGGTCATCAGTTAGGCAAAATTACTTCCTTCGCTGACATCTACTTTACTTTAGATTCATTCAGCCAAGTGAATTGCTAGTCCACTCATAATTTTTTATACAATTCAAGCAATAACATTATTAATATTCATAAACAATTTTGTACTTAGGGAGCTCAACATCACATAACATGTAGAAAATACAATGAGCTGATCAACATGTTACCAATATGAGATTGCTATTACTGTCTTCATTCTGAAGATGAAACATAGTTATGTGATATAGTAAAACATACGTATGTTTTGTTTTTTCCATGATTTTACATTGATGAGTACCATAATCCGTGAGTATTTATTAATTTTAGTTTAGGCAACAAGTTTAAATTATGTCCATACTAAAGCTTTACATGCCAAGCTGTTCTATTCTGTCAAAACTGTGACAGTTCTATGTGCAGAAGTACAACTCTAGATACCAGAAAACTTTAAAGTGGAAAACTTTCAGTAGAAGCTTAGTGAAGTTTTCAAGATTTCAGTAAAATTTGGGGCATTGTTTAAATTTAGAGGTCTAGGTTCCGCCCCTAACTACTCCTGTTTTTTTGTTTGGTTGGTTATGGTGGGGTGGGAGAGAAAGAGAGAGATGGGGCCGGGCCTCTGGCCCCATTACATGCAGCTCTTGCAG
>NW_017729033.1:51259251-51297859 GCF_001723915.1 Gavialis gangeticus
GAGGGGGGAGGAGGGGTGTCTAGCACCTAATACTATTCCATTGTTTCTGGTTTCTGTTACTTTTCCATATTAATAATTTCTCCTTCTGGATATTCACACCCTTTTAAATGTTTTTTAAATGTTTCCCTTTAATGAACACCTAGCCTAGTTATACATATTCAGGTCTGATATTCCTCTTTAAGTCATTCTTTCTCAGCTTGAAATCATTTCTGCTGCTCTTATCTGCACTTTGTAAATATAATTTTGTCTTTCTGTTATACAGAAGCACAGAAGTGAAAGTCCTGTTCTTGTTTGCAGATTAGTCAGTTATCTGCCATAGATCCTGTGTCTACTCTATGACAACTTGGTATAGGCAGTCTCAGACAGTGGTGATGTTCTTTGCTTGCCATAGTTCCTTGCAAGTTCATACCCAAATTGCTACCCACTCATACACCAAGGGCATTTAAAAACATTACCTTTAGAGCACCCTAACTGTGCTTAGGGCAATTTAAATGGCTAAGTGTGCAAGCATTCACAGCGCTTAAACTATCCTAAAAATGGTTCACCCATTCTAAAGTTAGTTCATCTGAGAGGTGAACTAACTTTAGATCAGCCTGGGAAAACCTGATTTAAAATGGGTTAACCTGGCCTAACAAATACCTGCTGGTATTCACAGCACAGCCCCGGTGCTGGGAAAGCCCAAACACTTCCTAGTGGCCTGGAACTGTGCTGTTTTAACCTTCCCACAACTAACCCTCCCATTGCAGACAGTTGCCTTGAACCTGTCAGCTCTTCATAGACCCATCAGTCTCCACCATGGATTTGCCAGTTGCCCCAGTCCTATTAGCCTCTGCCTTCAGCCTATGCCCCTCCTTCCTCTCCCACCCCCCCACCAAACTAACTCATCTCCAGCTGCCTGGATTAAAACCTTCACATGGCACAAAGTGACTAAGGTTTAGATGGAAGACCCCTAACCTAAGTGTGGGTAGTCTGAATGCTTGTTCGCATCCCTGACGTCTTACAATATTAGGGGTTTCCAGAATTCCCAAATTTCCATTCCTAATTAATATTTGTGTTTCTGTTTTTCTATCACATGAATTAACATGCATTTTTCAAGCTGAAACTTACTTTTGTTTTCTGTCTCTGTAACATTCACCTCTGCTTTACATTTTTGTCTTCATTTGCTCTCTCAATACCTTCCAACATATTGTCACCTTGCAATTAATTATCTAAAAAAAAGGAATGAAAAATCCCTATTTATAAAGTTATACAAAATGTTGTTGTCAATCACTGTATAATTCCATAAAACTGTGACAAACACTGCATGTTTATAAACTGGCAAATGAACTTCATCATTCCATCTCCTGACTAGTAGGGCTGTGCAAAGCTTCAGTTGCTGATTCGATTTGAAGGAGAATCAACCGGATTCAGTGACCAATTCTCCGAATACAATTAGAATCGAGAGATTAATAAAAAGGTCTGAATTGATCCAAAGCCTCCAAATTAATTTAGAAAAAGATTCAGAGGAGATTCAAAGATTTGGTGATTTGGGCAGTCCCTGCTTGTAGAGGGTGGGGAGGGGGACTGAAGGAGGGGGAAGGGGACCATGGGGGGACCCCTATCAGGCCCCATTCCCTGCCTGCTTCCTCAGCCCCCTGAGTACCCCCCGACCACCGCTTGCTCTCCCAACCTTGTCAATGGCTGCCCTACCCAGTCCCAGTGCTTTAAAGAAAAAAGAAGCCCCACAGTCACCGGCTGCTGCCTGGGGGGGGGGGGGGGGGTTGGGCACTCCCTGGCAGCCAAATCTCCAATCAGATTGGGCTGAATTGATTCAGAATGGTGATTTGAATCACAGAATCAAATCATTGTCCCCTGAATCAGCCAAATCCAAATCCGAACTGAATACTAGCCGCTTTGCACAGGCCTACTGACTAGTAATTGACTACTTGTTGTGAAGAACTGTGATGTCCAATCTATTTCGTTCTGCTCGTTTCCTCTGAATTCTGTAGGTGATAGGACTGTGATCCCAGTTGAAGTTTAGAGCACTTACTTTAATCAGAAAACATCAAAATGAGGGCTGTTGCCTATGCATACCTGTATTTTGCCTATAAATAACAGGCATTGACGACTGGTTAGAACTGCAAAGTATATAGATAATTTGAATTAAACAAATAGTAAAATGAAGTTACTCTCTTCTTTCAATGTTTGCATTAAAGATATTTAATATCAGACACTACTGAAGAGGAGCCCTCTCATGCAGAGCTCTTTGTGTACTACTTTCCGTGTAGGTCATAATGGAGAACTAAAGTTCTGTTATCTAGGACTTGTACCTGATTTTTAGAAATAAGAACAGCTGACAAGCACATACCAATATTTGACTCTGCTCTGCTCCTTCCTTAACTATGGTATGGAAGCAGGCATTAATATACTTAAATCACTGCCCACCCCCCCAAAAAAGTATTTAAAATCTATCTATGCAACAGATTTCACTGATCTGTACAAAGACATGTGTACATGCTATAAAACAAACCAGCAACAGATGCTGGCTTAATGCATTAGCAACAGTAATTTAAATGATGATACCTTTTTTAATGTCTTGGATTTTTCTTTTTTTCTTTTTTTAATAATGCAATAAAGAAAGGAGTGCTAAGTACTGAAGGATAGACAGGCAAAATTGAAAAATTGTGGAAAACTATTACAGAAAACTAGAAGATTAATTTCTCTATTTTATTAAACTACAGCCTACCATGAGCTGCAAATACATTACTGCAGTTTATGACATCTGTCTAGTTTGTGATTCAGCTCTGGGTGTATGAGTCTGCATGCTCAGTAGAGCTCCACTCTGGCCTGGGAAGCTGTGGTACATACATAAAACTAAGTCCTGCAATTGCAGGTGGGCAAAAACTCCCAGGACTGGTATGTGTTTATGGGGGGGAGACCCTCCCTTGTTTTTTTCCCAATAGCCAGGTTACTCTCCCAGGTAGCAAAAAACCCAGACTGTATTACCCTAAGACTGTTTGATCTGCATTACCTCCTTAAATGTCAAGCTAGAGATTAGGCATGATCTAGACTTTTCTCCCACCCTCCTTTTGAAGCTGAACCCCTGAGAAGCCGAGAGATGTGGGGCCAGGATAAAAAGAACAAGCCAGAGAATACATGAGCAAATAAAATGCATGTTGCCTTGAATGTAATGGATGCCTATGAGGAACTCCCTTGTTTTTCATTATCCAAAGAATAGTAAATACAAGGTGCAGTGGAGCAGCTTCCAGAGAAGGGCTAAAGAAGGATTTGGATACCCTGTAAGATGATGGTTACAACTTGTTCTTCCCAGTAAACTTCTGAAAGTTCAGAGTTCTGAAGGTGAACCTTCTAGGTAGGCAGGGCCTAGAAAATGTGTATCTCACTCTTTGGGTGTGTCTACACATGCTTTTACATATGCCTACGCTTAATGTGCATTAGCCTAATGCTCATTAAGGTGATTTAGGTGCCCATCTACAAGTACACACATGGGTGTATGGACTGAATTGGGACTGAAGTTAGTCTCAGGTCAGTGGACACACACCACATTAATGCGCATTAGTGTATCTACACATTCACTAATGTAACTTAGCTATTTGCACATTTCATAGACATTAAACATTAGGGCTGGAAGGGACCTCGGAAGATCATGGAGTCCAGCCCCCCAAACATACATTTAATATCTGCATAATGCCTAAAATCACCCAATCAATCACCTTGATTTGCCTAAAATCATCATTTTTAGGGCACATTAAGGGCATACACATGTAAACACTTGCCCTTAATGTGCCTTAAATTGGGCTAATGTGCATTAAATGTGCATGTGTAGACACACCCTATAACTCTTAACTATTGGGTTAAAACATGGGAGTGCCCATGAGACCCACATACAAAATAGGTAACATTGGGACATGGCTTCCTGCATGCACACAGAGGGCTAAACAGATCCCAAACTGTGCATAAGCCATACACATTGCACATGCCATTTTTGATAAATAAAATAAAATAGGATTCTCTGCTATAAATCTGAATCTGATGTAAGTCTGACTTCTACTGATTTATAGTGGTATAAATTATGAATAAAAGAAACACAATGCCTAGCTCAGTGGGGTCCTTGTTTATGGCTAGGGCTTGTAGATACCATGGTAATGCACATATTAAATAATAAATTAGGATTTTGTTTTTGTTATACAAGTTTATATCTTATTTAATATTTTATCTGTTTTTATGAGTTACTTGGCTTTTTACTGTAAGCCACCTTGAAACTTTTTTTTGGAAGGGCAGCATACACATCTAATAAATAAATAAATAAAATCCAATTTTGACCATACTCTAGATTTTATTGTTCAATGGCCAGTCCTTAATTGTTCAGTTCCTGATCTTTAGCTTGCTTATGTAGTCCCACTGATTTAAATGAAACTGTGTAACAGTTTCCAGGATTTTGCCTTAATATTGTAGGAGTGTTACTTGGCATATTCTAGTTTTGCTAAAATTCAACAGGTAAGTAAATATGAGACGGCAGACAGTGCAATGAGTCATTTTTAAACTATAGGCTGTGGATGTTATCATTCTATGAATATCTGAGCAAGACCAGAAGTTAAAACAAAGTAGTTGACTGGCCATTTTTTATCTTTAGTCAAATGAAAAAATACAAGAAAAAATCAATTCCATCACTGTTACAAATTTCAGTACTGGAAGATGTATCAATGATGTCGCAAACTACAGGGTCGCACTGATCTGAATTCAAAGAAGATCTGAGAGTGGCAGAAGCAAACCTTCATAACTCATGCCATGATTCTTTTGTCACTTTATGAAACCTTATACAATTTGCATATGAACAGCAATAAATAAAGATACAGCATTTCAGCAGCTGAATGATGAGATCACACCATAGATTTTTGCAATAAAGCCTTTAAATATGAACTGCATGGTAGCAAAGTATATACCATATTTTCTTGCATATAACACAGCCCCCAAATATAATTTGCATTCTCTTTTTAAAAGGCACAACAAGGAGCTATAGGACATAGCCTAATCTTCAATTAATTCCCCATCCTTCTTTTCTTAAAAAAAAAAGCTCAATACCTAGCTGTTGCTGAAGACTGGCTTTCATGGGTGAATCTATTATTTTGAAAAGCTAAGGACCTAAAGAGTCTGTGTTAAACAGCTAAAGCAAACTGTGTTGAACAGGTTGAGCTAAAGAGCAAAAGAGGCTATGAAATAGATTAGGGACAGCTAGCAGGCCAGGCAGCAAAATGCCTTCAGACTAAAGGTTAGCTTTATTAGTAGAACATTAAAAAGGCAAGAAAATTTGGAGGGTTGATTTTGGGGGGAAAGTTGTATATTATATGTGAGAAAGTATCATAGTATGTTTATTCAATCATATAAGATTGCACAAATATTGCCTAATCATTGTCAGGGAAAGAAAGATTAACCTTCAGCTTTATCCAGCCAAGCTATGGCTATGTGTTTTTGTACAGAGGTGGGGTAAAATTAAAATCTTAGAGGGAGTGATACATTTCAATTATTTCAAGCTAATAAATAACTATGGAACAAGGAGTATTGTGTGGTTAAATCTATAGAAATTTATTGTGACCTGAAAATTATGCAGAGGAATTTCTGCTAAATCCTTCTCCAGTTGTGACTTCCATCAGATAATGTATCCAGCTTCTACTGTAGTCCTTGTTTCCAAAAATGGGGTCTACAACTAGGACTTCTAAATGCTGCTTTATTGCAAATATGAAATACTTCTCTTCATACAATCAGATTTGCACTCTGTTGTTAATTTTTTTGTTAGTCCTTTGCTCAACCTTACTCTCTAACTTGTGTAAGCAGTCCCATTAATTTCAGTAAAACTACATATGTAAAATAGTCTATAAGGGCTATTTTTATATGTAAGGTTTCTAAATTTACAAAATAGGACTCAGGAAAAAATGCATATTACTATTTTTAGAGGTGTGATAAAATTAACACACCCATTTCTAAACCATAGGTTTTATATATTATTGTATAATGGAAAATATGTGATTGTTCCCTTTAAGAGTTGATGTGACATATAAAGAAAAACAGATATCAAATGGCATCCATCTTTTCCCAAGACTAATTTGAAAACTATTTACAGGTAATTATCAAAAGTTACTACCTTGGCAAGCAAATATGAGATTTGTCAATAGTCAAGAAGATGTTAGGGTGTGTGGATCATGGAAATCTTTACAAAATATCATTGGTGCTTTCATTGCCAGATTTCTAAAGGATATTATAGAATCATCAGCACTGGGAACAACCTCTCATTTCCCCAAAATCGACATTATTAATAGTACAATGTCATCCACCAAAATGTGGTTAATTCCTGTGGGGCAGGGGTGTCAAAGATATAGCCTGCAAGCTGGATCCAGCCCACAGTCCCATCATCCATCTCCCAATGTTGGCTTTGCATCTCAAGTTGACCTACAGGTCATATGTGGTGCATGCTGGACCAACCCTGCATGCAAGACCTGGGACACATGCCATATATCATGCCCGCTCTGAAACATGTGCTGTGTGTGGCACCCATGGGGGGAGGAGGGTGTCAGTCTGGGACACTTCCCCACATATACATTCTGAATCCAGTGCCCATGGTGCCTACTTTGGCCAGCCTGGGACTGTGCTGCACATGGCATCTGCTGCAGCCATTCTGGAGCAAGTGGAACATGCAATATGGGGCCTGGACTGGCCAGAGTAGTCACCGCTTGGGTTTCAATCCCAGATTGACTAAAGGAGGCACTGCCTACAGTGTGCATCTCATACTGACCAGAGTTGGTGGTGACTGAGGCTCACATCCCATACTTATCAGTGCAGGCACCATATGTGATGCAGTCCAAGCCTGGCTAGAGTAGATGCTGGATCCTGAGTGGAGGGAAGAGGTAGTCTGTGGGCTCTGTTTGGCCCATAACATCAGCCCTGCACTGTTGATCTAGCCCATGGATTGGTACTGCACCACTCATCTGGCCCACAGGGCTAGACAGGTGGGTTAGGTACCCCTGTTGTAGGGGAACTCTGTGAATTTGTTTTTGGAACCCAATGAAACACATTTCAGCCTACTGAATCTAATTCAGCTTTATCCCATTACAAGTATTCATCTTGTTCATTCAAAATAAACCTTAGTGACATACATATCAGATCATCTACTGTAGTTAGCAAACCAATAGTTGAAATACATAAATTTATGGGGACTGAAGTTGAGTAAGTATATTTGGCAATTAGAGCAGCACAGAACACCAGGTTCAAGACATTATACCGGCTGAAAAAAGTTGAATCTACCATTCTCTCAGAATAATTTATTAAAATCATTATTTGTGTATGTATTTTACTGCGTGAAAAAACACAAGTACATGCACACAGATATCAATTCTCTATCCTATTGAAAACTGAAAAAATCTATCATATTTGTATGAATGTTTCCATGTTGCATAAATATTAAGGACCAGACTTTTAAAAAATATCTAAGTACCTATAGATACAGATAGTGCCATAGGGACTATCAAAGTTTTTGAAAAAACTTTCTGGCATCTATCTGCATATTTAGATTTCTAAATACCTTTATAAATCTGTTTTTAACTCCTGTCTGAGGGAAGACTCTTGATATCTTCTTATATGTAATCTTTTCAACAGAACACTTTTTTCATATATAGCACATGCAAATTTCCTAAATTCATTATATAGCTCAAGATATATAATACAAATATCAGTGCTGCTAGCAAGGTTGTAGTGAAATGAAATCAATTGTCTCTATAAAAATGTGTTCAATTGCTCTGTTAGTCAAGAATCCTTCTTGAATCCACAATATCCCATTAATAGACCTGTTTTGTGCACCCTAGAGACAAACATGTGATCCTTAGTTCTACCATAGAATATCAATAGATTTTTTTCCCCCTGCACTTTCCAAGATATTGGGATTCAATAAGAAACATATTTTCTATGTGGGGAAAAAATATCAATTTCAAGGAATGCATGTAGTCTTGCACAAATGATCTTACTCAGGTCATTAAAATTTGGTCTTCACTAGATAGGATTGTACACCTACACATAAATAATTGCATATTGCTGAGTTTAGTGAATATACGTAGACATATACATAGACATATTAACCTCTGTAAACCACCATAGTTTGACATAATTTTGGAAACTTTGATCAGAAGAGGCATAGGTGTAGATAATGAGGTTGGTACCCCAGATATTAAATCATTTAAACTCTGTTCATACTAAGGCTAGTTGACATTTTTTTAAAAATTTCTTTGCAAATGTTGTGTTTATTTTCACCCTCACTCCTTACCATCTCTCACCCCCTCCCCCTCCTCCCCACCCCCATTGTTAGTTTATGATTTTTTTTACCAAATATTATCTTTTTGTGGATTCTTTTTAATTCAAACTTTCTTCTTTTGAAATTTTAACAGAAAACGATTAACTAACAGCTCTTATTTATACTATTACCAGTAAATATACAATAGAGGTTGCCAATCCCTCCCAAAATATACAGCAAGATAGAACTCAATAATACATAATACTCTGTCACAATATCCTTTTGGTACCTTTATTTCTAGTCTTAGTCTCAGTTTCAAGAATATAAGATTAAATATTTCAATGTTTCTCTTAAAATGACAAGTCATGAAAGTCTTGACATATTTAGAAAATGTATATATACAAATATACTATATATATACACATATAAAGAATGTAAGCATATAATGTATAAACTACTGACCTGTTCATTTATATAATGTGTGTGTGTGCACGTGCGCATGTGTATAGATGTATGAATAACTAGGTTAGTAGTTTATATATTTTATGCTTACATTCTTTTTTATTACTTTATTGCACATTATGTTTGACAGAGTTCATAACCTCCAGTAACTGAATATGATTCTCCTCATAAATATAAGTGGTCTAATAAAATCAAGTAGTTGTAATCAGTATGCATTCCATGCAAAATTGTGACAAAACTGACAGTTTGAAATATTTAATTGTATATTCAAAAGTGCTAGTGGATATGCCATAGCTCGAAGAAGATACTGAAATCAATTAATGTGGCTTCATTTATCAAACATGGTAGAGTTGTTATAAATACTACTAATAGCATCATAACAGTATGTTTCCATTTGCCTGTAGATACAAAATGCTGCAGCATTTTACTATGCTCCTGAAGTAATGAACATGTCTCTTATAGCCTTGATTCAACAAAACTGGAGCCATTTTCCATATAATAGAAGTTGCTTTGCAGCTGAAAAACCCTTTAAAAACTATTTATTTAGTCCTCAAAACAATAGAAAATAAATATAGCCCTATCTTGTAGTACCAGAAGTTTTTCATCTTTGAAAACTGACATTTTATAATGTTAAAGTGAATGGTAGGATCAGGGAGTCATGTTGGACTGTTAAGACATGTGTGTTTCATTTTTATATTATTAAACACAATAATTTAAGACAAAGAAGGAAGATAATGTATGTGGATCTTTCTTCCCACTGAAATATGTGAAAATTTACCTTAAATTGAGATATCCTATAAAGTTTCCAAAACATGTAACAAAAAAATAAATTGTAAAGGCCAGCCAAATAGTGACAGAAGCAGCCATAAAGTACAAGAAACAGTGGCCCAAATTCTGTTCTTATTTATATCAGTGTAATTTCCTAATGCCAAGGCTCATCAATGGCAGTAGAAAGGCTACTGCTGATTTCATTTGGCAAGTCCTACATCCTCCCACTGAATAATTCCACCCCTTTGCAGATCATAGCCAAGAACTTCTAGATTGTTTCATGTTACTCAGAAAGGGTTGTATATTTGTTCCAATATTTTGAATCCAAATCTATATTAAGCATGGACTCTTGTCCCTCAAGGCCTGATTATGGACTTCTCATGTTGAGTAGGTCTTGCAAGATGACCCATTGATCTCAGAAATGATTTCTGTCATATTTAAATGAGACAATGTGAGACAATTCATTTTAATCATCTGTCTCTCAAAACATATAGGATAAATGATGATCCCAAAATTCTAAAGTAGTGTCTAACTTTGTTGTTCTAAATGATTAGTATGCCCAATTTTTGGTAAATGAATGGGAACTGTGAATGCTAAGCTGCTTTGAAAATCAGGCTGAGGCTTTTCCTGTTGAACAAAAAATTGAGGTCTTTAAAATGAGAAGCTTTTTTTTTTTTAATGTTGCCTTTGATGTAGGTAGTATGATTGAGATACCAATCCAAATGCCTTCAGTGACATCAACTCACTTTAATTCCACATCTTTCCCATAGATGAAGATGGGAACTCTGATAGAAGCATTTAAGTTACCTGACGTGTAAATCCAATTTTGTAAATATTAATGAACAATTAAAATATAAATGTAAACATCAGTGAAATTATTTAAAACCATATAATACCAGAATACTTCAAACGACACTGTATACAATAAAATCTATTTTATTTTTATCTCTTCTTATATTTTATCAGTTTTAAGAATTTTCACACTCAAGTCTGAATTAGATTGAAACAAAGCTCCTAGAAAAAAGGAAACCTAACATTTTCCATATGCACTGTCATATTCCATCCCTTTTCTAATATTCATGTTTCATTAACATTCAGTATATGATGAATGTAGGCCTGTCTTTACAGAATTAAAAGAAAAAAATAAAAAGTGGGCAAAAATAAAAAAAAAAGTTAAAATATTTCTAATTTGCTTCAATATTTGCTATCATGTAGTATTTGATCATGCAAGTCCTGGTTTTAAAGAAACCTGGCAGCCTGGTTTTAAACAAAATATGAACAAATCCAAATAGGCGAACAATAAATTAAAATGTTGATTATTTTAGTACTTATAAAGAATTATCATGAAGGGATCCTGAGTTACTGACTTAGGGAGTTGGGAATTTGCAACACTAACCACTGGTTTAATTCTGAAAACAGCAGTACCACAATTTAGTGTTGGGAAATCCTACTCTTAGAGTCAAGAGGTTAAAATAACAAATGAGACTGGGAATGGAAGAACTCAGTTTATCTGCAGGCTATCTACAGCAATGGTAGTGTTAATGCATGCATCTCTATGATACACATAAAGTAGTTCAATCAAGTCACTGTCTTTCCTAGGGAAAAACAGTCTGTCAGGAATTTAAATTTGATCGTGATTTTGGGGAAAATGTTTTTTTTTTTTTTTTGGTTTCTGTGTTTCGTTTTAATATAATGTTTTACAGGACATTTTAGATTTTTTGTTCCCCATGTTTCTTTTTAACCAAACATACCATGTTTTAGATTTATGAGCATACTATCTGACTAGCAATTTTTTAAATGTATGATAGACAAATTTGTTGCAAATGTCCTTTTATTAAATGCTTAAAGAATGCTTAGAGAAATCTAGTAGACACCTAATATAACAACTAAATGCAGCTAATGTTTCAATATTTGTGAAGTACATTACAAACTATTGGTGTCTCCCTAATTCAGAATGTTTCATTGGTATTTGGATGTGAATACAGTGTTTGATAGCTTCTAATAAAGTATCTGTCTTTCTCTTCCTCATCTTTGCTTTAAATTTTCAGTTTATTGGCATGTACTCTGGTATAGGTTAATTTTCTTGCATGATATGTTTCAGTCATAGCTGCAGTAATATCTACCACCTGTAGTATGCCTGCACCAGTGCATGATCTTATCTGTTTTATATACAAATATTGTTTGTCTGTAGTGTATGTCTTTAATTTGTCTGTTATATGTCTGTAAGTCTATATGCTAACTAACCTTTTACAGGTGCTGCTACCAGACTTACCAACTCTCCTGATTTTATCACGACTCTCACAATATTTGGTGTGTGTGCTTTTGTTGATGGGTTTTTGTGGTTTTTTTAGCTGGATTTTCAATTTAGGCTCATGGTAGATGACATGGAACATGAACATTTGTCCTTATTCCTAAGGGAGCTATCTCGCATAAGTCAATAGGGCTGAATATATCAAAATAACTGCTATCACACTAAGTTTTCTACTTGAAAAAGTGAGGCTGTCCTTAGTAAATATGCCCACCATCTCACATTATTTTTGTGAGAAGGAAGCTAGATTAGCTTCAAGGAAGATGCCTCCATTGTACAATTAGGTTATTGGACAGGAACCTCTGAGATCATGGGGGAACATATGAATTTACAAGGTAGGGAGTTTCAGACAAATCAAAATGGAAAGTGGGTGTGGGAAAAAGATAGAGAGAAAAAGTGGGTATAGGGAAATATAATGGAATAATGAGGGAAAACAGCAACAAAGGGAACCTACAAGGGGTAGGAGACTTAAAGGTAAGTAGAGAAGGAATGTGGGCTGAGATGAACACAGGTGGTAAGCTGGGCACAGAAGTTTGGGAGAGAACATTAAACTGAATCAGAGATAGATAGAGATGAACTAGGTAATTCTGCCTGCCTTTTGTCACATTTACACTGCTTCAGCATCATAAAGATGCTTTAGTGACCCTTTGGGGAAGAGAAATGTAGGATCAGCAGTGGCAGAGGTATAGGGTACAAGCATTTTTACATGTGAATTTAAGGTTTAATTTTAAATAAAAGCAGACTGCTTTTCTTTAAAGACTCAAAACTTAGAAAGCAAATAAAAAATTGCCACTATTATTTTTATAAATCCCCTATTTTTTGCATGCTTGTGAATTGCATCCTCGACCTACAAGCCAGAGAACCTCAGATACTCCAAGGAAAAATAATACCTTGACAAGCACATTTACAGCCTAACTATTTATAATTTTCAGATGTGTAGTAGGACACTGTGTGCTAGATCAACAAAAGGATTCAGTACATAAATCCAACATTTAGATGCCCCACAACCTCAAAATTCTTCCTCAGTTGTCACCTAATTTTATAAGCATTACAATAGTTACAGGCGCTTATACAAGAGCACTGAGGCTGCTCCACTGTACTGGAATTCCAGCAGACTTAATTAATCAAGGCAATTGCTATGTTTCAGCAGCCACCTGTGTCTCGTATCAGCGTTCCTGCACTTCAAGATGGTGGTGGGAGTGCTTGAACTAAATCTTGTTGAATGAGCATGTGAGCTGCCACCATTTTGAAGCATGGGGATGCTGATACACAAAACATAGTGGCGCTTTAATTAGAGTGGCTCCCTGAGCCCCACCCCCGTTGGAGCAAGAGTAGAAGTGCCCTAGGCATCTATATTTCAGTTAGTAAATCTCCTAGGTATCTAGTCTCCCTGGTGGACAGCTACCATCTTTTTTCTACTAAGCATCCAAGACATTATAGTATTCTCAAACTGGGTGTATCCCCACTTATCTCTTTAAGACCTGATTAAATTGGTGTTCTCTGAGGACTCAGAGGATTTGGGGGACAGTGGGCATGTGTACACATGCATTAATGTGCTGTAGTTATGGTGCGTTATGTTTAGTACCTGGGGGCATTTCTACACATGCCAGTGCCGCAGCAGACACTGCAGTTGTATAAGTAGCAAAATCCACATCAGCGCTGAGAAAATGGCAGTGGTGTGCTTTTGAATTAAAACACATAGAAGGTGCCTTAGTTCAGAAGTGCACCACTGCCATTTTCTGTGTGCTGACATGCATTTTGCGACTTATACAATGGCACATGATGCAGCACAGTGTGCATCAGCTCACATGTGGAGCAGACTTGATAACTGAGTCTGCTCCGAAGGAGCAGATCTCCAGTGTGTTGTGGAATAAAATAGCATGTATGTAAATGCCCTGGAATAACAGGTACTACTCAATGTGCATTAACTGGTGTTACTGTGCAGTAGTGCTGGCACACACCTTTTTAGTAACCCTAATGTGCAGTAGACTAAATCTACTGCACATTAGTGCATTAGCAGAGCTTTTGCCATTACATGCTGATTCACAGTAGAATTTGTCTACTGAGCATTTAGCTTGTTGTGTAGATGTGCCCAGTAATCCTAATTTTGCTTTGGACTAGAACTAACTGGCTGAACTTTAATGGTGAAGGTGCTGATATTAATAATTATTTAATTTTATTGCATGCCAGGTATGGATATTTGATATAATTCTAGAAGATAGTGAAAACAGTGATGGTAGGAGAATCTCTGTTTTCCTATAAAGTCTTCAGCCATTGGCGAAAAATGAAATGTCTCAGGAAGGAGGAATATGCTGTAAACTGGCATTTTAAAACTGATAGGCTGCTGTGTTAACAAATGATTTCTTTCCTATGGTCATAGTATCCATTATTACAGCCAGCTGTAGTGATCAAATATGCACGGGAAGAGAAAGATGCTGTGAATCTTTTTCAGTACCCTGGATAACACAACTCCCTAGGTAGAAATGTTTGCTTGCCTTCCTGTTTTTCCACCCAATGGACACTGCGATATTTCTTGAGAGCTATTGGCAGTCCAAATAAGATGAATGCCATCATTATGGTACTAAAACTGTCTACACTGTTTAACACAAGGAGTTGAATGAGGAGTGCTTCCTAACTAGTTTTGTTAGCAGAACCCCCTCTGTAGACACAATTACACTGAAAATATTGTGCTTCAAATGTTACATTTTGTTTTGCTTATAAGGGGATGGTTTTAATATAATGATTCAAAGTATAGCTTTACTGATATAGATGCATCCTCACTGGTATTCCTTGTTGGTGTACTATATTGGTATTCCTATACTGATTTAAGACTTGTAACCTAGATATAGCCTAAGAAAGAAACACAGAGCAATTTTAAAAAGAACACGAAACCAGAAACTTTAAACATTCAACAAAATAACCATAGGGCAATATGCTGTACTTGTGTATTTTACAGAAGATAGGGATGTTTTAAGCTTTTGTTCTTGCTTAAGAAAAAAAAATGGAAATTCTGTGTTCCCAATTCAACTTTTCAAAGTTAAATAAAATTTCAAAGCTACCCAAACTTTCCCGGGGTACTTGTCAAGTGTCAGAGTTGACTTGAAAGGGAAAGAGTGTTTTTTCATGTATTTGATCACTTGGTAAATATAAAGCTTTAATTCAAAAGTGAAACCTTTACAATCCTTTCCCAGCCAGGCTGCTAAAGATTACAATTGATTTGGTAGTTGTTACATTTTACATTTGCCTGATTTGGCTGACTATATAGCTTCTTCCCTCAAAAGGAACTGAACATGCTGTTGTGGGTTGAAGATTTATTATTTGCCAATACTTTCTTTATTGAATATTGTCAGTTTATAGGTGCCCCCCCCTTCCTATGATAGAAATTTGTCCAGGCTCTTTCTTATGCATTATCACCTGTTCTCCAGGATGAATTAGGCTCTCATATTTTTGTACAACCTCAGTGTCTCAGAGAGGTTACCCTGTACTAGATGATTGGATTGTAGTACAGTATTCAATTCTTTTGGTGAAGCTCAAAATGGAACATATACTGGATTAAACACTCTTAGCTGTGCTTGATCTGAAAGACTGTCTTACATTTATTCTGTAAAAAGGAATATGCAGACATAAAGAGGTAGCAGAAATGTTGAATAAAATGGTGTTGTGTTTAGGTCTTTTTCAGTAGAGCTGTACTTTTTAAAATGGATATTAAATCACGTCTGTACCCCCCCAAAACAAACAAACAAAAAAAAAAACACTCCATGCAACAAAAAAGGTAAACTAGTTACATTTGATTAGAGGGGCATGAGGAAGGAGGGAGAAGAGAGACTCATATAGTGCCCAAATTTGCATGTATTTTCTATTTCAGAAGTAGATTTTGGACTCAAAAACTCTTCTAACCCTCCCTTTCTACTATGAACATTTCTTTTGTAGAAGTAATAAAAGAAAAGATTTTCAAACTTGTTGAACATCTTAATTCATCTGACTTGCTCAAAAAACAAGACTGTAGCTAAAAGAAGAGTAAGAGTATAAATTTATACCACTAAAATTGCTGAAAAAGTTAAAGCATAATTTTTTAAAATCTGAATTACAAACCTCCCTCAGTTGAAGGCACTCTGAGATGTTGGCTTTTGCAACAGGTCTTCTGTAAAATTCATTCTGGGCCCACAGTTTGAAATAATATTGCCCAGAGGACTTTTGAGTGCTTAATTTGAGACATCTTAAAGTGAGACTACTTTAATAGGTTGATACTCTACATATTCTGACAATTTCTATACACTCAAAAATAGATCTCCAAAAATGAGGCAATAGTATAACGTATTTTTTTAGGAGAAGGAGTGAGGGGGATCAAACGAAAAAGACTCTTTTTCATTAAAAATATATCCAATTTGCACATAAATGTAGCTAAAATTGGTTTGAAACCAAAAATCGCTTATTTAAACAATTTAAGCATTTAAAAAGTATGACAGGCCATAGACCTTTTATTCAAGACAAACGTATTAATGAGAGTGAAAGGTGGACAACTGAATAATTCCAGGAATGTAAACAGGAGAAAAACTGAGGGAATAATTTAAAAATACATTTACACAACATTGTGTAGCTGAAGTACTGTTAACATTTCTTTACTCTTAAAATTATTGAAAAGCTATAGGCACAACAAATGGAAGTGTTGCATAAAGTTTCTCTTTCAAAAAAATCTTTAAAAATAAACAAAAATCTAGATAAACAGACCTTAACACAGCTGCTTACAAACGTGGAAAAAAATATCCCAATGTGGTGCTTTACTCAACATACCCCTGCACCAATTCCAGTGCCTGTCCAAAAGAGACATGTCCAAAAAAGGCATCAGATTAGTTGGACCTGGCTCGCCCAATGCCCGCATAGATCGGGCACTTCATGGGGGCTTTTTCATGCTTTTATCTAATAGCACCAAATCAGCTATTAGATAAAAGTGCCTGCAAGCCCTGCTGAAGCACCTGATCTATACAGGTGCTGGTGAGCTGGTTCAAACTAACACATTTCCTCTTCCGGTAAAGCACTTTGTCGCATGTCTGTTAGCAGCCTAATAAGAATCCCTAGTCCCCTAAGGAAACATTTACTTCCTGGTATGTATTCTTTAGTCTTGGTGCACTCTACACTTCTCATGTAAACACAGGTTTTTCTTGCAAAAAGAGTGCTTTTAATTCCACATGCCAAAAAACCATAAAACAGCAACAAGAACAAGAACCTGTGCACTCATTTAACTGAATCACAGAATCATAGATTCTGAATGCATAAAAAATGTATTTTAAAAAAACCCACATCTCTAACTAATTGTACTTTGAAGTTGCTAGCATAAGCTAGTCATTAAGGATGAATATGAACAAACAATGCATTCGTTACGTGTGTGATTATGCACATGAGATATGTGTTGTTAATATATCACTGCTATATGACTGCACGTCAAATATATATAATATATATTTCTATTTATAACAATGTTTTTTTTTAAACTTATAAGGAATTTCACCATGACTTAGATCTTTCCAGAATCTCAATTAGGCTCAGATTGAGTGGGTGCTCATGCAGTTAATGGAAGTGCTACATCCTGTCTCCTGGCAAACCTGACTTGACAACACCTAGTAAATATAAATCAAGCTGTGGCCAGTTTGTTGGAGGGAAGAGGGTGTAAAAGAGATGTTGATTATTCTGATCTGAGCCAAAGATGATAAATCAAGTTTAAAAACAAGGTATTAAGCAACAGTATTGCTTCATCTGAGAGATGTTTGAGTTAATGATATAAAAACACTTGAAGAATAATGTTAAGCAAGATGCTGTTTCATAGAGGGGATTGGAATAGATAACCCAGATGGTGTTTTTATGTGGATAAAATGAACTGGGTACATTTTTATGCTAATAAAAGTTGAAACAATGTCAGAGTGAACTAAAGCTAGTTACGCTATTATGCCTTTTAGTAAATCTTATTTTTGACATTTAACACCCTCAGCATTTTTGACATTTAACACCCTGTTCTCAGGCTGTTCATAAATTTGAAAATCAGGAATTATGTGTGATTGTGTTTTGTTTAAATATATATTAGATAGTTTCAAATCACTACTCTCAATGTTGCATGGTATCTAACCCATATTTGAACTCAGACGGCATGTCTGCATATGCATTAATGCTCCATAATTAGGGTGCATTAAGTTTAGTACCTGTAGTGGTAACAGGTACTAACTTAATGCACCATAATTGGTGCTACCATGCAGTAGTGCCAGTGCACACTTTTTCATGATGCTAATGTGCAGTAGACTAATTCTACTGCACATTTGTGCATTAGCACAGCTTTTACCTGCTGCACTAATGCTCAGGAGAATTAGTCTACTGCACCTTTAGCATCTTGTGGCCAGTATACTACGTTGGCCAGTGACACAATACTGACTGCACAGTAGCTCATTACTAATGTGCAGTAGCATTGCGTGGCATGAAGCATGACACAAAACTACTGCACAGTCAGCATCACCAAAAAGCCATTCAGGGAGACTACGGCATAGTAATGCTGGTTACTGTGCCACCCTTTAGTACTTGTGTATGCGAGTACTAAAGGACAGCACAGTAACAACTGCGCAGTCAGCATTTCATGTAGATGCAGCCTGTGTAGACACACCCAGACTAACAGATGAAATATTAGTCTGTTAACTCAATAAGCTGGTCTGAACCTTTCTCTCAGAACTATTATAGGTAAGCTCCAACATATATGCTCAAACTTCAAAAGTAGCATTCTGGTGTTGGTATACTTTTTGTTATGTAATAAATTATTATGTAACTATGATATATTATGATTCCATTTTCCAACCCACATTAGAGCATCACATTGTGAAATAATTGCTCCATAATATTTGGATGTACCTAGTTTAGCAGATTTTCTGGTTTTATTTTTGTTAGTCTATTATTAAATAGCATTTTTCAGTCATTGTTTTCCCTCTAATTCCTTTATAAATTGTTAAGTTAAAAATAATTGTCTTTGAACTTTAGTGTTATATGATTTTAGAGATTTCAGTTAAACTGGCAGCTTCAGATTGGGCTTCTTGGTGTTAATCTATACATTGTGACTTCCTATTTTTAAAAAAGGGATTTTTTTTGCTTTCTTATTACCACTCAACTCTGGGGGTGGGGGGTGGGGATTTCCCCTCCCCCCATTGTTATAGTTTTGAGATTCAGGGTGCAAAGTAAGTATAGGAGGAAATCTATGCCCTTGTTTTCTCAGTATTTGAAGCATATCTGGAGCCTGACTCATTATCTTTTAATATATTATCCACCTCCTATATTTTTTACTGCTGTTGTCTGATACATTTAATCCCAGTCTTTCTCTGTTCACCCCAACTCATTGAGATTTTTTCTTATGTCCAGAAGCCTTTCTGGATTTTGAGGTAACTTTAATCAGGTTACCTAGTGATGTCTTACAGTGCAGAAGCAGATTGCAGTGCTAGCAGTAGTACCAAAATGAGGCAGATTCTTGTTTCTGGAAGTAATTTTTCCATGGAGGCTGATGTGCATATTTAGGAAAAGGGATTGACTAGATTTGGAAGGGAAACAAAGAATCAGAAATCAAAATTTTGGGGGAAAATAGAGGAGAGAAGGAAAAGAGGATGTGTAGTCCAATTCCTAGGCTACCATACATAAAGTTTTTGTTTAAGCCTAACTGAGTTTATTCCCATTGGGTGCATCTACATGTGCAATTAATGCAATACAATAAACTCTGGAGCTGTTTGAGCTGGACGAAACTGCTCGTGGCACGGCATCTACACATGAATTTCATCACTGTTACTTACTCCACCTTAACATAGTACTGTCCCCTAACACCCATGAATGTGTAGACAGTCATGCTTTGCTATGGAACTAATTAGTCTACTGCATTACGCAGTGAAGCGCACATGTAGATGCACCCATTCTGTACCTGAATGCAACCAGAAATTTGTTTTCTATTACCTGACAGCTTAAGCACTTAAGTGGCTTAAGCACTCCTTTCTCACATCCTTGCTTTCTTCTCCCCCAACTTCTCCCAGCTCTTTGACACACACACAGATTCAATAGAATCATTCTTTGTGAATAAGATATTATGGCCTTCATGCTCAGAAGAAATGTGGAAACCCAAGAATACAAACAGTAGCAGAGGTGCGCAGATAATGAAAGTTCATGGTACGCTGGACCAGATCAGTATTGTTTTTCTTAAAAGTACTGATAGTTTTTAGGTGAAATTCCAGTGTGTATGTCTGAACCATCCTCTACGTGTAACATCAGTTGTTTTTGCTTTAATAAAAAGAAGAACAAAAAAGAAAAGAGATGCTAACAAATACAAGTAGGTTGTCTAATAGGCTCTTCTGTTGTTAGCAGCAGCAGAGAGGTGGTTGTTTAGACAATGGTAGCAGTCATATGCTTATTTATGTAGAAAAATAATGAATATACTTAAAGGTCCTCTTTAATGCGGTGATGTCTGCACAGTACTTGATAATGTCTACTGTTGTTGTGGCATTGTTGATTCTCTGTTTGGGTGAGAGAAAAACGCACTCAACTACTTATGAATCTGAGAAGGTGCAACTGTTATAAACAATGTAATAAAATCAAGACAAAAAACAGATGCTGTCCAGGTGCAGAAGTGTCCTTGTTTAATTTCATATTTGAACTACTGTACCAGCTGCTTGGATGGGCAGATTGCAGGGGTCACAGACACGATTAAAATGGCACCTCTTCACCTGTTCAGATGCTGAACAGAACTGTTTTTGTACATGAAAGTAGACAGGAAACACTGAAAGTGCAGACACATTTTGAATAGAAGTAGTGGCTTTCTTCAACACTTTAATGTGATATTTTGTAAATAAAGATGGGTTATATGTACAAAGTTGAAAATAGTTTTGCTTTAAACAAGATAACCCACTTGTTACATTTGACATTTAATAAATATTTACATGTAGATTAACCTTAATATTTAAAATCTCTTAGAAAGATGGATTTAAAGTAGAAAAATCTGACTAAATAAACTGAAAACAGGTTAAAATATGTTTATATATGACAAGCAGTTTCATAGTGTTTAAATTATTTTTTTGAGTTTTTACTATGAAAACTACTTAAACCAGAGCTGGGAAACAGTTCAATTGTTTCACATTCTGGGCATAACTATATGAGCTCTTAGGCTAAGTACAGAAATTACACATAAACCAGTATAAGTGATCAGAAACTGGTGTAAACCTGCAACAGGTCAGAATTTTATGGGACAAAGACTGGTTTTAAAATGGTGGAACCCAGTTTAAGATAGACCTGGGTGGATGTAGTATCAGATTTAATAAGTTTAGGTTCAATCAGTCAGTAGAACTTCTGTCCCAGATCGCCTCCTGACTCAAGTTAGGTTGCAGTCCCCCAGCATCTCAGGATGCTTTGCAGCCCTTGCTAATCCCTTCACACTCATAGGGCAAGTGGGCTATCCTCTGCCCATGCTCATCTGCTTTAGCTGAGCCAGGCCAGGCCAGCTGTCACAGAGCTGAGGCAGCAAAGCCTCTTCTTCTAGCCCTGTGTCCTGACTATGCCTTTCAGCCAGGAAGGACATCAGGGCAGAGAGCTGGGGAAAGGAGCCCCAGCCCCTTCTCCCCCCCAAGTTGGGGTTTGCTCAGCAAGGGGCCCATATGGTGGGAATATTTCCCCCCACCACTCTGCCTACCTGGCTGTGCATCCCATCCGACTGACCAGTCTAGCCAGGCAGGCACAGAGATGGGGGTAAAGCCCCTGCCATGCAGGTCCACCCAGCTAGGCAGACCCCAGCTCAGGGGAGAGCTTGGGCCATGGTGGGGAGCTGTGCAGCCTGAGTGGCTAGCCCAGCCAGGCAGGGACAGCTGTGGGGTTGGGGGGAGTCCCTGCTATGTGCCCCCCCAGCTGTTCTGGCTAGGTCTGGGGGGACTAGATCCACATGGTGAGCCTCCTCTCCCTCCATCACAACAGGGTTGGGGGCAGATTTTGTGCTGGTTCCCTACCTGTCTGCCTGTGTTGGGGCATGTGCTCAGTAGCCAGTCAGGGATGGTCCCTGCTCAGCTAGGCTCAGCTGCCCTTAGGAATGTCTGGCAGTCTGGGAGGCATGCAGGACCAGCCCCCACCTTCTGGGCTCAGCCTGGCAGGTAGTTGCCTACCTCCCTCAGCCAAAGGTTGAACATGAGTTCTGTTCACTCGCAAGCTAATCTACATATCTTAGAGAAACCTGTACAGATTGGATCTGTTCTGCTTCAGGCTTTTTGAATGTCTGTACTTAACCTTAATTGCTGGAGACCTAAAGTAATAACATTACTGATCCCTAAATGCACTGATATAAATACTGGCAATATATTTATCTATTTTATCATGAACATTTATTCAATTATAAGCAGCTTTATTCTTTGAAAGCCTGATTTCATCATTTCCTCTTGGTAATACTTCATAAGAATGTTTTGCAGTCTGTAGTTACATGTTGTAAAATGATGTATATCTACAAATCTAGGAAAAAGAAAAACTCAATATGCTGTCCAGTTTCTTCATCATCTTTCTTTCTTTGAAATATTTGCCTCTTTCTGTGTGTGTGTGTGTATAGTAGCAAGTCAAGGAATATGGAGTACTATAAACTGTTTTAGGGGTAAGGTTCAGAAATTCCATCCATGCACTGTGAGTTCATTACTATTTTTTTTAAATGTGATTATCACAGACTACATCCAGCCATCATCGGGTGCCTAAACTTTTGGCCCTTCAGGCTTCATGAATGGTGCAAGGTCTGTCAGTGGGCTGCATCTTGCATGAGGTCAGTATGCTGGGTCAGTCTGTGGGCCTGATCCTGTATGCCCTGAACCATTCTGCCCCAATCCCGTGCTGCCCTAATCTGGCAACATGCTGCCCCATCTCTGTACCAGCCATGTGCCACCCCAATCCTGCACTGCCTTGCTCTGGCTATGCACCTCTCTGATCTGGCCCATGCTGCCCCAGTCCAGCTGTGCATGGCCCAGATTTGGCCACATACTGCCCTGATCCCTCTCATTGGCTTCTGACCACAGGCTGGCAGAATTTGATATGTAGGCCATGTTATCTGGTCCTGGAGAGACTTTTGGGCTGGGTGAAACAGTTTTGTGTGCTAGGGGTTAAGCACCCCTCTGCTAGGCATCTCCTAGCTGAATAGAAAGTAACAAAATAGTTTGTTTGATCAACTTTTACAGGGATATGCATGGGGCCAATCTTTATCATCCAAAAATATATATCAGAGAGGTACAAGGGTTGCTGCTTAAGCATGGCTTTCATTATTTCTATATACTAGCCACCCTGTAGGCCACCTTGTTGCCTTCTGTGCACTGAGTTGTAAAGAGATGCCATAGGGAAAAACCTAGGCTGAAATTCAGCAAAAGTCTTATGGCCATGATTAATATTAAGCAAGAGTCTAAGTACCAAGTTAAATTGGGGCTTTATAGAGCAGAAGCAAGATTCATGTTTTAAATGGAATTATATGATACAACAAAAACTGCTATACCATACCTTCAAACTACTTATGCTAACACACAAAGATACAAGAGTACATTCATAGCTGGCAACCACCTAGTAGACTAGGAGAGAAAAACCACTTTGTAGAAAGGAACAAAAATGGCCCAAATACCAAATATAAACATTTGGACCATAAATACTAACTTGGTCTGCTGTTTGCAGGTTTGATAAACAATAATATCAGCCCATCTGTAAATACTGCTTTTATCCAAAGAATTTAAGGTAATATAAGAAAGAAATTTAAAATGGCTGTTGCTTCTTAATATACAATAGCATTATAAATGAATGTTTTGCTGCTTATGATAATTAATGAAGATGATAGTAATTAAAAGTAAATTTAGGTAATGATTATATTCTCTCAATATTGTTAGAGACAATTGATTCTTTAAAAGATCTTATATAGTAAAGTAAGGTGTTAATGATGGGTTGATGCATTTTAAAGCATCTAATTTAAATTGTAATTCCAAAAGCAACTATGATAATACTGATTGTTTTAAGGCAAAAGTTTCTCTTGCAGAAGAACTAACACCATGCAAAATACCTGAGAGGCACACACATTATTTTATAAATCCTCACAGAAGTAGATTTGTGTTTGTATATAATTTCAGCTGTAGGGTGTTGAAACCAGTGGCTAAACTTCAGCTAGGTTTTTGGGGGCATGATCAAAATGACTTAAATTCTCTCTTTATGTCAAGTCATGATGTAGACTTCTGGTATCATACATTGTTTCCCATGTAAATTCTCATGGACTCAAGGCAAATTCTGTGCAGAAAATAAGTGAAAAAATTGACATTGTGTATTATAAATCAAAATGTTGTTTAGAAAAGAGAATTTCAGCTCCCTCTTTTAATAGGATCCCTAATACAATAATTACATCACAAACATGAACATTAATTTGGCAATATGTATCTGTGTAGCATGATCATTTAAGAATATCAGAATGAAAGTAGGAATCAGAACTCATGGTAGAGATATATTGTTTATTATACCAATTAGATTTAAAAAAAAAAATCTTCAGTTGCAAGCTTTCAAGCAGAAGCACCCTTTTTCAGGCAAAGGAGAAAAGTTTCTAAAAGTTCCCCTAGGTAAAAATGAAAGTTTATATTTCATAGGAGAGTTAAAGGTGTGATAAAATTTCTTGTTTGGAACAGTTTGCTTTATTCAAGTTAGGCTTAGAGAAAAGTTGGGATAGTTGTTTACCTGGAAGTTGTTTGGTATCAAGCAGGATGTAGTCATATTTCCTTCTGAAAATATAATATATATATATATGAATGAATGAAAGTAGTGCTTTCACTGTCCTTTTTGGATGAATTTAGGTAATTGAGAAGTGTGAAATTACTGTGTATTAATTATATCTTTTATGGGGCTGACCAATGTTCTCTGCTTCACATGAACTTAAATAATAACTTATTGATAGCAACCAATAGTTTTCTATACAGCATACATGAAGATTTTAAAAGGAATGGTGATGGAGCATGCATAACCTTCAAGCATCTTTTGTTTTGTAAACTTTTCTCTAACTCTGTCTAATATTTACTGACATTCGTTGCATTTATTTTTCAAATGTAGCTTGTAAGCTCTTCAAGACTGGCAGCCATACCTTTTACATATCCCGAAACTGCCTGGCACTCTTTAGGTGCTATATGAAGTATTTTTAATATTTTCAGCTGGAGCCAGTATACCAAAATAGAAATATGTCATATTTTGAGTAACAGAAGGACAGATTAGTAAGTACTGATGATCAGCTGTGAGTGTGTATGCTTTGTTTTTCTTGTTATGTGAGGCGTTTTTGTTTGTCTGCTGGTTACATTCTTATACAGCATATTGCAGATCAAGACTCACAATAGTAATAAACATTTCCTTTTACTGAGAGAGATTCCTTTCACTCCTGCCTACCTGTGAAGTGTGGTTGTGTGGTGAACAAAGTAAACTCAGACAAGGTACAGATTTCAATGTACTTTAGACTATGACAGGCCTTATAGAGTGGTTATAGAAGTATAAAACTGATTGGATCTAAACTCATGGTAAGATTGAAGAATAAGCTGTTTTTTCTAGTTACTCTTTATGAAAGAGAAGCTTTAATGCTAACAAAGTTACAAATCAAGATAACAATGTGCTATGTATTCTATAAAAAGGCTTTCATTTGAAACAGAGCCAATTAAATGAGCGAATGTTGACTGAAAAGGAAAGTTGTGTGTGGATTTGGGGATGCCATGTGAATCATGATAGTTTACTTAACAAATTGCATCCATGGGGAATGGAGATACAGACAATATACATCATGTTTCTATTACAAGCCATTTTGTATGTCTCTGGTACTTTCAAAGTTGGTGTAAGCTGTCTGTAATGCAGATTGGTAATTGGGGAATGATGTAAACAACTACAAAGAGCTAACATTTCCAGACAAGTGCCCATTAGTACTGTGTGTATTATGGTGCTCCCAGGAAACAAGAGAATAGCTTAAAATCTTGGTAGGAAAGTCATTAAACTGGTGGCTAACAATACCAGCCTCAAGGAGGTGAGATAGGAAAGAGATAGGACTTCATCACCCTTTGAAGAATGTAGCAAGAATGCTAAATTGTCCCAAATACTTAAGCAAGTTGGCAGATGACTCACCCAAAGGCAGATCTCATCATTACCATCTGTAGCAGGCAGGCCTGGTGTTAGATAAGAAGACTCAGGCACACAGCATCTGGCTGCAGAGTGAGCAAAGAGGTTAGCTGATAGGGAGCCAAGCTTTATTAAAATTAGCATTGTTGTTGTTCTTTTCCTTGTTGTTACTACTACTACTACTACAGCTATGTAAACTTCACCTACAGCAATAAAGAACAGCTTTTAAAGTGAGGAATCTGCAAACTTCAGTTCAGTGATTTACTTTTGTTTCCCTTCATTTTTTTCCAGTTTCTATTTTAAAGACACTTATTTGAGATCATTTGAAATATGTTATTAGGCAATTCCAGTTTAGTAAATAGGAAAAGCTCACGGAAACACACAAACCTTGAGCCTCAGCTTGGATTTTCCATTTAAGGTTCAGACCAGGGGTCTTATCTTATGAACTGTTTACACTCTCCTTCCTGCAGTCCTCTCCTTTCCAAAGGCAGGAGGAGTTTAAGTTACAAGGAAGGAGAGCTAAAGGTGTCAGGAATCATCTGCATAAAGTAGTGTTGAAAGTTATGAGAATACACAAAGCTACAGAGAGGTAGACCAAGTAAGAAATCACAAAAATGCCTTCTCTTTCACCTTGACTTTGGATGTCAGATGCTTATTCACAAATCAATCAGTTGCTGAAAACTAATCAAATGTTGCACGTTTTGATTAGTGTTTCAGTCCCATTCTGAGTCACATTAGGATATCAAAGTCTTTGTAGTATGGTCTGGAACTTAAGCCCTGATTTTTTGTATTTTCCTCTGTCCTTAATGTGATGATCTTTGTATTATCTGACATGATATTCAGAACCACTAACATGTATATACAGTTTCTCCAGAAAATGCTACTGGGCTATTAAACCAGAGTGCTTTTTAATAATATTGGCTTTACTCTACCCCTCCATCTTTAAAAAGGTTGGATAAATATTTTTTATGGCAACTGGCCTTTCATTTATTTGAAAGGACGTTTGCTACAGAAAGACACACTTAGAGGGCACGTCCAGACGTGCCCACACGTGCCTCTTGCCACATCTCAAAGCTGTTTGAGATGTGGCAAGAGGCACGCTGGGAACAAAAAAATGTTCCCTGCACTGCATATTTGCAGCACAGGTTCAAAATGTGATACCTGGATACCCAGCTATCAGAAAAAAAAAATTGCAGAAAAAATCCAGGGCAGGGCACAGTCCAGGATGATGCTCTGAGGCAACCAGGTGCTTGGGTCCTCCAAAGAGACACTGTGGTAGCCAGCCAGAGTCTCTCTATGGCTACTTCTTGCCTCAGTGCTGCAGCACACTGCAGCATGTGTGGGGCAAAGAGTAGTGCAGGCTGCAGGGACCTGGACCCTGGGCTGCATCCTCAGGTAAGTAGAGAATGGGGGTGGAGAGAACTGGATCCAGGGCTGTGTGGGTGCAGGGAACTGAGGGGGACTGTGGGGGGGGGGACTGCTTGGGAGGACCGGGTCCCCGCCTGCCCCCTACATGGCCCACACCCTCCCCTACAGCAGCAGGGGCCATTGAGGCTCGAAGCCCTCCTGGTACAGTCCCCCTGTGTGGCATTGGGGCAGTGAGGTGCAGTCCTGGGCACCTGGCACTGCCTGTGCCCCACTGCGTGGTCCTGGCCTGGCTCAGCATGGCACCATGAACCTTTGGGCAGCTCCAGGCTGCTCAAGCTGTTGACCTGGGCCCCACCCTGCTTGTGGGGACTGTGTATCACACCAGGACGTGTTCTGCATGCACAGGCTCTGTGCACCATCAGGCTGGGCCACCTCTGTGCTTGCAGGACCCAGCCTGGAGCAACAAGCGGTCCCCATGAACGGCATGAGGTACTGGGTGACAGCCTCAGTGCCCTGGAGCTGTGCAAAAGTGCACAATGCCTCACTGAGAGGGGCCGGGCCCTCACAATAAGGCACAGGCAGCACTGAGTGCCAGGTAGCTGGGGCCGCGCTATGCTGCCCTGTGTCACAGGAGAGCTGTGCCAGGAGGGCCCCAAGCACCCTGACAGTCGCTGCTGCTCTGGGTAAGGTCTGGTCCCTGCAGGAGGGCTTTGGGTCCTGTGGGAGGTGGGGAGCTTTGGACCCTGCAGAGGGTATTTGTGCCTTGTTGCAGGGCTCTGGGCCTTGTTGCCAGGCTGTGGCCCCTGTGGAGGGGAGCTGTGGCCCCTGTTGGGGGGTTATAGATTTCATAGATTTCATAGACATTAGGGCTGGAAGGGACCTCAGAAGGTCATTGAGTCCAGCCCCCCACCCAAAGGGCAGGAAGTCAGCTGGGGTCATAGGATCCCAGCAAGATAAGCATCCAGTTTGCTCTTGAAGGTGTTCAATGTAGGTGCTTGAACCACCTCTGGTGGCAGGCTGTTCCAGACCTTGGGGGCTCAGACAGTAAAGAAATTCTTCCTTATGTCCAGCCTAAAATGCTCTTATAGTAGTTTATGACCATTCGACCTCATCATCCCTTGGGGTGCTCTAGTGAAAAAACATTCCTCCAGATACTGGTGGTCACCCCGATAAACTTATAGGTGGCCATCAGATCACCCCTGAGCCTGCGCTTTTCCAGGCTAAAGAGCCCCATGGCTTTCAGCCTGTTGTCATAAGGTCTGTTTTCCTGATCTCTGATCATGCGCGTGGCTCTTCTCTGGACTCTCTCAAGCTTCTCCACATCCTTTTTGAATTGTGGAGCCCAAAACTGGACGCAATACTCCAGCTGCGTCCTCACCAAGGCCCAGTACAGGGGGAGAAGGATATCCTGGGATTTGCTTGAGGAGCATCTATGGATGCAAGCCAGAGTTTTGGTTGCTTTCCTAGCTGCAGCATCACGTTGCAGGCTCATGTTAATCTTGTGGTCAATGATGATTCCCAAGTCTCTTTCTTCCATAGTGCTAGTCAGAGTAGCCCTGCCTAGCCTATAAGGTTGCTGCAGGGGGTAGGGGTAGCTGCAGGGGGTAGAGGCAGCTCTGATTTTTCTATGACAAAAAAACCAAAAGTAAAGGCCAATGCATATAGATATTTATAATTGATTTTATTATGATAAAAGAGCCACTGGTAGGCTTCCAAACTGCTTTAAACTTGTAAATATATCAATAAAACATTGCCAAGCTTATCTCTCTATATACAGCAGCATTTCATTTTAGTAGCAAAAGAACACTATTTTGTGTATTTCAATAAGAAAATTTTGGTTTCTTATCAGAAAATTTGCAATTTTTAAACAGGGAATACCAGGATCTCTGCTGGGGAGACAAGTGGTGAGACCCAGCTAGAGGAGCCTGTCTAGGGCCAGCACTGGGGAACCAGTTAGAGGGCAGACTAGGTGGCTGGCCTCTTGGCCATCTGTAGCCAAGAGACCACACCTGGACAGTTCAATGTGGGCCACCACAAGGAGCACATCTTAGTTATAGCTGCCCAGATGGCAGAGCAGGGGCCCTCCATTTGGGTCTGGCAGGCACACAGCCATGGGGCTCCAGGTCCACAGGGGCACATGCTGTTGCAGGTGGCAGCAGCCCCCACTGCCAGGCTGCTGCAGTGGGTAAAGGTGGCAGGAGACACTCCAAGTTAGGGCTGCTTCAGCAGTCCAGCTGACACAAGGGGTAGTGTCCCCAGATACCAACTGGCTGGGCCTCAGAAGGTCCTGAGGGCAAATAGCCCTGAGCTGCTCACCAGGGCAGGTTTCTATACTGCTGGGACCAGCACAGGTGCTGGCCCCAACACTTAGCTCCCCCTGGCTTCAGATCCAGGAGGGTTATTTTGCCCTAAGTGGCACAACTTGCCCCAAACCAAAGTGCGTGTCCAAGCATGTGCACCAAGGCAAAAATCCTTGGCTCAAATTTGTGCTGCTCCTGTTTGAGCTGCTGCAAATGCATATGCCCACATGTGTTAGACGTGCCCACATAGAGCATTATGCCAATAAACAGTATTCGAAGAAGCAGAAAAAATTCCATTTTTGTAAGACTGTCATTTTAACAGTCACTACTACTCTTAGGAATTTCATATACAAGTTAATTATTCCTTGCATATTGTGCAGGTTTCCTTGAGATCTAAACCTATGTTTGTGTATAGTATATCAATTTAATCTATAAATTCATCCCAAAATATTTTGGTGAATGCATTTCTACAAAATGTATAACATTACATACCCTATAGTATATTTGTATTTTATTTTATTCCGGCTTGCTTCTATTTTCCTTGAGCAGTATGGTCTAAGTAGTATTTATGTTAGTTTTATTCCTAGATCCAAAGTGAATTTGCTTATTTTGAAATAATAGTTTTATAATCTCACCTAGGCATAAAAGCTTTTGTTTTTAGGTTCCAGCATCATTAAGTACTTGTCTTTCTCTTCAGTGTTTTGCTTGTGATTGCATTGACATGACCATATTCTTATGGCCTTAAAATTTTTCCAGTTCCAAATAAAATATGGTTAGGTGAATATAGCCTTAGTTTCCATAATGGATGATTAGAGTAATTTGAGTTTTTCTTTCCTTCTTTATATCCTATTCTCTAGGAATCTTGTCATTTGATATTTTATTCATAGGGTTTAAGTCTTTGGCAGACTTTCCTACCAGTGGAAATTAGCCTCTGGTGACATGATCTGAAGACCTGTTCTACTTGCACATAAGCAGTTTTCCTTTCAGTCCCTACCTCTTCCTATAGGGTAAAGTTTCCAGAATAAGAACCTTAACCTGTTTATTCTTATCAACAAATTTAATTTCAATGTAAATTGAATTTTTTATTAAAATAAAAAAGTAGCAAACTTTATTATGTGGAGCTTTGCAAAAGTATATATGAAGCGAACCAATATTCACATTAAAATGCATCTGTTATGCTAAGAATTTTTTGTTTAGTTTTTTCTGTTTTGTCTTCTGAATGTTAGGCCTCAGTATCCTTCACTACATGAATACTGTGTGGCTGATATTCTGTGGCTTATGCTGCCTTAGGTGAGACTAAGTTTAGATCAGAAATATTATTTGCTTTGGTCTTAAATGTAAGCCTATATTGAATTGATGTTGAAAGACCAGTAACCTCGATCAGGAAGTCTTTGGGAGACTTATGCCTGAGACATTATGTCTCTTGGAGCCATAAAGCAGCATATTTGCTGTGGTATCCTTTGAGACATTTTTTCCATTTCTCCCTGTGCCATTGGGACTAATTTGTAGTGTTAGTTGTATTAGTCAAGGGACAGCCCTTTCCTTTAGATAGCAGAGCTACTATTGTGTTTGTTCTCTGTTTAAAGTTATAAGATGAGGGAGCAGTTTCTTGTGTCCCATCTCTCTTACATTCCTCCATAGGACCAAGCAAAGCAACAATTTAATGTACTTGCTGGGCCAGATAATTGACTGAGGAAAACTAATATAAAGTCATGTGGCTTCAGTGAAGCTATACAGATTTACATTAGTTTAGAAATACAGAGTGAATCTATGCATGCAATTAATACAGAGCAATAAACTCTGGAGCAGTTTGAGCTGAAGTAAACTACTCCGAGGTTCAATGTCTACATGTGCACCCAGGACAGCAGCAATTTGAGCTGTGGTGGAGCAATTTATGCCAGTGATGCTCCTGCCCAGCTGGCTCAGGGTATCAGCTCCAGACTCTGGGAGACAATGTCAGGCAGTGGAGGGGCTGGCTTAGGCACAGGGGTGCTAAAAGTGCTGAGCCATGGGGCTAGGTGGGAAGCATAAGTCTTATGCTTTGCTGGCTGGGCTGACCAGGAACAATTTATACCCACAGTCAGTGTCTACATGTGGTTTAATTGCGGTTAATTACTCCACCTTAAGATAGTACTACCTTATGGCATCATTTTACTGTGGTTTAATAGTGTTGCACATGTAGACGGTGATGCTTTACTCCATAGCTAATTAATCTTTCACAGTTAAGTGCATGTGTAGACACTGCCACAGTATACCAGATTCTGAAGTTCTAAAAGCATCACAGGTTGATTGGTATGAAGACGAAGCCTTGTGGAGTTTCAGAGAGGTGTTCCATTCGTGACCTTGTTCTTCAATTACAGTTTGCTAGGATTTCATTGTAACTCCTGGAATACAGGAGAGAAGAGCTGCTTATGAATCAACTATTATGGATGCAACCTGACTAAAGCTAACTACAGTCTTTTTCTAATTTCTGTATTTACAAAATTAAATTATAAATTATACAGTGTTGCAAAGAATTCACTTAATTAGGGGAGTTAGATTTGAAACAGTTTTTGATAGTGATTCTTAACCAGGGTGCTAGAGCCCCTGGGTGTACTACCACATCTTTTGAAGGGTGAAGTGAGGTGTAAGAAGGTAAGTCAGGTGGTAGAAAATAAGAAACTAAATTAAGCAAATAAGTACAGGCTCAGGCCTTTTCCTGCCTGGATCATCCCCCATTCCTACTACTAAGCCTCTTCTCAAGGAAGCAAGTACAGTAAGTTATAATTTAATTTTTGTAATTGGGTACTAATCAATTCACAGAACAGGGGTGAAGCATAGGGGGTGCATGCAGGTGCACACGCACCCCCTGAGCATGACAGTGCACCCCCTACAAGAAGGTGTCACTGCTCACACCCTGCCGCCGACATTGCCGGTGACGTCTGCAGGTGGTCACCAACCCTTGGTCAGCACTTGCCACCCCTGCTGCTGCTGGCATCTGTGGGAGCTCCCCTCTCACTGCTGCCGTGCTCCTGCCACCACCGCCACACTCCTGCCACTGCCATGCCCTGCCAGCCACTGGGGGCACACGCCATTCATGTCACAGAAGTTATGGAAAGGAGCCCCAAGTTTAATAAGGGTTGCCTTGAGTTGAGAATCACTGGCTTATGACACCATAACATGAAGCACCTGCCATCAGTTGAGACCACGTAACTTCTGTTGCCCTTCTTTTATTTTACTATAGCACTCTTCATGTTAGAATCTAAGCTGTATGCAGTGGGGACATTTTAGTTTAACTCCCTGTGTCTTCTTGAACTGACTTGGATTCCTTGCCTGATCTGAATACCATTAGATAATCTTGTCATTCATTAAAGTGGATTGACAGAAAATTCTATAGCTGTTGCATAAACACTCCTAATGGTCAGAGCAATGAAAATGGATATTACAATGGCTCTTATTCACAGCACTGTATTACTAAAAAATAAAGACAAAATCAGGAAAAGACTTGTGGAAAACAGTAGAAGGAGATTGTATAAAGAATGAAGCAGCACATCTGAAAACAGCTGCTTTAAAAAGATTAATTAGAAGACAGTATTATAGAATAAAAACAAAATGAAATTCTAAGAAGTTTGATTATTTGAATAGGCTGAGTTTTGTCATTTTTAAAGGTTTTTAATAGCACTATAGCTTTGGCCTTTTCAATTCTGGGCCTTCTTAAAAGCATTGTTGTTAGTTTGTTTTTTGTTTATTTTGGGGGTTCTTGTGGGGAAGGAGGGTTATCCTTATACAACATATTGTCATCAGAATTTATTTGGGAAGTACAGACACAAAAATGCCATATTTTATAAGAAGTACTTTTTAAGCTAGGTGAGGCTTTTCAAATGAGCAGCAATGAAGAAGAGCCCAGGAAATGCTGAATGTTTATGCTAATAATATTGTATTGCAGCATGTTTGAGAGAGGTGCACAAGTTATTTCTAGAAAACAAGGTAAAAATCTGAATTGTGCTGTGGCTTGTGTTAAAATGCATTCTCTTCCCTGGTTTGCCTACCCCGTGTCACTCCACTCCTTTTTTTCTCTCAGGCTGTGGCACTGCTATACCTTCTCTGACCGTGTTCACTGATTGTGCATTACTCTTTGCCGAATTCTCAATAAATAAACTCAATAAATAAATTTTACCAGTCTTACCTCTACAGTCTTCAGAGCTTCTGCCTTTTGATCAATCCACTTAACTCTGATTTGCACAGTTCAATGCAGTTAGCATAACTAGACAAAAATACTTTAATTTCTTTTAATTCTTCCTATCTGATATCTTTTCACATAGTTTCAAATTTTTGTCTTGTCTCTCTTTCCACACCTTTCCCCCACCCTCATTTTTTCAGCTTTATTCAGTCTTAATTCCCCATGAGCCTAGTGCTATAATGTATTCTTGTCAAGTAGGTACATCCTGTACTGGTGTAACACATTACCACTATTATTGTGTCTCACCTCCCAAGTCCTCCTCCAAAAGCCTACTACTTAGATTAACCAATTAATAATCAAATGAATGCTAGAAATGAGAATAGGACAAACAAAGCAACATCAATGAAAAGTAACAAATACACAGATAGCTATGGCTATTTTAAGAATATATCAGAATCAGAAAAAATATTTTTATATTGTCTTTATCGTAGCAGAGATATGTACTTATAAATCAGAGAGAAAAGCACTATTTTATTTGAGATATTATTCTTTCTTTTTTTTATGAGATTTCCAATGTAAATCAAAAGATTTTGATTTTCATAAATTGATGCTCAAGGTCATTTCATAATTTTTGTGCACAGTAATTTCAGTAAAAGAATGCAAATTGGGGACTTGTTTTTACTCACAAATTTCCCAATTTGTATGTACAATTTAGATAACTGTTTGTGCATATGCCTGCAGACCCTGGGCCTTTCATGTTATGAAAATCAGACCCAAAGTAACTACACTGTGAAAATAACTGGAAAAGCTAATGTAATCCAAATGGCATACTGTCTAATCTAGCTCAGTCCCTATCCACTGATGAATCCTGAAGCAATTCTGAGAATAAATTGTTTCCCATCTTATAATGCAGGTGGTGGTTTGTTTATTTTGCCATCCATTTGGCAGAAATACATTTTTTATATAGTGTAAAGCAGGGGTGCTCAGCCTTTGGCCTGAAGGCCATGTCCAGCTCCTGTCCCCATGCCGTCCAGCCTGCAGTGATCCCAACAAGTCCATGGGGAGCTCTGATTTGTTTCCTAGTGCCTCCATTGTGATGTCCTAGGAGAAGGCCCATTAATCTATTTTAATGCATGTTAATGAAAGAGCATGGGGGGTTTTATGCTTAAATGTGCATTAAAATAGGCTAATGTGCATTAAAGCACACATGTAGATGTGCCCAGTGACTCTGTGATAGAAGCTCCTAGGACTATCAATAATATATATTTCATGGAAATGGAAAATTAAAAGCAAAAATTTTAAACAGAAGCCAAGTTGTGCTCAAAACAGATAGTAAAACCTTTGAAAGGCAACCACAAATCACTCTTCAACAGAGGTTCTCTCCTCAATGGAAAATTTCCTGGGTCACCTAGGTGTACATGAGCCTGGATAAAATTGGTTAGAAAAAACGAGGCCTGTTGCACTCTATTGATGGGAAACAGTATACTTGCTCCAGAGATCACCTGGAGATCAGATTCGTCATGGTAGTGAGAAACTAGCTCTCACCAGAGTAGTCAGAGACAAGACTTACATTTTAGAAGTATATATCATAATATATAAATTTTCTCTTTTTTGTAGCTAAGATAAAGTGGTCTGTCTCACTGAACTAATAAGTGATGTGGGGTTTTTTTGCGGGGGTGGGTTTTTTTGTGTATGACTGTCTCCCTTTTTTACATATATTTTAACTGTTTTTAATAAGTCACTGTTTTGGGGATGGTCTATTCAGATCACCTATCAAGAATGCCAAGTTGTTCAGCTTAAAGGAGAAGTATAGATGTGCCAACAACTACATACTTACCCTTTGTCAAAATGGCTTGGGACTAGGTGTCCTCCCCCAGAAGTATTGTTAGATGGGTGATCAAGTTGTTATTTTTACGGTAAATTCTCTCTTTTTATGATAGATGGCAGATAATTGCACGGGAAGCCAAAATGTGCATTAAGTCAGGAAGAGCTAAAGAATGCTTGCATTGGAAAGAAACATTTCAGTGTTCCATCCTCAGATGAACTTAACTCATCTATCTTCAGATGACCTCATATATCTCATGTGTATGAACTTAATCAGAGGTGTAACTATCCTTCAAAAGGCAAGCATGTCACAACAGAGGAAAGCAATTCCAAAGTGGAAATTCAACTGAGATAATAAAGTTCTAAGAGGTCACAAAGGGTAAAACAAGTAAAAAAAAAACTTGTTGCTTACAATGATATAGGAATGATGGTGATGGTGGTGGGGAAACTTCACTGCACAATTTTAAATCTTGACAATTTTTTTTTCAATAAATAAGGTAACTTAAGGGTCCAGTACTACAGTTCCATTTTTCAAATCAAGCCACACTGTCTCTCAATGATGTGTGTTGCAAACAGCCTGGATGATGATGATACATTAGGGAAAAATCTAACCATTCAAGGAGAAGACATGAGTAGGGTTGTACGTGATGATTTTTTCTTTTGTACCTGAGGCCTCCTCTACGTGTTACAGGCATTGCACAATTAGCTGGTTGCACAAGCAAAGTAGCTATTACACCATAAAAAGCTCCAACCAGCTATAAAGTTAGACCTCAAAAATATGTACTAACCTTATACCTGGGTGCTATCGAGCTTTAATTTACAAGTGTAGCAGGGTCTGCCCTGTGGCTGGGAGCCATGTCAGCTGATGGGCTAGGGCTTCAGGGTTTTCTGCTGGACATGGTGCACCTCTGTGGCTGGGAGCTCTGTCAGCTGATGGGGCTCACAGCCAGGGAAGTGCACCAAGCCCAGGGTTAAACCCCTGAGCTCTAGGTATCTCAGCAGTGACCCCTAGGGCTCAAGGGCATAGGAAACTCCTGGGGCTGGAAGATTGCTGCCGCAGCAGTCTCCCCTGCTTTGGGGGTACATGAAACTCCCCTGCCACATATCCCCAAACTTTTTCTCCAAACCCAGAGTGATGGTAGGTTTGAAATCTTCTTATCCATTTCTTTTGTTTGTTTACCATAGTTTATTCATTTTGAGGTAGTATTTTATCTGTTTCATTCTGTGCATCTAAAATTCCAGGATTAGTCTTGGTTTCACATCTACCATGATCCAGAGCTCAAAGTCCCAGAAAAAAGACTGAAGAGGTCATATGTCTGCATCTTCCTAGGATAAGACCCAGAAACAAACATTTTTGGATTAATGCTGCAAGTCCCAAACTGTTACGTTAAAAGGGAGGGGGAGGATTGTGGCCTCATCAGCTGATAACCCAGAACTGTAGTTCGATGCTCAAATTAAGGCTTCAGTCTCTTCAAGGAAAAATGATGCAGCATTTCCTAAATCAGGGAAACAGGTTCTTGATATCAGTTCCAGTTCCAGTTTGAGTTTATCATGGGCTTAAAAATCCATTTGAAATCATTCTATGAGTTAGTTTTGAGAAACAAGAACAAAAATATTCAACTGAGTATCATTGACAGATTTAAGGGCAGGATTTATCAGGTTTTGGAAGCAGGGTATGTCCCAGTGGAGAGATGAGAATCCCCATTTGAATGGGATGCATAACTTTTTTCATAATCCTGTCAGATTGCAATATATAAAACTGCAAGATTGTAATGTATAGAACAAGGCAAAAGGAATGTTAGCTAATGTTATAGATACATGCATCTATATACACAGACAAATACACATATTGTGTTATAATTTTTTTTTCTTGCTCAGTCATTTTTTTTTTCTTGCTAGTTCTAAGATAGCTTGGCTTTACAGGCAAAGTAATATGAAAAATATTACCAATAAATACTTTTAAAACTGTCAAAAACATTCCTAAAATAGATTTTCCATAAATGTGAAGCACAAGCAGAATACATGATAGCATAGTGCTGCATAAAGGTTTTATTGGCACTTGTTTAGCATGGCCTGCATAACTCACTTGTGACTTCATGCCTAGTGAGTAATGCACCTTATCAAGCTTTAGTAACTATGCTAACAAGTATTCTTCATTTACTGCATACCTCTTGTTTAGAAAGGCAGCAAAAGGTAGTATTAACACCAATCTACCTCATTTAGCTTAGATAGTTTTACCTTATTTTTTCCAACTCCAGGATAAAACTTAAGAAAAAAAAAGTTAAAATGGATTAACTGAGGAAATTGTTATGTGTGTGTCTTGCCTAATTACCTGTTGACATGGACAACAGAGTGCTCTGAGAGCCATAGAGAAAATCTCTGGGAAGACAAAGAAGCTGGTAGTACTACAGGGACAAGGAGAGTACTCTATTTTGGAGAAAAGGGATGAAATTATAGAACACTTTATGAAAAACTTTTAAATATAGTTTGAGGAATATTTTTCCTATAATTTCTAACAGTTTTTCATTACCAAACTTGGCTGCAGAATTATATACTAATATATATTATATAGAGAGACAAATATTCAGCATAAGAAATTAATCAAGAAAGCATTAGAAAGAGTGCATGATATTGCTAAAATGTGGTGTCATATTTAACACACAATTTTTGATTGCATGTGTTATTTTAAATCTGTACTATACTTGGATCATAATCTGGTTGCTAGTTTCACCATTAGTCCTGCATTCTTGAGATAGCAAGATTATTTTCATTCTTGAGAATCATTAGAAAAATACCTTCAGTTGGAAGTTTGTGTGTGAAGCATACTCTTTCTACAATGTCCTTTAAATGTAGCTGATTATTTTTCTTTTTTAATTAAGCGACCAATCATGTCATTTTAAGGCACATTTGCACTGGGGAGATGATGCAAACAAATGAGTCATTGGCCATGGGTAGAAATTACATTTGTAGTGTGGGGGTCTCTTGGTCCTCCAGTATCCCACTCAAGGCACATCTTG
>NW_017729033.1:51302859-51303749 GCF_001723915.1 Gavialis gangeticus
AGCAAACTGTTCTGAAAGGGAACTTGAATGAATAAATGGAAAATGCCAGTCCTTTGCTTTCACTCCATTTTTAACTATGGAAAAATAATAGAGGAACTCTTCTGTTGCAAAGAACTCAGAAAGGTATCTAGCAGACCTCCTGAGGCTAAAAAGAAAGGCCTACAAAGGATGGAGGAAGGGATTCACCTCCAAGGAGGAATATTCTACACTGGTACGGTCCTGTAAGGAACAAACCAAGAAAGCAAGGCTGCAACTGAACTCCAACCAGCTTCAAGCATCAAGGACAACAAAAAGTCCTTTTCCAGATATGTGGGGAGCCACAGGAAAAGCAAGGGCAACATTGGATCCCTGCTGAACCAGATGGGACAACTGACAACTTACGCCCAGGAAAAAGCCAACCTATTAAATGTGTACTTTGCGTCGGTCTTTCATCAGTCCCATGGGACGCCCATGCCCGCCATGGGACAGGGAGGTCCGGGTGAGGGACATCCCCTGCCCTCCATTAATGCTGACCTTGTGAAGGAAAACCTTGAGAAGCCGGATACCTTCAAGTCAGCTGGCCCTGACAGTTTACACCCCAGGATACTCAAAGAGCTGACTAGCATCATAGCTCAGCCTCTGGCACAGATCTTTGAAAACTCCTGGTGCTCTGGTGTAGTGCCCAAAGACAGAAAGAAGGCCAATGCGGTGCCTATCTTGAAGAAAGGGAGGGAAGTGGATCCAGAAAACTATAGGCCCTCAGCCTGACTTCTATCCCGGGGAAGATCTTAGAAAAGTTTATTAAAAAGGCCATCCTTAATGAACTGGCTGACGCCAACATCGTATGGGTTAGCCAGCATGGGTTTGTTGCGGGTAGGTCTTGCTTGACCCATCTCATTTCCTTCTATGAC
>NW_017729033.1:51308749-51312989 GCF_001723915.1 Gavialis gangeticus
GGATGACAAGGTCGAACGGTCATAAATTACTGCAAGACTGTTTCAGGCTGGACATAAGGAAGAATTTCTTTATTGTCCGAGCCCCCAAGATCTGGAATAGCCTGCCATCAGAGGTGGTTCAAGCACCTACATTGAACAACTTTGAGAGTAAATTGGATGCTTATCTTTCTGGGATCCTATTATTCCAGCTGAATTCCTGCCCTTTGGGCTGGGGCCTGGACTTGATGATCTTCTGAGGTCCCTTCCAGCCCTAATGTCTATGAAAGTCCATAACACATCAGAATGTTTGGGACACTATGTATTCATATGTATCTATCATGTGAACATTGTATAGATTTTTGCACACCTAACAGTGCTAATATTGTGAGGCACCCCATGACACCCTGAAAAGGATCTCTCAGCAGGGAAGAGAATGAAGGCACAGCAGGGTGGACAGTCACTGAGCGAGTGCAGGTGAGGATGAGGGAGTGGTAGCAGGTGGCAGGGACTAGAACTGCCTGCTTATCATTGATTCCATGTTTGTTTTTCTTTCCCTTATGTGGTTCTGGAGAAGAGCGAGTAGGCAGGGCATCAGTAATCAGCAGGTTGCATCAGCCCCTGCTGGTTCCTCACAGCAAATAAGAGGTCCTGGCAGGTTGTCACGATTGACAGGCAGTCCTGATCTCTGCTGTTTGCTCATCTTCCTGGCAGGGGAGCAAGCGGACTATAAGTGGGCAGGCTAACTGACAAGGCTCCACTCCTGGTGTGTATGAGAGCAGAGCTACAGTGTTCAGTAACTCCCTATTGCCCCCTAGTTTGAAAGCATATTGCAGAATGCCTTCATGATGATTTTGTAGCACTCTAGCTAGGGGGCTCTGTACATTTCTCCACATATTTTAGCTCTACATTTTCATAGTGATTCAAAGTACTATTGTGCTTGTAGCACTACAAATGCACATCTGCCCATGACTTCTAACTGCAGTTAGACACAGCCATTGTAACAGTATTTTCTATTTAAAATAGATGCCTCATTCATTGCTGCAATCCCATCAGTCTCTGTGTCACCTGAATAAGGGCCAGGTGCAATCTGTCCCAAAATAACTATCCATCTTCAAAAAAACTTATACATTGGCTGAGTGTGTATACAATGATCTGCTTCAGTCAATAGCATACTTTCTACAATATGTTACTCTCAAAATAAGTTACTTGCACATCATAAGTAAGGGTGATAAAAGCTGGTCTTCTACTTAGAAAGGCCTGAACCAAGCTGTTAGCCACTGGGGGAAATTTCAATAGCATAAGGCTGTAAGCATCCTAAACAAATGGCAAACAATGTTATGTAAGCTACTATTCCTTCTACTTCATCTGCTTCCCATTAAAAATCCACTTCTCACTATTGCACATCTTGGAGGACTCAGAAGTCATAAAAGTTAAAGATGTAAAAAGTTAGTGTCATATGTAGTTTGTTAATGGATGTAATTCTTAGCTTAACCTGCTAATTTGATACTGAAGACTGTAAGTATATTTACAGATTGGGTGAAGTGACCTCCCCTAAAGCCCACCAGTGTGAGACTGGTGGGAATAGAAAACTGGGCCTATGATATCTATTTAACTACAACAAGAAGTAATACTTGTTCAAATGGGTGTATTTTTAGAGAGGCATAATTGACCATCTCCCAAATAGCTTCCAATGTATATGCTGCCTATGGCTAAAAACAAGCAACCAGCCTGATTCAAATTTGAGCATTTTATCTCACAGCAAACCCAAGCCCTTGCAGATGGACAAGCCCCATAGTCTGATATTAAGTACCTGGGAAGTATCTGAATTAATACTTTGCCTTGTATCAGTCATGGCTAATTCACGTTAACTGCCATCAAGTCTTGTGTGTAAATGACTGTGCTAGATCTGTTTTGATGCAAGTCAGATCCCAGACCAATCAACACCACATTAAACTGGATGTCTCTTTTTAGCCTAAGAGTCAGTAAAGTTATGTAGAGGTTATGAAGACTCTGGAGGAGGTATCACAGTTCTCAGCACACCCCACACTGATTTCTGCACTCCTTTCAAGCGAACAACAATTATGGCAAAGCAAGAAGGGTAGAACCCAATTAATGTAGCTGCAGGAACAACTCTAAGTATGTGTTTGATTGGCTTGATTTTTTTCCTGACCACTATTTTACTTCTCTGAGTAAAATGGCCAGTAAAATACTGTGGCTCTTAACTTTAAGCATTAAAACTATGAAAAGTAGGATTTTAGGTTACAGGTCTCTGCAAGGAAAGAGGTTGCTTTCTGCCTTTCTGGAGTTGGATATAAGGTCATCAAGCAAATTTCCCATTACAGCTTTTCTGTCTTTCTTCGTTTGAGGGTCTGATATTTATGGGGTAACTATGTGGGTCAAGAACTACTTTCTCTCCATCCCTCACTATTCTGTGGAAATATAGATTACTTCAAACAACTAGAATTCAAACCTGTATGGTCTCCTGTGTGTTGAGTACATTCCCCAAGGTACTCAGAACCCTCTGCTCACATTTGAATTCAAAACCCTTTTTAGGCAGCAAACAGTATTCAGAGGAACGGGCCCTTAAATCCCATCTGCCTAATCCTACATGTTATCAATGGACATAGGTCCATTGACTGTGCAATCTGTACATGTGTGTTATACACATAAGGTGTATTTACATGTGACCAGCAGCTACTTTGCCATAGTGGCAAGCTCCCCCCATTATACCGCATCACAATGGTGAAGTAGCTGCTAAAAATAACTGTGCGCTGTATGTACCGTGCAGTACAGGTGGTTACTACTCCGTGCTTTTACTTTTTACCAAAAGGAACTATTAAAGCATGGCTCAGTAATAATGTTGCTATAGGGCAATGTGTAGATGTGCCTATAATATTAAATAAACCAAAAAGGAGTATTTAAGTCTAATTTCTTATTCTTAAAATTAAAGGTTAATGGAACAGTCTTTTCTCCTAGTCATTTCTAAATCTTAGTTTTAGAATGGGTTAGAGTAATTCTGCCTTCATGCCTCAACAGCCTATTTGAGTTACCAGACATCTGTGTTTATGCATATGTAAAAAATGTTGGGTTTTTTTGTGGGTTACAAGATGTCAATAAGCCACTTTAAAGAGTTTTAAAGCAATTATTATTTCTGAAGCCAAAACACAGCAAAATCATTTGCTTTAACCCTCTGGATTTTGAGCGGAAAAGAAATATTTCTTACAAATATAAAGCATTTCTCTACTATTTCTTTGTTTTTTTAAGATGATCAGGGCAGGAACTTCATCTTCTTGTGTATTTGTATAATGCCTAACTTAAAATAATTAAATTTAATTAAATATTTTAATACTATTTCTTATTTCAATTACAGTAGTACCTTGGAGCCTGAACTGAACTCAGGTCCTCATTGTACTAGGTACTGAAAAATATATAGTAAAAGATATTCTTTTCACTGGAGAAAACTAAATAATCCTTGCTCATGATAATGAATAGTACATTATGAAAAATCCTTTCAATGTCATTTTGACTATCTGGGAAGTAAAATGTCATTCAGAAGAAGGAAGGGTATAAGAATCTGTCCCCAGGAAAAAAATGCATTGTATTGCCAAATAAAAGAAGACTGTGTTGTCAAACAAACAAAAATCCCCCCAAAAAACGAAGACCAATATAAAAAAAAAAAAGTAAACTTAATCTTCAGATTTCTTTACTACATAGAAAAATCCATAAAAGGTGTCATATATAATATTGTAAATGTATACACATACATGCATACACATGGGATGGAGGTATAAATAAAACTGACTGTACATGAGGTATTAGTATTGAAAGTAGTATAAATTTGGAGGCCAGGTGTGTAGTTTCACAGAAAGTCTCCACCCTTGTAATGATTTGTATATTTGCTATGTATGCATGAGTTATTTATATGTGTATGATTACTCCTTACAAAGAACTGGTAAAGATGTTTTTCCCCAGTACTTTTACACTCTAGGCATAAGGTAATAGCTTTAATCCTGTACCCCATTACTGCTTTTTGTTGTCAGCATAGCAGAATGCATTAACTCAGTAAAATGATTGTTTGCTTTATCGTGCAATAAATAAAGCCTAGATATTCTGTATTCTGGTCGGCACACTATTGCCAAGCAAGACAATTTTTGTGTATTATTTCTCCAACAAAAAACTTTGTTTAAAACCTAGGTACAGTCGCACAAATGCATATGTCATAAATACAACCAAAATAGATTAAGAAATCTATACTTACATC
>NW_017729033.1:51317989-51328293 GCF_001723915.1 Gavialis gangeticus
ACTGCTTTTTGTTGTCAGCATAGCAGAATGCATTAACTCAGTAAAATGATTGTTTGCTTTATCGTGCAATAAATAAAGCCTAGATATTCTGTATTCTGGTCGGCACACTATTGCCAAGCAAGACAATTTTTGTGTATTATTTCTCCAACAAAAAACTTTGTTTAAAACCTAGGTACAGTCGCACAAATGCATATGTCATAAATACAACCAAAATAGATTAAGAAATCTATACTTACATCCAACTCTCAGGGCTAAAAACATAAACATCTTTTCTACTTTATCCATCACAGATACCTGATACATGCCTTCTCCCTTCACATCATATTCAGTTTCATGAACAAGTATATGTTATAATATACAAGCATGAATAGAGATGAATATACATATATAAGTTTGAATATAGGTATGTGTAAAATGATAAATGATGAATTTATATCACATCCTAGATTTGGAATGTGATAGAAAACTAGTGAGACCCAGCAGTAACTGGGGGTGTGACTATGGGAGGCATGAGGAGGAGAGAGGCTGTAAAGGAGAAAAAGGTGAAAAAGGTGGGACTATTTTGTCAGAAGAGTTATTTTATTTTGTTAAGGGAACCCCAGCAAGGGAATAGAAACATAAAACAGGTGAACATTTCAAAAATGACCATTTCTAAATGTATCCACTACAAAAACTAATATTTCTAAAATATTTTTAATTAGGTATAAAAATTTCATTTGTCAAATGAAGACTGTATATAAAAATTGTTATTCTATAAAATTTGAAGACTAAATCCTTACAGTGTGCAAGATTCAGAGCCTGATCCAGTTGTGACCAAGTGGCTCTGTACCATTAAATGGGATCAAAATCAAGCCCTTGATCTATCCCTTTCTCTTTCTTTCTTTCTTTCTAGGAACAGACATTCAAAAAGCCATTGCCTGAATTGATTCAATCTCTGCGGATTAGTCTAACCTGCCTAGATTGAAACAATTTGCAAGTGAATAGACATTCAGGAAGTGCAGGCACATCCCTGCAGTGGCTTAGGCCAGAAGCCTGGGGGCACTAGAGTGCACCATCAGCTGCAGGGAAGCTGTGCTGGGGGGCATGGCCTGTCCTGGCAGTAGCCTTAAGTGAACTGACCAGGGAGGGGGTTTAATTCCCATCTCCTTGTCACACTGGCATGGACCCAAGCCAGGGCCTGCCTGGTGCTCCTCTCTCACTGCTGCAGCAACAGGGGCAGGGGCATGACATCTTGAGGCAGAGGGAGCAGGTAGGGGGTTTATTCCTCCCTCTGCCCCATCTGCCCCCAGGAAAGCACAGCTGGGGTCTGCCCACCCTTACTGCTGCCACCTCCAGTGGCTACCTGCATAGGGTAAGCAGTGGAATAAGACCTTTCCTGCCCCTCCACCACCTCCTATAATGGAGAAATGGCCTTTAGCACACATAGATCGTTTTACTCTTCAAATACTTTTCTTACAAAAACAGCCACTGGAACAGCAATAATATTGAATGATTGTTTGCACTTATACTTTATAGCTGTGAGGAGCATGACAGTTCTGTTTCACAAAGGTTTTCCAGTTTTTAATATTCAGCTGCAGTTTGAACCAAGTAAACAGAAATTTCAAAATTGTCTGCAAAGGAAAATTCAAATTTTATATGAACTTAACTTTTTGATTTTTGTACTGCATTAAAATGTTATACAGGAGACCCTCACCATTCGTGGGGGATACCTTCTCAAGATCCCCATGAATGGCGAAATCCATGAATAAAGCACTGCGTTAATGAACGCCATTTGTGTTCATAAAACCAGTGCTCCCGGCTGCTGGCTGCTGGGGTGGGTGGGGATGGCTGCGCTGTTGGCAGCAGGAGCCCAGCGGTGATGGTGGGAGCCCGGTGGCAGTGGTGGAAGCCTGGCGGCAGCAAGCACAAAACTCCCAAGGAGCTTCTGTAAGTGTATTTAAGATGTAGGTTTGGCATTCATGAATATTTGAAATTACGAATGCTGAACCCACGGATAGCGAGGGTGTCCTGTACTGTAAATAACATAATATCATTCAAATTTAGGAAGAAAAAAAAAAAAGAAAAATGTTCTGGTGTTACAAGGCTCTGTCCATTTTTATCCAAAGCAAAATTCTAGTAAAATTCAACAAATTTAATAAAGTGTTTTGATTTTAGCTAATCCATATGCTCTAAATGAATTCTGTTTCAAATTAAAACTGTCCAGACAGCTCTGTTATTCAGGGCTTTCATCTTTAAAATCTTGCACAAACTATAATTGTGAGTATGATTGTTGTTGTTTATATGTAACACTTCAAAGTGCTCTACTAACATAGTTATGTTTTATCAACCCAGTTTGCAAAAGAAATAATTTGGTATCAGAGAAGTGATTTATTCAGGCTTTCACAGTGATGTGCTGGCAGAGATAAATGGAACCCATTATACACATGCACATATGCACATACTTACAGATGCTAGAGCATATCATTAGAAATATAAGTGTGCTGTTAAACAATAATGCTTCACAAATATTTGCCGTAGTATTGTTCTATTTGAAGACTGGTTCATTTTTAAAATACTGTATGTTTTAGAGTCTTGATTCAGCAATGGCAGTACTCGTGCTTAATATTAGGAACATGCTTAAACAGCTTTCTGATTATTATCATCATCATTATTAATCCTTTTGTAAATAGTAAAATATTAGGGCTGTGCGAAGCTTCGGTTGTGGGTTCGATTCAGAGGAGATTTGGCCTGATTTGGTAGACAAATCTCTGAATCCAAATCGAGTCAGAAGACTCATTATCTCTCCAAATCGAATCAGAAGCCTCTGAACCGATTTGGAGAGATTCGATGATTTGGCCATAGACATAGCTTTATATGTTTTTTTCTACATACCTGGAGATACCAGGTGCGGCTCATGAACGCTGAGATGGTGGGGCAGGTGCAGCATCCCACGCAAGTGTGGAGGGCATCCCCTGCATGCTCAGTGGGAGACCTGGAAGTAGACTGGAAGTTCCTTGTGGCTTGGCGACTGGTGCCTCCTGGGTCTGGGCAGGGTGGCCAGGGTTCCCCCGAGGCCAATTGCCAAGCTGGGGTGGGGAGGGGCATGGCAGGGCATTCCCCATGCGCTCGGTGGTGGACCCGGAAGTGGAAGCCACCCTTACTCCCATGGGACACTCCATCTGACCCACCATCTTGGCATTCATGAGCCACCCCTGGTACCTCGAGGTACATAAAAAGTACATATAAAACTGTCTATGGCCAAACCACTGATTCTCCGAATTGGAATCAAATTTTCAGTTTCAGGCAAATTGAACTGGAAGTGAGCCAAATCGGCAAATCAAATCACTGTCCCCTGAACTGGGCCAAATCCAAATCCAAATCAAATACTGCCTGCTTCACACACCCTTATAAAAGATACAAACAACACTGAATTTAATGGAAGTACTCCTGTTGACTTAAGTGAGCTCTGAACCAGACCCGTATGCTTTTTTCCATCAAAGGATCTCAGGAAACACATAAACAAGGAACTAAGACTTAGCTCCCTATGAGGTGGGAAATTATTATTATTATTTTCATTTTACCCAAGAGAGAACCGGAACACAGTTTTCAAACACAGTTGCCTAAAGCAAGTGGCCTTCATTATCAGTAGCACTGAGTACCCACATTTCTCAGTGAAGTCAATGGTGTTACATCAGAACTAAAGTCGCTTAAGTGGAAAAAAATTGGCTGGCACTGATGTATGTGGCAGCAAATCACCACTTACAATAAAAAAAATTCTCAGTCAAACAGTGTGTCACTATTATAAGGATTACAATTATACTGCAGAGGCCTTTTGGTAAAAATCATTTTGTTAATACTGTTTGAACAGTTATTGAAAAAGAACATAATGTGTCTTTAAGTTCATCTTTAAATCAGTGGAAACAAATAGGACATGTTTTGGGTCAAAGCAGTCTGGAACTTATTGTGTGTGTCATAATTCTTAAGGTTATCTTCTATATATAAACTTATTTTTTGAACAAAAGATCATGATCTAGAAACACTCATGAGGCACAAAGAATCTTAGTTTATTGGTTTGGGTTTCCTTTTAAAGTGTAAAACCATGACTTTTATTTCTTTAAATGCTTTTCAGTCCATAACTCCTTCAGAGAAGAAATTTGTGAAAATGCAGAAGCCAGTTTGGGAATACAAAGGATGGTTAAAAATAATAGTAATAAAGCTATCTTAAGTGTAATTCCTGATAGTAATGTTTTTGACCAGGTTAGAAACCTGGAAAAGAACATAAAAGCAAGGCTGCATATCTGGAAGGAAGCCAAAGGGACCAGAACAGAGGTATAGTAATTGTATAAAGCTGGGACAGTCATGACTGTCTCAGGAGCTACATGAGCATTTAGTGCTAAACAGAGAACCACAATAGTATACACCCTTGGATAAACTGTGGAAAATACAGTTTAAAAGGGGGAAGGGAAATGACCCTAAAACTACAGTACATAGTTGCTTATGTTGGATTAGTATAGTTGCAGAAAAACATACATATATAAAGCATATATTATTTTCTGTATGTTTTGGTTTTCTTTGCTGTTAGGAGACAGTGATGTAGCAATCACATTTTCTAGACTAAGTTATAATATGTATAACTATTCCTTTTTTCTCCCCTCTATAGCCTATATTCTGGATACTTTTACTGTTATTATGCATTATTAGGCTGATGATAGGGCAAGATTACATGTTAGAGTTAACAGGGGTTAATTGTAAGGAATGTTAATCATTATTAAGGTTAGCACATGCTAGTAATCAATGGCATGTTAAGGGTTAATAGCCCCTCTAAGATGCACTTCTGAGACATGATGTTAGAAGGCTAGCAAGGGGCTACAGGTCATGGGACAGACTTGCATCCCCTTGCCAGCCCTGCTCTCCAGCTCTCTAGCTTCAGTATAGGCTGAGAGAAGGAGGGAGTGAGCCTCATCCCATGCTGCCTGGATTACCCTCCATCCCTCCAGTTGCCCCATCTGCCCTGAACATCACTCTGCCACTCCTGTTAGCTCATGGATCATTGCCTCCTACCCTGCCATCTTGATTAGCCTAAGAGTGGCAATGGTAGTGGCAGCAGCAGCTGGTGGGGTACTACCTCCCTGCCTGCTCTCACACTCTGTGCAAACCATGTCACTCCCATGCGCCCAGACTGAGCCCCTAGTGGGCCCTGCAGCCACATGGCAACTGTTTGGACCTCCCTCCTTCCTAACCCCTTCAGTTGCAGGGCCTGGCAAGGGCTGGATCTAGGCATGTGGGAGCCAGTGTGGGTTTCAGGGAGTATGAGAGCATAAAGGGAGAGGGAACTCCCCCTCCCCTCCCCCACTCCTACACTGGTGTTGCTCTTGGGTTGATCCGGATGGACAGGTAGAGAGGGTGATCAGAGGATCAACTCAGAGAGTGGAGGGAGACTAGGTGATTTGAGAGTGCTAGGGGATTAAAGAAAGCAATGATCCAATTAGTAGAGGGGTGATCAAGGTGGGAGATGGGTGATCTGAAGGCAGAAGGTACAATTAGTGTGTGGGGGGTGATTTTATGGGTAGAGGGGGCAGCACCCTGGTAGCTCCCTGCCCCCTCCCTCTCTGCCCCCGTACTCCTTTTCCTCTCCCTCCTCCCCTTGACCCTCTGCCTCGCTGCACTCCTTTCCCCTTTCTCCATGCTCAGCCCCATCCAGTCCACCCCACTCACTCACTGCCTGGCTGTCTCCAGCTGTCAGTCCAGGACCCGGATGATAGCTAGTCCACCTGGGAGTGGTGCCTTCTGGGATCCTGAAGGACCACAGTTTGTTGTTTCTGTCTCTGGTGAACAGCCAGAAGTTAACTTAACTTGAGCTAAGTCCCTGCTTCAGTAAAAGAATCCCGAAGTGTTTCTTAGAACAAGAACTACAGTCCAGCTTTTGCTGTTCCTAGGGACCTGTCCTACTCACTTGGATATAGACGTTCTCTGACTTCATCCTTATTTAATTATTCTCTGAGGAGTAGAACAGCTTCCGCTGGAGTAACTGAATCCCACAGGTCAAAATAAGTGTTAAGAAAAATGGTAGTGTACTTTTCTGAAAGTTGGGAGATGTCGGTATATTCTTTGGCGGAAGAGGGTCATTCACATCCTGCATTTAATCACTGAGCCATAAGGAAAAATGGGGTCTCTCTTATTCTTTTGGCTTTATTAGTTTGAAATCTCATCAAGTATGTGTGCTCTGGAATCACCTACAGGATTAGGACTTACAGGTGATATAGCTCAAGTAATGTTTGGTTCATACATCTGGATAGGTTTTTGTTATGCTGAGAACTCTCTAGATCTAAGCAGTTCTGGGCATGAGTGACTGGTGCCTTCTGAATTTGGGGGGGCACCCACAGAAGCTGCTGATGGTGGCAGCCCTGTCAGGGGGGTACCAGCTCTACTGACAGCATCAGTGTTGGCCATTGTGGGGAGCACCAGCCCCATCAGGAGGTGCACGGGCACCCCGGTGCACTCGCTACCACTCACCTATGGTTCTGGATATGTACAGAATTTCACACTAGTATAATTCAAGGAATAATGCAGGCAAAGTAAATAAGATTTTTTTTTAAGTGGGGGTGGTGAATTACTGAGGTACTTGGGCACATTCTTAAATTTAAGTGTGCTAACATTTCTTATAGACTCAGTGAACTATATATTACTCACAAGTGCCCTGAAGTTACTTTTAAAACAGATTTTACAAAATCTGAAGTAGTACCCATAATTTGGTGGCTACTCAGCTCCCTGATCTTCCAGTTTGCCTCTTAACAGAATGCTGCATGCTGATCAAAGGGGACTGCTGGAGTGGGACTCCCAAAGAGGAAGGCCAGTCAGCAGAAATCTAACTCTGCAGAAAATCTTGATTAATTGCTGAACTGTCTTAGATGATTCAGAGTAGCAATAATCCATGCAGTGCCAAAGTGAATTTGACCATGTCCAAGCTTTTTTCCTGTGTGGCTAATCACTTTTCACCACATAGGGGTGACTTTTATTTTCATCAAATAATAAAATGGAGCCTGGGGAATGAATAATAAAATCTCATTCATTGGACCTCAGAATTGTTTCTGCTAACAGAGGGAATCATGATAGCTGAATTTACCAAATATGTGGCAATACCAGTAACCAAAATAATCAGATTACAGGCCTCACTGAACAAAGTATTTGCTGCATTGTATCTGGTGATCCAAATTACACTATGTACTTTAGTATTTTACTGTCAAATTATGTTATCCCCAGTAATGAGAATTTGATCGCATAAAAACTGTATAATTTAGTTGTTGTAGCTAATTCTGCAATTTGGAATTAATTTATATGAAATTAGGACAGAAATTTCCACCCACACAATAACTGTTCCAAAAGGGGAAAATAGTGTCAGAACAATAGTATCAAACTTACTTGGACTATTTTAAGTTATTAAGATGTCATCTCTCATACAATAGGATACCAATTACATGTTTCAAATCATCTATAATTTCACCAGAAAAGCATACCTATCACATTTAGGATATGTTCCTGATATTACTCAGGATTTATTTCAAATTTGTACACCTGACTTCACAAAAAGGATACTGGAGTTGTACATACATGCAATGAGTAGCATCAAGTAGCAACACCACTTCATTTCTACCAAGTTCTGCTGAAGGACAGCTTTTAGCCAGACTTTGATCCATTGAGGCATAAATATTCTGCATAGAAGATTACCAACTGTAGTTCATTGAGCACATTGTCACCTAAAGGAAGTTGTTAAACATAGTGTAAATATTTGGTGTGCGTTCCATGCAGTTGTGAGAGTTTTTTACTAGTACACTAATACTATGGATTTATATCCACTTTGTTTACAATAGGTATGAAAAATCAAGATTTTTCACAGGGTCACTGTGGTGTTAATAGTTGATGTTAGATGTATTGAATTTTGTACTTTAGCTAAAACTATCTACAAATTGAGACGTTTTAGTATCATTTAGATGTGATATATATCAAATATAAATTGTAATATATATAATAGTTTTAATATATATAGTTTTGTCCGTTCTATGTGCATGTGTCTATGTATAAAATCATTTCTATAACAGCTACTGCAGGCAAGTTTTTTTTTTGAAAACATATTACACTATTGCATGGGTTTAGGTAGACATATATATTACCTACTCAGCTACAAGTGCTAAGTATATATAGTCATTTCTCTCATTAGAGTCCAAAACAAAACCTAACTGTCTTCATTTCATGTCTATTGCTGATTTAATACTACTCTAGTAACAGCCAGAAAAAAAAGCTTGAGAAGAACTGCAGCCAGTCTGATTTCATTTCAAAATGATTCTGCAATTACTGTTGAAGAATAAGTCATTCAGTGCTGTTGGTTCCACACTGCTGTGAGGCACTCTGATGCTGTTGTTTTGATGTGACTTCGAATTGTTTGTGCAATGTTAGAGTGCTTAGAAGAATTGTTGAAGCAGTGATATGAAGGACCCTGAAGCAGTATCTAATCAGTAACATCACAACACCCTTTCTATATCATCTCTTTCACAATAATTACAAAGCACAGTCACTTTGGAATTGCTGATGGTATTCTTGAGTCACTCACCTCGCAGTCATTCTCCTTGCTCTTCGGAGCAGAGTTGAAGAGAAGTGTCACAGAGCAGTTCCTTGAAGCAGCAGAGCTGAAGAATAGCTTATAGTCTGACTGAAAGGTTGCACCGCGACATAACGGCTTACAGGCTAGAATTCTAATGTCCCGCAGCAGTCTTTGATTTGGGAATAGGTGAGGATTATGGCTTTAAATAAATAAATAAATAAAAGGAACTGGGAGGAAATAGCTAATGGTGCAGCTGGAGACACTGACCATTGCCTGAGCAGAGCAAACCTGTATATTTTCTCAAAGCATGATCTCTGTAAGACAAGGGAACATGAGGATTGATTTTCATTGGCCTGTCATACATAGCCATTTATACTCATGTTGATTATTTGGCTCTTTCCAGGATAACATCTTACATCTGTGACAAACTGGAGCTGGGGTAGGATTCAACAGTTTGTTTGCTACATCTTACTGGGAGCGCATTTTACCTTTTTTGAATCTTTACTAGCTATCGAGCAGTAGGGAGAATTTAAGTGTTGATTTTGTCCTATAAACCCTTAAATCCCATTGGACCCACTTATTTGAAAGACTCTTTTTCCTCCCATTGCTGAAATTACTGAGGACAAATGAGCCTGAACCCTACTTTTATGAGTGAGAGAGAAAGCATTCTCCAAGAGAGCTGGTCCATTTGGGATGTCACTATCCTATCTGATTCACAAATAGTCTTGATTTATCAGTCTTTAGGTTGTGCTGAAGGAACTGTGTTGAATTGAGAAACAACTGTGTTGGAAGAACATAAAACATATATGAATTTTACCTGTAGAATTAAGATATATATTTTAAAGACTGGCTGGTCTATTTGTTCAGAGGTATTACTAAAACACATTAGAGTCTCCAAACTCCACAGGCCTATTGGCAACAATAAAATCCTCAGGAAAACATCAGATTGCACTCCATATCATCTTCAGGTTTAACTTTTCAATTTTATGTGGCTATAAACAATGTCAGAGTCATGTAGACAATATGTCCCCTGCAAGCCCTGAAGTGTGGACAACTGATTCAAATATGGTTTACTATCATGGGCTTGTGAAATTGTGAAATTGCCTTTGTTGCACCAAGTGATAATGTTACTGCAGAATATTTATTTATACTTTTTTTCGATTATTCTATGTAACCTATATTTTCTTGTCTTTAGTAATTTGGTGATGCCAGTGTACAACTCCCCCACCACAGTTTTAAGACATTTATTTATAATACAATGTTTATCCAAATCGAAGACGGCTTTGCATTTAAGACCACCCTCCTAATAATTAGTTTCTATAGAGGGAACATTGTATATGTTATAGTTTATATATATATAGAATCTAATTAGCGGAAGGTCATCTTAAATTTGTGCACCTCTCTACTGCTGCAGCAGGGAGAAGCAGCAGTGGGGGATGAAAAACTAAACCTCCACCTCTTGCTCCCCTGCCCATGCTGCCTGTCCCCCCGCCACTTGTTCCCCACCAGTACCTGCCTTGCCATGGCTCTGTCTCCCACTATGTGCCCCCCAGCCCCTGCCCCTCTGTGCCTGTGCCTACTCACTGCTGCTTGCCCGCACCCCTACACTTTGCCCTACATATCTGTGTCTGCCCCCTGTTCCCTACCCCCATTGTCTCCTCCCCCCCTGCAGCCTGCCCCGCCAAGCCCCACACCTGCTCCCTTGCCTCCTGTCCCACATCCCCTGCTC
>NW_017729033.1:51333293-51337534 GCF_001723915.1 Gavialis gangeticus
TATCTGTGTCTCCCCCCTGTCCCCTCCCCCCATTGTCCCCCCCCCCCCTGCAGCCTGCCCCGCCAAGCCCCACACCTGCTCCCTTGCCTCCTGTCCCACATCCCCTGCTCCCCACTGCAGCCTGCTTGCCACCCCTTGACCCTGTGCCTGCACCTGCCCCCCAAGCCTCTTATCCCTCTACCTGATCCCTAATGCCTGAGTCCCACCCCCTGTCTCCTTACTACTTACCTTCTGCTGCAGCTCTGCTCTAGTTACAGGGGAGTCAACAGCAGCAGTGTTGCTGGCCCAGCCCCAACCCAGCTATAAAGAAGCAGTGGCAGCCAGGCCAGGGTGGGGCTAGAGGAACCAGAGCTGGACTATAAGGTAAGGGGTGAGAGGGACCATTGGACAAGGAGGGGGTGACGTTCTATGTGGTCTCCCCTGTGCCCCCTGCCAAGCCACACACATGTCTCCCCCACCCCATGGTCTCTCCCATACCTCCTTAGCTGCAAGTCCCTTCCACCCTAAAATGAGCCATCCTGGCCCAGGTCAGGTAGCAGCTCATCTCTGGCTTTGGCTCAAAGCCTGGGGCCAAGGCTGAGTTACTGCTCTGGATTGTATTCAAATCCAAGATGAGGCACTTTTTCACCATGTTGCACTCATACTGCTGGGGAGAGGGGGGAGTTGGGGGGGGGCAGGCAGTAGGGGGCATGCACAGAGGCATGGGGTTTCTGGGGGAGAAACTTGCCCTGGATTTAAGTAAATATGGTAATATACATTCTATATATTTTGTACACTACAGAGATGGACTTTTAAAGAAAAAACTCTATCATGGATCTCTGTAAATATAATGTATTGTAGTGCTGCTGCTTCTTCTTTTTTCATATACCTGTATCCAGACGCTTTGCAAAATAGCAAATAGGAAAGCAAACAAAACTTAAAATGATGATGATAAAAATAGTCAATAAAATGCTTAAGGAAAAAGGGTTTTGTTTTTTTAAAGGATTTAAAGGTTCATCTTTGTTTTTATATTATGGCGCAAACATGACTTGATTAATGCTTTAGAGAATTGCATTTTTAAACCACTCTCCTGAACAGTTGTAATTCAAATTACAGGTAGAAGTCAAATGACCTGATTTCACATATGTTGCACTACTGTTACATTTCTCTCTAGAGTTCAGGGAATTCAATTCCACTTGGAAGGAAACAATGCCAGTAGCAGATATTGTGGGCCAAATTCATCTCTTGTGTCATCTTTTTAAAGACCATGTAGTTATTCTACAGATGGTGTTGCCCCAATTCTCTGAGAATGTTTCTTAATCAAATATACTTTGGGGGAAGCCTTGTTTGTACAGTAAAATAAAATTAAAAAAAACAGAATGATTGCTGTTAATCCTTTGCATCCATCATATCTTTGTCTTGCAGCTAGATAGAAAATATCAATTTTTTTCCCCCCGAAACAACATCTTTTTTCATATTTAGGCATAATAAAAATACTAATTCTGGAAAGATATTCAGTTGATATCAGAATATAATAATTGTAATAATTTCAAATATAGAAAAAAGTTTTATAACTTAATGCCTTGAAAACCAATTGTGTATACTGTAGCCAAATAATGATTAGTCATTCAGATTCACCTAGATACACTCTTTCACTTGCAGAAGCCTTTTTCAGATATCCTTGTGGGACCAGTTATTTTTTTAAAGTTTTTTTTCTTTGTTGCTTCAAGAAAACAACTCTCCTATTTTTCTTTGTATGTAACCAATTTATGCTCTTGACACCAGAACATCTTGTTCAATAATGTTTCATGGATTATACCTAAATATCTATTGTGTAAAGCTAGGATAGTAACTTAAAAAGTACCTTAAGTGATAAAACATAGTGCAGGGTTATACATTTTTTATTGGGTGTGAACATACCAACAAAGCTTGACAGTCCTTTTTCAATAGCAAGATATAAAAGTATAATGTGTAAGGTTTCAACTTTAGAGAAGGAAAAAATGCTAGTGCAACCTTTCGAGGGTTATGTTTGTGTTGCAGATTGACCTGGTTAGAAAGGATTTGATGGAAAATATAGTTTAGCAATGATACAAAAAAATGCAACAAAAATAAGGAACTTTTTTCTGTCCTTTCCCTTCCCCAGAAATACCTGCCCACCCCCTGAAAGATACAACGTGAAAGCCTTGTGCACTCAGGTGTTTTCTTGCTTTCTTTCTTTTTTATTTTAATCAAATATGCTCAATTTACTTAGATTAACATAATTTAAAATCCCACTTAAATTTAACACCACTGTCAATACAGTTTGACACTTGAAACTGAATCCTAGCAGACCGAGTTATAGCCAAAGAAGAATACAACAGACTATAACATAAACAGCTTCAGGCAAGACAAACGTTTGATCATGTGTGTGATGGACTGTCTCCCCAGAAAACTGCAAAGTTCACTAAGCACATTATAAATATAGACCTCCAAACAAATATCTTTTTTTATTTTTCTTGAATTACATTGCATAAATCTTTATTTTATCACTTATAAACTTTTGTAAATACTTGGAAGACAGGAGTGTGTAAAGGAGAAAGGTACTTAATCCATATTGGATTTGCATTTCTAACACTTTATGTCCTTATTAAAATCACAGCTGAAATGAATGAGGTACCAAATCACAAGATTGGAACAAATCTTAGGCCCCAGTAGATTTATGTTCTGTTTTTATTGCTGTGTCACTAACTTGTCATATGTTGTTGTACAAATAATTTTTCTTATCTATATTCCTTAGGGTTTTTTAAATTAATTAATCTTGATAACATGTGTTGATATCCTTATATGATTCCTGTTCTGATAGAAATGCAGAGTATCTCCTAAAAATATAGCAACCTGCAAGTGTTTGTTTAAAGTAACCTACTGTGAAAATAAGGTGAGAGGAAGGGTTTTGTTTTTATTTTTGTTTGTTTTAAACTCATTAACATTTTTTTTCACTAGTTTAATATGACATTTAGGGTTTGATTGTTATATATTCTTCATCACTGATATTTAGGAGCTTGATAATGGGCAAGGTTAGGCCCATCCCTGTGTTTGGTTTTGACCTTTAAATGTAGAGGCCTTGAAATTTCTATGGTGTTCCTTTTCTAATATTTAAATAAAAATATGAATTATGGCAGGTATAAAATAAGTATTAGAAAACATATTTGTTTTTGAATGCACTATTTGGTTTGGAACAGGCCTGGAAAAAAATCCAAACAAAGTACTGTTTTCGGACATAGGCATATAATCATTATCAATAACAATAACAATAGTGATATTATTAACAGCAGTAATAATAATAATTGTTGGTGTTGGCTTCATCTGAGCTAGGAGATTATATTTTAAATTGTTTCTTAGTTGTCAAAGTTTGTTGTAAATAGGCCTTAAACAGTGATCTTCTGTGTATCAAGACTCAACCATAGAAAATAGTTTTGTGTTTTTGTAGGGAAGAAACAATTATTTCTTCTCTAATTTTCTGTTTAATATGTATGCAACAGATGGCAAGATTTGACAAATAAACCTATGATGTATATGTTGTCTGTTTATGAATTAGTTATGCCTGATAATTGCTCAATTTCCATGTAATTGTGCTCGATTGCAGGTCCCTCTAATGTAACTTGCATATAAATATAATTTATCAACAAAGGTTACTTAATGTGGATGGCAAGACTCACCCAGCATGTATCTCCTGGGCAGGTCTGGATGGTGCAACCAGCACTTACACAGCGGGCAACTTATGCTTTCACTGACCTTGGCAGCATTACAGGGGTAATTTTGTTTTGGCAAGAATGAACTGCTATTAAACAGTGTCTTCAGTCCATTAGGAATGAACATGCTTGTCTTCACCATCTGGAATGCATATTTGTCTTGTACATATTTCCTTGGTACTATACAAGAAGCCCAAATTTTCAAAAACAAAATGCTCTCCATTTAGACAAATCTCTGTTCCCCATATAACTGTGTTAGACTAACAGTGGGTGCATCTACACATGCACTTTACTGTGGGGTTTGTTAATTAGTTTTTCAGTAAACCATCATAGTCTACACATGCACAGTATTATGGCACAGTAGGCTAATTAACTCCACCATAGGATAGTAATGTTGGGACAATGCTATCTTATGGCAGAGTCATTTACTGTGGTATTGGTAGTACTGCAGCCACAGCAGCACCGAGTTCTGTATGAGCTTGCTTTTGAATAGTTAACATTTTTGTGTGTGTGGGGGGGGGGGGGGGGGGGGGG
>NW_017729033.1:51337607-51359150 GCF_001723915.1 Gavialis gangeticus
GTGTGGGGGGGGGGGGGGGGGGGGCGCGGGATCATATCCTGCACTGATTTGCATGCTGCCATTGCAAGAGTGTTACTGGTATCTGTACTAACTAGGTTAGAAAAATCATGACTCACCTTTTCTTCCCAGGGTGCTGTCTGTGGCAACTCAACATTGCACCATCTTTTATATAGGGTATTGAGCAAAGTCTTAAGGGCATATTTTGGTTTAGTTGTATTTTAGTTTAAATATATTTAATAAAACAGCAGAGCACAGGGGGAATCATTTTGCTATGTCATTTTATTGACTGAGGATCTCATTCTTAGTGTATGCCTTACAACAGTAGTACTCAAGTTTTTGGCCCTGCAGGCCAGATGAGAGGTACAGGGCTGATATACGAGCCAGATAGGATCCTGTGTGTTGGGATCAGGCATGCCAGAATCAGGCATGGGGGCCCTGCACCAGCCCCTAGCCCTGCATACTGGGATTGAGCCCTTGCACACCCAATCTAGCACACAGGGCCATAGCCTGTGGGGCTCCCCAGAGATTTGAAAGGAACCCTACCGGCTGGATGAAATAATGTCAGGGGCTATTAGAAGGAAGATTACATACTGCAATGGTCCAAAAGGGTGTTTTATTTTATTTGTGTTTTAAAATGTATAGTGTGCCATTACAAAGTCATTTGTTTTCTTTTGTATTGAAATTACTTGAAAGTTAAACTCATGGCTTGAAATAAAATAAAAATGCACTAAGCAAACATCCATGACAAAACTACAGTTATTAGCTTGCTTTCTTCATTTTAGAATTATGGTGGTTATAGCAGATTTCAGAGGATAATGTAAAACATGCCAAAGCAAAATGATTTCCAATTTGAATTGAATCAACAGGTTTTAGATTTATGGGAAAGTTAAGGCTCTGTAATATCTGGACTTCTTTATGTCTATGTTATTTCTATAAATAGACTTTACTGTTGTTGAAAGAGTAAAAAAAGAACCTCTCAAGTTTATCGTTATATACTGTGAAAATAGTTCATTCAAGAACAACAGAAGGGCAACAGAAGTCAGGCTGATTCATATTTTTAACCATGTCAGCTTCTTCTATGACCTTTTCCTACTAGTTTTTAAGTTTTGCCACCTAAAATATGTGATTAAATCAATTAACATCATCTATTTGATCAATTGAAGCTATTAACGGAGTGTCAATAATAGAGAACAGCAAAGCAAAGGCAATCAAATTTTAACGAGATTGCTATTTTTCAATCTGCAGTACATAGTTGTGCTGTGCTGTTAGCAGACTGGGAAGCAGATTATCATTCAGTCACAACCTGCCTCCCACATTACCTCTGTTATTTTTGGGGAGCAAAGGCAGCTTACTTTACAGTGGTCATATACTTAGTGTAATATACAATTCCTGGCATGCCTGGGCACCTGAAATGCCTGGAATACTTTAGGAGTCAGAATTAAGTTTATCTGTATTTTCCATGTCATTCTACCTATACTTTTCTTGCTTGCCTGGGGAATGTAAATGCTTTTCTCCCTTTCTTTGACTGTAGTGTGGGTAGACAACATTAGGGAATAAGTGGGCTTCTAACACCCGTTTACTTTGTGAAGGTGCACAGCAATCTGGTCCTATGATCTAAATAAAGTGTCTGTTTTTAATCAAACCCTATTTAAAAGTAATGGTACTAGAATATATTTTGGAGAGAAAAAACAGCTCTTCTGACCTACATGGAATTTTCCTGCCCTTTTGTTCATATGTCTGCTTCTTATTTGTGTTTTTTTAAGTATCCTTGAGACATAATTATACAAAAGTACTAATATTTATCTCAATTTAACGAAACGAGTAAGGGATCAACATATTTTGACACAGAGAAAAGGAAATGCTAAACCTTACCATTTTTTTAAATTGCATGTATGGTACAAAACAGTGGGAGCTACTGAAAAATAGCAAGCCGCTCATTAAAAGATGAAATTCCAGAAGCAGAATGTAAATATTTAATACAAATAGAGTCACAAAAGTAGGATCAACACCATCAGGTAGCTAACGAGCTTTAGCTATTCTGGGGGAAAAAATATCCACAGAGGTACATCTTTTGCACTACTTTGCAGCAGAAAGAGTTTTATCATTTGAGTTATGCAAAGAAATAGAATGCTGTTTGTTCCAGTATAGCATGACGCACTAGGAGGCTGAACAGATGCACAAAAAATTGAGTAAATTCCTATGTCACCTATCTTATTGTGCTTGTGGTTGGATCTAGAGCTGAATAACCTTGTGTGGATTTAATTTCCTTTGAAAGTTGCCTCTTCCCTTGAATAGCTAATTTAGAGAAAATGACAAAGTCTGGGGTTTGTTTTATCACAGGTGCTGATTTTTACCATTGGTTGTTTAATGGGCTGCTTCCTTGTTTTTATCACTGCTTGTGACTAAGATCTGATGCAATAACATTGGAGTGCCTTATGTACAAATATAAAACGTAGTAGCTGAGGTTATATAGAAACACTCACAAATATCCCAAAGTATTTCTCAGATTGTACGAAATGATTTCCAACTATTGACCAGTTCCTGACATTTGTTGCACCTACGCTATGTGGATAGAAGAGATTGACCTACCTATTCTGCAGTCAGCAGGGTATAAAGAGACAGAATGCCATACAACTGAATCTATTGAGGGAGGTTGCAACAGGCCACAGGAATTTTCTCAGATCAAATTTTACAATTTTACAATTTTTAGAATCAAGTTTTACAAGGACTACAACTGAACTATACCACATTCAATATAGAGAACCTAGAAAATCATTGTGATGTCATTTATTTCTTTGTGACACAATGAAAACAGAGGGTGCTGCTATGGTACCACTGTTACTGTGTTTCAACCTGTGTAACAACCTGTACTGTGCCTTGCATGCTTCTATGTTATTTTTAGGCATTACATCACCGTAGCAACATGCTATAATGGGGGAGCGCATTGCTATGGCGACATAGCTGCAGCATCACAGGTTTTGCCCGTGGACCCTACATCCCTGTAGTGCATTGCTACAGTGACGTAGCATCGTGTGTAGAAGTGTCCAGAGGGCCGTGGTTACTGTGCATTTAGTTAGTACTTGTATATTAATCACGTACTAAATAAATGCACAGTAATGGGAGTTACTGCACAGTAGCATCCGCAAACATTTTTAAAGTGATGCTATTGTGCAGCAGCTTAATACTGTGCAGCAGCACATTAGCACTGTTAGTATTGTGATGCACTACCGCACTATATTATTTGGCTACTGTGCAGTCACTGTCTCATGCAGATGTGCTCAGGGTCATCATCACTACTTGTTGAAGCACACAGACTTTCTTTAGAAGTCTTCAGGTGTCAACCAAAACCATGCCTAATTCTTAAGCTGTATAACTGCAGGTATGCAATAGGAATATATTCACAGAAGTAATAAGACTTGAATTATGTCATTTCTGCCCAATCCAAATGATTATCACATTGAAAAACACAATTGAGAAATGTAAGAACATTTCACTTGATTCCAATTACATATAGCTCAGCACCAGTAATTTAGAAGTTAATTTGTCCAGTAATGAACTTTATCTGTTTCTAAAAGAGACAACAAATGGCATTACAATGTTCAATAGCATCTAGTTGTTCCAATGTCTCAGGAATTGAATAGTACTTATTCTTGACATCATTTAGACTGAATATTAAATATGGCTTGATCCTAGAACTATAGAACTCAGATCTGACAGGTTAAAATAAAAGTCCATATAGTTATAAAGACTATTAGAGGTTAAGGGTGTTTCATTTTTTTTTCTCCATACAGCTGTAATGTAGTAGTCAAGCTGCGAATACTATGGCTGTTAAAAGAAACTGCTGTTGTGAATAGCATTAGGGGAACACACAAACCAGGGAAGTGGTAAACACTCCCTCTTTTTTTCTGTGCACCTAATCAGTGATACAAGAGACTGATGACAAACACTGCCATTCAACTTCTTACTGGAAAACCTGGCAGATTAAAATGAAGAATTGTGAAATACCTTTATTGCAGAATTGTGTACAGAAATTTTCCCTCAGAAACCTAAAGTAGATTACCTGCTGGTGTTGATCTCACCTTTGTGACAATCTCTGTATTAAATTTTTAGCTGCTGGTACTGTAATTTCACACTTTAATGACTTCCTTACCACTCCACCTTTTTAATAACTACTACTGCTGTGTATATGCAATTTAGCAGGAGTATTTGCCTCTGTAGCTCCAGTTACCAAAGGTCAAGCTACAGCTTACTGGTATGCACCATATATATGTAATTTTCTTTAATGTTTGGCTCTATTGGGTTTTAAAATATTGTTTGTATATAGCTGTACATCAAATAATGCTGTATACTGGGTCTATTTGCAGGAGCAGTAGAAATGCAACCCAGCATGGCACACCTTTTTTATGCCAGTCCCATAATTACTAAGTTAAATATGTTATACATATATCTAAGTACTCCTTTCTACTATCACTCCTGGGAGCACCATGTGGCTCTGAATCAGCCCTTAACCTTCTCCCCAATAACAACATAATTATTTTAAGTGAAGCTCAAGCAAAGAGAGCTATGTTCTTTAAAGAAAATGTGAAACTGTGACTTCTTGAAAACAAGCTTTACTCTTCAACAATATTAAAAACAAAAAGTAATAATAAAAGCATTAGAACAAAGATTTGAACATTTTGGGCTACATCTGCAAAAGGACTTAGAGAGGGGTGAACAAAATACAGCCTGCAGGCCAGATACATCTCACCAGCCCATTCTATCTAGCTTGTGGGACCCCTAAAAATTTTAGAAAATTAATTATTATCTGCCTCTGGTTGCCTGTCAAAGATGACAAGGTGACAGCAGCAGGGGGAGCCAGCAGCAGAGTTTAGGGGTGGCAGGTTCCAGTAGCAAGGCCACCCAGTCTCCCCCCACATTCCCCCTCCAACCAGAGCCTTCTGGTCTGAGACCCTGGGGCTGTTCCCTGCCCTCGAGCAACTCAGCTAAGGTGGGGAAGGGGAGGACTCCTGGCTATTGCTGCACTCTTTGGGTCCAGGTCAGCATCTGCTGCATCCTGTGGTTGGGTGAAGCTGTGGGAACCTCATGGTGTGGGAATGGCCAGCCGGCAGGTGGGCAGAGGGGTGGAGAGAAGTGGTAGTGGTGGGTGGGAAAGCAGGACAATGGCAGTTGCAGTGGTAGCAGGCAGGGGTGAGTGGCAGTGGGAGGAGGCACAGCAACAGCTGGGCAGGAGTGTAGGGCCTGCATCTATGCCCCAGGGCCAGGGCTGGTGGAAGCCCAGGGTGGGGCAGCAGGAGCACAGGACATGGGCTGGCAGGAGTGCTGGCAGGGACTTCACCTGCCATGGGCTCTGCATGCCCTGAGGCCTCATGGCCTGCTGCTGCCACAAGTGGCAGGGGCTGTGGGCACCCACACCCCCCATGCCCATCCCATGCCCCCTCACACACCTCAGCCATGATCCCCACACACACACTCACAGTCTCCCACAAACCCCATACCCATCCACACCCCACATACCCATACACATACTCACATGCTCACCTACCCTTTATACATATACCCACACTCCCTAAACAAATCCCATACACACCCGTACCCCCAAACATATCCAGCCCCCACACCCTACATACATAATATCCCCACCGCCCCCCACAAACCTGTACTCACCCACTCATACTCCCCACAGTGCCCTCACAATATATAAGAGTAAGACTTCATTTTAAGCTATTATGCAATCATCTGTACGTACATTATACGAACATGAGTACATCGGGACAAAAATATTTTTTGAAATCAAATTAATAGCTGTTGTAGTACATTTGATTTTTAAAATATAATTTGGTATTTTTCTGGTTCTGAGATGGAAAAACCCCTTGCTGAAAGGATTACTTCTGGAGACAAGGAGAGTGACTTCTGGGGGCAAAGGTCAGGGGTTAGGGGGCAGGACTGATACTACAGGGTAGTAATATGGCTGCTATGTAGTAGCATCAGAAAAAAGGTGTTTGTCAGTGCCATTGTGCAGTAACTCAAGTTACTGCACATTTTTTTAGTAATTGTTTATACAATAATGTCTCATGTACATACAGGCAGTCAGAAGCATATGCCTGAGAGGATGTTAATCTCCATCTGTCAGCCAGATAACTACTTTACTTGCTCTACAAGTTATTCTATAGGAGTGGGGCTGAAGGTATAAATATTGGTTATATTTGCTTAGAGTAGCAATTAGGTGATGCCTGAATCGTTTTATGGATCTTGTCTTCCTTGTCCTTAGTTTCATAGGTCTTTATTGAACAACTCCTTTTGCTACCTGGATTTCTTTTGTCTTAGGCCCAGATCAGACAGCCCTCTCTGACCTTAGTAATATTTACTCCTAAACTGCTCTTGATGCTCATAACATCCTCTATTAAGCTGTTTGCCAAGGTACCTTCTCACCTTAAGGAGTAAAGGGTAACAGAACGCTACTAAAAATCAAACTCTAATGAAACCAGAAAGATGTTTACAAATCTTGCTGTTTAACTGTATGACCTTGTTATTGCTATTCTTGAATTTCCTCTCTGTTTTTTTCTGTTTCCAAACCTTGTTTGAATATACATTATAACCTTTCCAGAAGCAGCTATGGCCTAAATATACAAAAGAATTAATGATGTAGGGTCCATAAATAAAGACACGTTTAAGAGCCCTTGATTTTTCAAAGAACAGATGCTGAACAATTTTTGACAAAGCAGGCTGTCTGTTACTTTGACCATCCAAAAATCAAAGCATGCAGAAGCACTAGTTACTTAATAAATGGATATTAATCTTTTACTCTCACTCTATCAGGATAATATTGCTCAAACCAAAACCAAGAATGAAGAGTGTACTTCTGATTTGGAAGAAACTGCTTCTTTAAAAAAATTAAATAGTGGACATTCAAAATATATTAAAACAAAGGTGATTAACCTCTGGCCCAAATGGCGTATCTGGCCTGGCCATCCAACTTGTGGGGCTCTCCACAGATCTATAAATATGACAGCAGTGAAGGGGTTGGAGTGTTAATTACTGCTCTTCTTTGCCAAATATCCAGACCTGTGGGGAGACCTGTGGGCCAATTAATGTACCCTGTATACTAGATCACCAGTCTTCAGTGGGTCAGGCATGTGGAATCACTCAGTGGCTAGCTTTGATGTGTGGGTTTGGGCCACCAGGTAGTCTGACCCACTAGGTAGTCTGACCAGTGTGTGCAATTAGACCATGGGTGAGGAAACTACAAGCTGCAGGCTGGATCTGGCCCACCAATTGTACCTAGACCACAGCTTCCCCCATGGCACTCCACATGGGGCTGAACCCAGCCTACTCCCACCCAGGACAGCCCATGGTGCGCTTCTACCTGGCCCTGCCCCGTACTTGGGGAAAGCTTGCTTTGCCAAAAAAATTGTTCAGCGTCTGTTCTCTGAAAACTCAGGGGCTCTTAAAGGTGTCTTTATATATGGACCCCAAGTCATTAGCCCTGGCCCCGGCCTTCAATCAGCATGCACAGTGTTGTTGCTGTAGCTCCCTGGGTGCTACTCAGTTCCCTTCATCTCCAGAGGTGGCTCCTTCTCTTCCAGGCAGCAGGCAGTGTAGGGAAGCATTGACAGCCATGGGGAGGCAAGTCGGGCACCACATGCCAGCCAGGTAAAGAGAAAGCTGCAGCCAGGTGTCACCTACCACATACACCTCTCACACCGCTACTCCCCCCCCCACAAAGTATACAAGAGTAAGACTTTATTTGAGCTATTATGCAATTTTCTCTACACACACTACTAAACCCCCTCCCATAAATCAGGTAAAAAATATTTTTTGAAGTAAAACCTAAATATGTTATAGTAGCTTTTTGATTTTTAGTATATTATTTGGGGCTTTTACCTATCATTTGTTAACATCATAACTTATGAAATCTTTGTGTGGACCCCTTAATAGCTCACCAAAACTTGTCAAGTGGCCCACCAGCCAAAATATTGCCCACCCCTGAATTAGACGATGTGGTCAGTACATGTGGTAACACTTGTGCACTGACTCTGCATGTGGGATGTGGCCATGGGCCAGCCCCATGCTATTCTCATGCCCCACAGGGCTAGAAGATAGAGTGTCCCTGCAATAGAGCAACCTTCTCTTGTTCAATTTAAATCAGTAGATCATTAAATTTACAACATGTAGGCAGAGTAAGGGACCTCCCATATATTGTACGTTACAGGATCAAAGCCCACATGTTGCCTAATAGTTAAAAATTGTAAAATGATTTTTATGGGAAGGTTGAACGCTTGTCCATGTAAGTCAGCAAACTTTTCTTTGTAATAGTGAATAATCAGAGTGTTAGCCAAATAAAACTCCTTATATGGTATCCTCACCTCCTCACTCAGGAGTGCCCCCGCAGACTTGCATAATCTTGCTGAAGGCAGTCCTGCAATGTGTAAAAGGTGCAGTAGTATGTCACAATGGAGAACATTTTTATGATTTATCATTCATTTCTTTAGCATAATTTTTTAATTAACATGCAACCTATGATAATGTAAATATTCAACTTATTAAGAAATCTGACATTAGACTTTTAAACAGGCTTCACTGTTTCAGGAGCCTATTTAGCAAAACATTCTGTTCCACTGCAGTATTATACTAGGCCATGGGAATCGATTGTTCAGGGTTTGTTCGGTGTAAAAATCGGATTATATTCTAGCCAAAATGGTTCTAAAAATGAAGTGTCAGAGTTTCAATGTGAACTTTACATCCACTGACCTTTTGTGTAAAAGTGTATACCCAAAATTTTAAATTAGGGGCTGATGATTTGTGTGGGCTTGGTTTTGGGTTGCCTAAATAAAAACACTTTCAAGGAGTCTGATATTCAGAAGGTGTGTTATCTTCTTTCTGAAAGTCAGGCTCCCTTAAGATACCTCAGTGTGGGCACTCCAAAACTGGAGGATTACAAGCAATTCCAAAAATATAGGTTTCTGTAGCACCATTCACCCACTCTGCCCACACTTCTTTGCCATCACGAGGAGGAGTATTGTATGACATCATTGTGGACACAAGTTTTGAAAAGTGCAGCCTGGAGCTGCATTAATAACTTTTCCAATGGGTTCTGAATTCTGGCATCATGCCATTTAGACCAGACATGATCTGGGGACCCCTAACACCTGTTTATGGTGATAGAGAGGGTTCAGGTGGTTGCTAATGTTGATCAACAGTGCCTCATTGAGGACTGGGAGCAATATATCCCCTAAAACACATACTCAGGCTGGAGCAACTGTGCTATTCACTCCACAGATAAATTCTTTCCACGCTTGTTCCAGCAAAACTCTGTGCTTGAAAAGTTTGGATTCAGGGTTCTGCACCAGTGATGATCTGGCAGTGCCAGCAACGGTGGAGACTGTTTAGTAAATAGAGGTGTTGCTTGCTTTGTATGTGCAGCATCTAGCACAAAGCAGCCCTGTTCTTGGATTGAAATTCAAGGAGTTACAATAACATAAAAACACAAGAAAATACAGTGATCAGATTACAGTGCTGCCAATAATGTCCTGAAGACATTACTGAGTGGGATTTTAAGAAGAGTATCGTGTAGTGTTTCATTTTTCTTCTCTGACTACTACAAGGACCAATTTAAGGAGCACACTTCTTGTTTAGCATGTCGAAATCCAGTCACTATTAATTTCTGTGGCTGAAATTTTTACCTGACAAGTGAGAGTCAAACCAGTCTCCTGAGACCTGTAGGCTGTAAAACAAGCCCTTATTGTGGAGAATCCAAAGACTGAGGTGAATTATGCTTATTAATGCAGCTATTAAATTGACAGTAAGAACTTTAAAGGATGGGAAACAGCCCCAAACCATATTATAATTTCAGTTTCTGCTAGTTGCATATATAGGTAGCAGATAGCAAAATAAAATTTAAAAAAAGAACAGAAAAGAACAGCTGAAATAGCAATTATTTTAAAAGTAAAAAATATACATACAACTTTTAAAATTCTTATTTAAAATATATTTCTATTAAATAAATAAATTAAAACTAACATTAATAACAGAGTAGCTACCTTTCTGTTAATGGAAGTGGGTTTGTCTGTATGAGAGAGAGAGAGAGAGAGTGTGGTGGCGCTGCAGGGCTCAAAAAAACCAACAATGGGAATAGAAAAGCTAATAAAAAAAAGTAATCATGTGCATCCAGGCCCTGTTCGCTCTGCAGTGAGACACCGGTTTTCCTGATCAAAAAAGCAACACATACATATAGGGGCACTGATGATCCAATCAGCTGCATAGACATTCTCATTCTGAGTTCTTGAGGAAACTCACGACTTGTTTTTTATAAGTTGCTTTTTCTGTTCTGTTAGGTTGTGTGTGTTTCTGTGTTTTTGTTTTGTTTTATTTTTCCCTCCACCTCCATTATCTCTAATGTGAGACAGGAACTTGATACGTCTGGTAATATCTGACCCTTGATTAATTAAAATACCATGTCTACTTTTGTTGTGACAAATGCTGACCACATCTTTACAAAGATAAAATGATCTACTATTTCCTTAGCATGAGAATGCATTCATATTATTCAATAGTATTCACATGTCTGGGAAGAATAAATCCCTACTTTCCGTATGTGAGCATATGGTTTAAGGGCATAAATACACATATATTTCAACTGAGGAAAATCAATGTTACTTTATTTTGGACAGTGTGGAGAGATACTGCACCCACATACCTCTATTTCAAAAAGAATTGAGAACATGGAATATCTTACTTCTTTCCATATTGGATGTGACAGAGATTTGATACCAGCATAAATATATTTAAATGTTTGTGTGTGCTGGGAAAATAGATTCAGATCTCCATAACACTTGCATAACAATAGAAATTAAATCTATTGAGTATTCATTAAGATACTATGACCTCTGGGAGTGGACTAGTAGAACCTTAGAGAGTAATGGCCTTTCAAATAAAAGAATATATTTGTTTTGATTGGACAGTTACTATGATTGTATGACATACAAGTTGTCCACCAAAAAAGACTTATTTATGGATGCTGCTTCCATTCCCGGGAAAAAATAAACCAAACTTTCATACATGCTGATATGAAATAGGCTAGTGCATTTATGAGGCCAATGAACAGCTGTTAGATGAAATAATGTATTGCTTCTCCTACCTATAAAAGTTAGATAGCCATAGCCACAAACTACTCTTTAGCCTCCTGAAAATCAAATTTGTTATCAATTTAGTTTTCATTTAAGCCAACTATTGTCAGATTTTGTTACATTCCTAATGAAGTAAAAGCAATATGTTTACTATTATATTTTCTTTGTTTTGATGCATATACCTCTAGGCATTGCTAGTGTTAATTAACTCTTTTTTTTTCATCATTTGAATTGTGCCATTGCATGAGAGGCTTCCAATACATTACTCAGATACTATTTTTTCTATCTTTGAAAATCAGTGTTGAAGTTTACCTTAACTTATGTTCTTGGTATAACTTTAGGATGTTCAGTTCACTACTGATTCCTGTATTAATTATAACATTGATGAATCATTGCAATTGACTACCTTTTGATTAGCTTGTAGTAGACTAAAATTTCATGAGTAATAAGGTGACTAAGAATGCATATAAGTAAAGAGAGTGAGAGCCAAAAAAGGACTGAAGTATTACAAACTTTTAGGTATCTGACCCTGCCTAACTTTTAGGTATCTGACCCTGCAACAGAACCCATAGCCTAGAGTTATGTGTTCTAATTCTATATGAAACGTATGGGTAGAGTCAGGCAGTTAAGGGCCCACCAAAAACAGTGTGTTATTAGGGAGCTGCTTAAACTATCCAATAGGAAATAGCTATTACATAGGATGATCTTAAGTCTTGTGTCTCCCAGTGGTTTCCTCTACTTGGTACCCTCTCCTGAAATGAGGTGCCTAAGTAGGGGGTCATCTATTTCTTTCAAAAGATGGCAAAAGTAAATCCTTCATCCCTCTCATTTTATCCAGTAGTTCAGAGCAGGGGTAGGTAACCCCTGGCTAGAGTGCCCCTCTAACCCCTGGTTAGAGCAGGGGTAGGTAACCCCTGGCACGAGTGCCAGAGAGTGGCACACAAAGATATTTTGCCTGGCATGCACACCTTGAGGGGGACAGTGGGGAAGGGGCCAGGGCTGCGCTGCCACAGCAAGGATCAGGCCCCTGTGGCTTCACTGCCTTCTGCCCCTGGCACACCAGCATCTTACAAATCAAGGTTGTGAGTGGTGTCAGCACTCTGCCCAAAAATGTTGCCAACCCCTTGGTTAGAACATCACATGGAGCTTCCAAATTTCAGTTCCTTTCATTTTTATGACTGGAATTTGAACCCTTATCCCAAGGGTGTTCTAGACACTGGACTTCATGCAATTCTGGTGAAGGTAAAGGAGAGGATTCTCATTTCTCCTTGTTGAAGTTGTCTCACTTTGTATGGAATAATTGCATATTTATTGGGCCAAAGAGAGAGTGTATGGAGAACAGAAGGCATGTCTCTATACGCTTCCTGCCCTTTGGGAGGGGGCCTGGACTCAATGATCTTCCGAGGTACCTTCCAGCCCTAATGTCTATGAAATCTATGAAATTAGATTATGGCATTCACAGTGGAGTGGGGAGATTTGGACTGCTGCTCAACAATAAGTATTGACTGAAGTGGGAATTGGGTGCATATGAATTTTTTCAGAGGTGTTGGTTCTAGCTATGTTTGTCTAAGGACATAGGCAGACAAGGTTCTGTGGGTAAATCTGATATCTTTTATTAGACCAACTAAAATAGTTGGAAAAATTCTTCTTTGCAAGCTTTCAGGTACAAACACCCTTCTTTCAGCAGAGGAACCATGTTTGTACCTGAAATCTTGCAAAGAAGAATTTTTCCAACTACTTTAGTTGGTCTAATAAAAGATATCAGATTTACCCAAAGAACTCTGTCTGCCTATGACTTTTTAAAAGTTTCTGCTGGACACAAATCTGTCTGCTTGGGGGTCAAAATACCTATGTATAGCTGACCCACTGTCTGTTAGTAAGTTAAAGGTAGAAGCATTAGAGAGTCTTCTGAACTATTTGTGTACAGGGTTAATACTATAACTTGAAATTTCTGGATTTTCAACTTGCTGCAGTAGTGCGGTATGAAACTGAAATGGATGAAAAGAATTGTATACACATTGATGGGGTACTTTGGTTAATAGGTATTATATTATTTCAAAAATTATATCCATTATGGAGCTTTGAGTAATAGCGTTATTGTTTTTCTGGAAATAATTATAAGATGGACATTCGTTAATTATAGAGTTTGTTTTTTATATTTTGCAATTAAAGGACACTAAAAACATTATTTTTCTCAGCACTAAATACAAATATATTCTACCAATAGCCTACAGGAGACAGGATGATTTAGTGTGTGAGGCACTAGACTGAGTGTCAGGTAACTTGAGTTTCATTCTTAGTTCTGCTACTGACCTGTTCTGTTATGTTGTGTAAGTCACTTTACTTTCTCATAGTTCTTTTTCGCTGTCTCCTTTTGACAGTCATCTCTATATAGACTGGAAGCAAAATAGCTCTCATTTGAATGCCCATGCTGCCTAAGACAATCAGACTTCCATTTTGTTTGGGGACTGGAAATATTCCCATAATAAAAAATGACCATAATTAGAAATATGTTGAAGGCTTTGCTACCTTTGGATATTGTTATGAAGCTATACATTTAGGCTAGGGACAGACGTTCAAAAAGCCTGAGCCTGAATTGATTCAACCTTTGCAGTTTAGTCTAACCTGCCTAGGTTGAACTAGTTTGAAACTGGGCAAACTTTCTCTCTGGACTGAGGAAATGCAGGCACATGCCTGCAGTGGCTCAGGCTAGAAGCTGGGGGGTGCTAAAGCAGCCCTCCCTTCCTTCCACAGTGCTGAACTGAGGGGGGCATGGCCAGGCTCTGGCAGGACTCTCTCATTAGGGATGTCTGTCTGCATGGTCCCAGGATCATCCCTACTGGCTGCTCAAGGGGCAGGAGTGTTGCTAGCCCCAGGTTAGCACTCTGAAGCAAGGAAGGGTGTGCAGTGCATGCATGTGTTGATGATATGGAGCTTTTCAACCTCCCTCCCTGCTTTGCCATACTGTCTGGAGCAAACTGACAGGTGAGCAAGCCACCCAGGGTGGGGGAAGGGGGGGGCTGATAACAGTGTTTATTGCTAGATCAGCAAAACAATAACCTCTCCCCATGTTACTTCAAACTCCTTAAACAGCTTACTGACTGACCTGTTGATTGACTCTAAAAGCCCTAAGCGGTCACTATTCTGTCTGCCTATCCCAGTGAAATTAGAGAGAAACACACATGGACACCTCTCAGCATTAGCTAACATACTGCATGCTGGCTACAGTCTGTGCTGTAGCAGAGAGGAGGAAAGGATCCCTGCTTAAGCAGCCAGTATGTGTGTGGGGGGGCGGGCAGGGGAAGCCAGCAGATCCTGCTGTGCCTGCAAGTTTGTGCTGAGGTCTAGCCAAGGAGAAGAGGGGAGGGGCCAGTCCTGCTGTGGAGCAGAGAGGCCTGCCCAGCCCAGCGAGTATGCTGGGATGCTGTGGGAGTCTGATTTATCTTAAAGCAGCAAGGGGCCTGAGACAGACATTACATTAACTGGTTTAGCCCAAATCCGTTAATTGTGATACTACATTCAACCAGGTTTATCTCAAACCAGTTTCAATTTCAAACTGGTTTTTGTGCACTGAACATCTGTTCTGTTACAGGTTTAAACCAGTTTCTGATCACTTAAAACAGTTTATGTTTAATGTCTGTCTGTAGCCTTAGGAACTATATACATTTTGCTACGTGCTGAAAGCTGTGTGAAACCTAGAGAAAATAAAGTAACTTACACAGAATAATATGACCACATGAATTTATGTCTAATCCTTCTATCCTGTTATCTCTATCTGCCTTTTCATAGCATTATGCAAGTCATGATTACAAAAACCCAAGAGAGGCTTTCTGTGTTTGGGGAGAGATTCTAAATCCTCTGAATGTTCACTATTTTAGAGTAAAAATAATATTTGCAAAACCAAATCTGCATACGGTACTTGTATTTTCCTCCTTTAGTAAATAAATTGTATTAAGAGGGAAGGCACAGACAAAAAACTTCTAAATGCTGAGCAACCATGTTGTTTATTCAAGAAGATTGTTAAAATTTAAAACAGAATTCAGATATTAAAATTTAAAATATTTGTTCAAATAGCACCTATAATTATATTTATTTGTATGAGCTATAAAAGAGCACCACTACAATATTGCTCATTGTAAATAAAACATTTTTCAAAAAAGATGCATTTAATATTTAATTACAAGGAAGGGAATCAATATTGAATATTTGAAGATTTGTGCATTTGTGCAAAGTACAATAGAATAAATTTAATGCCTCTGATTAAAGTTTTGCATTCCACAGTTCCCCATGCTCCTTTTGAGAGGCACCCAATGCAACTTTAATGCTATTTAGGATTTATTCAAAATGAAGGGATAGTCATAAAGGAATTATTTTTTTCTAGATCATACTAATACCTTTTACACAAATCTTTTACCACCTCTCTTTCACTGTCTTATTACCTCTATTTTTTTTATGTGCATGAAGATTTACAGACATGTATAAACAAATACAGAGTGACTTCATCAAAGAAGAGTAGCACAATTCCAAAACACACTGGAACATGCACACAGTTGTATTATTAATTTGGCATGCTTGTCTCTTAATTATCTAATTCTTTCTCCTTTGGCAGTTGAGCTGATTCATTGTCTTCACTCCCCAGTGTGAGATTGACAGTTTCAACACCCATGTGCAAAACTCTGGAAAGCTGCTTCTCGTATAAGCAATTGGGTTTCTTGGCTTTATTCCTGCCTCATCTTTATAAGGCCTTGTTTTGGATTCAGTTTCTCATTGTGCCTTTGGGGCTTTTACGTGTTCAGCCTGTTGCTGGGAGAACTTGTCACTTTTGGATGACATTTCTGACTTACATATGATTGGGAGAAAAAATGCTCCTTTAAGAGTTAATGTTTCTAAAGACCCTGTGAAAACTTTTTGTTGTGTTTCCTTGTGTCTGTGCAAACGTGTGTGTCATGTGTGTGTTTGCATGTGTGTGTGTGCGTGCACACACTACTATTCTGTTTTCCTTGCATTCACCCTTAAGACATCCTAAAAAGGATGCAGACATGTTTTAATTGTGACAATATAAGAAATGTATCAAAACATTTTGCTATAAGTATGCTTTAAATTATTTATAAAATGCACAAATACATGTAATTTCTTGCATTTCTTTCTTAAATTGGGGGGGAAATATAACATTGTAGTTTATCCTTAGTTAAGATTAAGATTTCCTAATGAATACAACTAGTAGCACTTACTATTTCGTAATAAGGGATTTATGACTAGTCCTCAGGCTTGATGCCAGTAAAAATCTTTGCATGTCAGAAGAGTCCAAGACTACTTTACTGTGACTAATTTACTGTGATTATCTGGGAATTACTTTGTCAGACTTCTTGTTCACTTATGCAAGGACAGACCTGTTAATTCCAACTGATTTCCTTTATGTAGAATGAAAAGTGAATTCAACAAAAGTGGTCAGAAGCCTCAAGCTTTTACTAGTAACAGTTGATGTTGGTTGTACATACTGTACACTCAGTCAGGATAAAGCATCACAACTGTGCTTTAGAAATGTCAGAATGCTTAATTCATCAAACAAAGGCATTACTGCAATTCAGCAAAGAAAATGCATGTAGCTAAGTGCACACTGAGCTTTCCAACCAAAGGACATAGAGGGAACATTAAATCAGAAGGTTGTCTTAACAAAGTATCTGCTACATACATCAAAGGAAGGGGGCAGAGAGCTGCCTCAGAACTTTCAAGTTGTTGGTGCTGAAGAAGGATAACTGAGTACATGATGTATGATTCAGATACCAGAGATTTACAAAAGAGAGACACCAAAATACATTTAAAGGCACAGTTAACATGTTCACCAAGTTTTGAATTGGGTATCACAAGATAAAATCAAGTGGAATTGGGGTACCACAAAATGGATTCAAGTTAAATGTTAATGAATTATTATTAAGTAAGGTTAGCGTATTAAAGTTTTAACGTGGTGTTCTCTTAGCTTAGTCCTTTAGAACAATATGACGTAACTATCAATTCAGGTTTCAGTATTTTATAGCTGATCCTTTTCATACCATCTCTCTGTTTGCTATAACTTGCAGGCTTCTGAACTGAATATGAAAGTGAAATCAGAATTATATTCCACTGAAATCTATATAACCATATACCTTAAAACAACAGAACTACTGTTGTCTATTTATGTGATGTAGAAAATTCTCATAGATTTCATAGACACTAGGGCTGGAAGGGACCTTGCAAGATCATTAGGTTCAGCCCCCTGCCCAAGGGGCAGGAAGTCAGCTAGAGTCAAAGGATTCCATAAGCAAAGGATTTCTGTGGCCTTCAGTTTTAATTACCACTTCATCAGAGAAATATGCTGAGTAATTGTGAATTTCACAATTGCTGAGTATTATTCTTGCCCAAATTTACTAAGTGATTGACTGAGTTATAATAATAAATCAAAAAACCTCATTATGTTTTAAAATCTAAAAGTTCTGAAGTTACAAAAAAAAAGGTTAAAATAATTCCCATTACTTTTCTGGTTATATTTCATTCATTCCTTTAAAAATGAAATATTATGTATATATAAATATTTATCAGTGTATCTCCATGGTTATAATATATTTTACAGCAGTCATATTTACAAAATAGATGTCTTAATGCAATTTGTGTTGAGAAAAAAATAAAAAATAAGATTTGTTTTTCTTATACTGTTGAATAAATTAAAACGATGAAATATTCTTCCTGAATCAGATAGATAATGTTACATTTCATATATATTGACTGTCTTTATCCTTAAAATATAGAAAATATATAGTCTCATACTGAAATGGTAGTTTTGGGATTTTGGTTTAATGCACACAATGGCAGTTTATGTGTGTTGAACATAGTAGAAAACAATGGAAAAAAAGAGGGTGGAGAATGAGAATTTGGGGCACAACAAGGAAGAGTGATGTTTTTATAAGTTTAGTGGACAAGAGGTGAAAGTGATGACAAAAATAAGAGCTAGTAAGAAGACTGAGCAGAGTCTGAGGAGGAAAGAATTAAAAGACACAAAATAAGTGGTAGGTAATGGCAAAGCCACTCTAAATTGTGGATTAAAAGTGAATTTTAGGTGGAAATAGATGGAGAATTAAATAAAGGATTTAAGAAGAGGTGAGGCTGGCACTGGATATCCTAGTGTTAATTTGGACAAACTAGTATGTTGTGTTAAAACTACTAGGAACCTATCAGTTCTTTTATTATTTGAATGTCTTGTTTCTGTGAAAGAATCCTGTATTATGTGGTACATGCTATATGAACATGTACTACAGGAATAGCTATGGCACTGAATAAAAGGCATAAAGGAACTTGCAACAAATGAAAATTAGTAGCACAGACCACCAAAAACTTTTAAGAAAAATAAACAGAACAGAAAAATACACTTGAAATATTGTGAGAGTATGTGTGTCATTTTCCCTGTGATACTGTCAAAGTCAATTACTATGTGGATTTTTTTGTTGCATAGTGGCTATTTGTACAGTAATTAATGCAGCCCTTATACACAGCTTTCTTAATTAAAATGGAAAACCACTTTTGCATGTGTTTTGATTCTGCTTTTTTCCTCTCATTATCTACTCTGTGCTACAGTTGCACTTTGCAACCTCTTACAGGTTGCAGTATCTCTAACACAAACGGTTCCTTTGTTAGTCAGTCATCTGTATGTAGTTATTTGTTATGTTAATTGGCTTTTACCAGAAGGTGGCAGCATAGTGGCATACATAATTGGTTAAACTGACCTGAGTCTAGTCAGTTAATTTCTATTATTTAGCTGTTTTAAGAATTGATGTTGGCATGCACACACCCACACCCACATACACAAAAGAGTGTACATTGATTAGCTGTCACTATGTTCAGTGATATCTTTCTCTGATCCTATCAGCTAGTTTATGCAAATCTCTGTTTCTTGACTGGGTCAGCAGAGGGAAGTATTTCAGCATTACATCATGACAGGAAGTGGATTAGTATATTCTTGATACAGAGTTTGCTTAAGTCATAAATCCCAACCCCTTGGCTCCAGGAAATGCATTCATATCAGTCACCAGTTAGAACTTGTGTCCAGTAATTTTTCATGTGTATCCCTATACATGTTATTGTCTATTTGTAGTTGCCCTACAATAGCGTTTGAATTAGACTAGAGGTTAACAAGTGTGCCCAATCTTGGTTTTTGTCTCTTGAACTTGTTTAGAATGCTTATTTTTTCTTAGAATAGAAGAACACCGTGATATTTAAATTAATTTACTGTTATTCTCCTATAGTCTGTATAATTACTAGAATAAGCATATATATTAGATTATAGTAATGTTTCCATTGTCTTCTGGATTTTGTCCATTGCCCTGCCTTTATTTTAGATCAGCTGCAGTGCTTTGGATGGAATTGCATCTGTTTTCCATCTTGACTTTCATATTCCCCACTCTCATCCCCTAAGTCTTGTAAATTGTTTTTACTTTTTTTACTGTTTATTAGATGTCATCTGTTGTGTCAGTGTCTTTTACCTTCATGTGTTTCAATTAGGTAGGAACAAGGTACATTTGCTATGTACTTTGCAGTAGCTGGTTTCTATTTGCCATCTCAGCTTCGTGTACAGCCACCTATTTTTAACTTCAAAAGCACTTTTGCTGGTTTGTCATAATGTAGCTTTTGATTTTGTCTGCCAGCTTTTACTTGATCCCAGGCTTCTACTGGAGTTTTATATCTCAATAGCATTAGTGGCTGTTTTAGTACACAGTAGCTTGGTTTTAAGTGTATTGAACTTAAATGGTGAGCAACATTCTGCTGTAGGAATGGGTCTATTTTATTTGATTCCAAGATATTGAACATCTTACATTTGTTATTTTTACAATTTCTTCTTTAAACAGATTATGTTTTTTTTCTTTTCTTGTGAACAATAATCATTTGCATGCAGTGCAGAGATATATATCTGTAATATATTTGAATTCCTTGAAGTATTCTAGATGTTTTTAGAGATTTTTGTACAGGCTGGTTAAAAAGTATTCACTTTATTTTCTTTTTTTTTAAATACTGTTCTGCTTTTGAAACCTACCTTTTTTGACATCATCTATTATGTTGTTTGCTGAGTAGTTATTAAACATATACGTTATTTCTGAATAATATAGAATATGTTTAAATACTTTTGGGATAATTTGTAATGCAATAATCTGTTACAGTGTGGTCCTGAACTTCTAGGACAAATATAAGAGATCTTAAGAAAATATTATCCTGAGGATATCAATTGTAGAAGAAACTGAGAGGCACATGCTAGGCTGCTGTTGAATTGTCACAGCTCCAATGAAGCCATGGAATTATTTATACCAGTTGGGTTATATGCCCTTAAAGGAAGATTTATTTGTATATAAGACAAAACAAAGCAACCTGAGAACCAAGCATGTCTGTAAATCTAACACTGACATGGGGTAAAGGTTGAGAACAGAATGTATTCATGGAGTGTGGCTCTTCCCACATTTATATTTCTTTCAGTATGAAAAGAGGACACAAAAGGCCTCATAGTAAGATATACTGCCTTGCTCATATAGAGAGAACTGAAACCAGGCAGCTTTTACATCTCTCAGCTGGGAGTGTTTTGTTCTTCAAATCTCTGGTCTGTTATCTTATAGTCCTGCTCAGAAACTACAACACATACCATACATGTGTGATTCATTACACTGCTATTTTTTAAACAAATGAGTTGTACTAGTTCAAAATACAGTGTGTAATAATGTAGGGTTGTTGGTTGTGGTTGTATTGGTCTACGGACATAGGCAGACACGGTTGCTTGGGTACATGTTATATCTTTTATTAGACTAACTAAATAGTTGGAAAAATCATTCTTCTTTGGGCATAGGAAGAGTCTGTTGGTGTTTGTGTGCTCTCCTGCGTATGTAAAATATGTAAAATGCAGGTCTGTGAGAATGCAGATGTGTGGCACCGAGGATCTGAGGGAATGGGAAACAACAAGTGAGAGACAGGTTGGGGATGGGGAGTAGGACTGTAGAACTGGTGACAGAACATAGCTGGTAAAATGCAGAAAGGTTACCTGCAGTTATCAGATGGCAGCAGGCAGAAACAAGAGGGGGGATGTAGACCTGGTGATAAGATGTAGCTGGTGAATAAATAGTAGAGAGGTTACTTGGGGTATCAGATGTTAGGAAGGTTATAGTGTGCCATAAATCCAATGTCCTTATTTAGTCCATGATTTTTTGTATCCAGTATATTTATGAAATGAAGTTTGTAGACTTGTCTGTGAAAGGTATTTTGTACATTCCATTTGAGGATTAGAACTGAGAGATTGGAAAGTGGTTTTCTTGTGAGAAATGTGCCTCCACAGGTAATTAGGTATTTTTGTCTTTGAAAGATTTCCAGTGTGCGTTCATTCTGGTACACAGTTGTTTGGTTTCTCCTACATATT
>NW_017729033.1:51359384-51385192 GCF_001723915.1 Gavialis gangeticus
AAAGGTTAGGATGGGTGGTTCTGGAAAGATCTCTTTAAGAGTTGGGTCATCTTCTAGTAGGGGTTGCAGTTGTTGGAGGATTTTCCACATAGGTTCCAGGGAAGGATGGTATGTCAAAACCAATTGTGTGCGATTTGTGGGGTTTTTCTTTTTGCACTTGGTGTCTCCAAGATTTCCTTTTGCAAAGGTAGGATTTTTCTTATAGCCTTTTCTGTACTGTTTATTTTTTTTTGGTTTGGTTTATTTTTCTTGGTCCAGCTGGGTATGTTCCAAACAATATTCTTCTGCAACTTCTGTTAGTCTGGTTTCTTGTGTTTCTCTAACCAGTTTAAGTTTGTTAAACCATGCTGCAAACAACTTCTGCCTTTTTGTTGTATATTAATTAACCCGTCTCTCATATACTGTACTATGATATTAATAGTACCTTCTCCATTGTACATATATGCATCTAAAGGTACTTTTCTGGCAGCTAATACTGCCTGCTGAAATTTGGATTCTACTAGAGCTCATTAATTATTCACAATATGGTACTTTTATGCTTGCTTCTATTGACCTTTCTTTAGTTCTTATATATTTCTTCAATTGTGCTTGCTGTATAATTACCAATTGTTTTGCCGTATCTGCTGCCCTGCATAGTAAAGTTTAAATTGTGTTCATGCAACAACCACTGACTTCTCTTACCAAATTTATCTTTCCATAACATTTTATTGTGAACGGTACCCTCCCCAAGGTGTACCTAATTAGCTAGTTTATTACAGGCTGATCAGATCAGAATTTCACATGGAACTTCCAAACATATGTGTATGTGTGGTTATGGAAAATATAATATATATCTAAGTTGATTTTTTTTCTCTCTCTCATCATTGCTTCCTTTATAAAATCCATTTGTTTCCTTTTCCAATTTCAAATGGAAATGAACTTTTATATCAAAACAGCACTTAGGTAATACACAACTAAGGAAAACAAAACTGACAAAAATTGCCAAATATGTAAGAAATAAAATAAACAAGAATTGCACAGCTCTGAATTAAGACATCTCTAGCTAGTGGCTCCTCTCTTGTCATCAAGTGACAGAATGGTGGCACATACAACCTAGCTGTTTTACTGAGTGACATAACAATCTGTTTTGATTGTTCTAAGTCTAATGGTAGCTGTGCAAATTGCAGTATAAATTGCATGAAAATCATCTGCAACAGGATACAATCAAAGACTCCTAAAAAAGTTTTTTTAAGACTATCAAATGTAACCGAGAGTTTTGCCAACATTCAGGGATCTATATTTTGAAAAAGATCTGAACATTAGTTGCCTACTTGATTTTGCTAAGGAGGCATTTAAATAGCACAGATTTGTAGAATACATTGATGAATCTTGCCCGTCCCCCATATTAGTGTATATATAGAAAATTCTTACTTGTGGCTGTGTTTGAAATCTTACTGTTTTGTTGGATGGGTCTGGCTTTGAAGAGCTTGCTGGGCCATATGCAGCAGCATCACATTACATTGTACAGTAGCTGAAAAATTAGGGATTAATTTGTTCTGGTGGTCAGCCTTTTCAAAGATGGTATTGTAGTCTCTGATTTGCCTCCTCAAACATAGTCTCATTTTTCTCCTTCAGTATGTTTAGTAATTTGGTAGGCTTGCTCTGCATATGCATAACACACGTTGTCAGCATCAAATTCGGCACAAAACACAGCAGCTATGGACGTTGTCATTCAAAAGCATTGCTTTTGGGAAAACCTGAATTATAGCTTCTGCTGCCAGTGCTGGTTTTGTAGTTTGTCCAATGTGTGTTTACTGGATAAAACTGAGCAGTATAAAATGTTAACAATACAAAGTCCAAAATTATACACATGTAAAATAAACCCAAGAATTTATGCAATAAATTGGGGATTTACACATTGAAGGCAATAAATAATCAGAGGAATATTAGTATATTGGTTGACTGGAGAATGATCACAAGATGCCAGTGTGATGCAAAAAAATCTGCCCCCTTGTGTACATAACTTTTAATATATTTTTTCTTGAAGTATCAGGGATTGGTCATAGTTGGAGATAGGAGGTTTTGCAGGAGGTACTAAGGTTTTTAGTGGTACTAAGAAACCACTCAGACACAAGGTTTGTATCCTGTTTGTTGCTCAGAGTCAAGACAATGTAATGCATCCAGCACTGGAGTGGCAAAGTCATCTTTCTTGGTCCCCTGGATCACACCTTATTGCCCTCTCTGGCCCCTGTCCCAGTCTGTTATCTTTCCTGCCATGCCATTATGTTAAGATTTGACAAGGAGGATGCTCCTAGAGTCCCTGGTCTGGGCTGAGGCTCCCGGGCCTTGGCCCATTTTACTCCAGCTGGGTCCTTCTGCCCAAGGTCCACTGAACCAGGACCCTAGGCTCCCTGGCCCCAGTTCACCCTCACAGGTCCATCCAGTCCTCAACAAAAATTATCAAACAAAATTTAAAAAGTTGAGCATCCACTCCAAAGAAAGGATTCACCACCTAGGGTTAATCCCACACCATGGTAGTATTGCCACACTGGCTCAAAATATTTATTGTTCATTGTCTGGTGGTGCAGGGGCTTCCTTCCTACTCCCCTGTGGCCAGGAATCCTTTCTCCTTGGGCAGCCTGCCCATCTGTTCCCTCAAGCTCTGCTTCCTGTGACTTGAAAGGCCCAATTCCTATCCCTGCTGCAAGCTGGCGGTTGTCCCTGCCTGCTGTGGGACAGGGTTTATATCCCCAGCCCAGCCTCCTTCTAGTCATGTGAGTGGCCCTTCCACCCTTCTTCCTTAGAACAAGATATAGCTAATTGCCTCATTAGCTGCCTGACCTCTGGTTCTTTACCTAATTAAACTCTTCAAGTAATAGACAGTCACCACATTTGGGATCTGATAGGAATATTCCTCCATGTCAGATTGTCAAGGGCTTTTGTGTGTGTCTCTCTTTCCATTTGTACCCAAGGATAATCCACTTTTTAGGGTCATTTAGGCATATTTTACCTAATATTTTTTTCATGTTATTTATCCTGTTTTACCTAACAAATTAACTTTCACTGTTGTAGTCCAAAGTATTGACAATACTCTTAGGGTATGTACAAGCATTACATTTCTATTGATAGAATAGTGTTTTTTAGCCCAGTAGACATGCTCAGTATACACATGTTATAATGATTAACTCAGTCTAAAAATGGAGTGCCCAGTGAAAAATTAAACCTCACACAATGCATGTTGACTGTAGTGTGATAGGAGTTAGTTTGGTTTAATGACTGCTTGTACACTTGCGTAAATGATAGACTTCTGGGCATTCCTGTATGCCTTGCCTCTTCACCACCTCCAGACTCCACACACCTCAGACTCCACTGCTATGGCAGAGTCATTCTCCCCCTGCCAGCCCCTGGGGCTGTGCAGCTGTTAGTGGTCCCTAGACAAACAAACTTGTGGGCCCCGGGCCAGTTGAAACTTCCCCTCCCCACCCTGGCACTGCTACCCACAAGGAGTGGGGCTCAGAGCTGCTGCTAGGAAGCAGCCACTGTGGTGGTGAGGCCAGCGGAGGGGAGGGGAAGGGAGGCAAATGAGGCCATTTGTGCCACTGCCGTGGAGGGAAGGACCGGGGTCCCATGCAGCTCAGGGCCCTAGGCATGTGCCTAATTTGCCTATGCACTAATCTGGCCCTGGCTGTTACCCCCTGAGCAAGTAGGTGAATGCCACCTGCTAGCACCATGCATGAACCTGCTAGCACCTTGTGGGTCACATCAAAGCTGGCTCCTACAGCTCCTCACTTGGGGCTTGAAAAGACAGCAGACCCACCTGAGAGAGAGAGAGATGGGGTGTTGGGTTTGGGGAGCATAATTCCCTGAGGCACCAGCTAATCAGCCCTGATCTATAACCTAGGCTGCTGTTATCTATCTCTAGGCAGGCTGCAAAGTGGACAAAGCAGGCTGGTATATGTGCTCTAGGGCCCACATTGCTGGATGCCCTCAGCAGTGCAGTCTGTTGGCAAAGCAGGCAGCTGGCAAGATGAACACTTGTATATAGGTAGCTGTTGGTAACTTCAGCTGCCTAAACTTAACTGCTTAACTTCCACTGATTTATTTGCATTAATTGAGGAAGTGGATATTCTTTTGGATTTTTTGGGATGTAATGTCTTACATGAAAGTCCATGTTTGCAGAGGGCTGGGACTTATTGACCAGTGTCATCAAGTCCTATGTTTGTACGTAAAATCAGGATTTGATTGTTCCCTTAGTCTGCAGTGAAACTCTGAGTAATATCAGTGGGTGGTCTGCAGTGAGGACAAGGGAAGAACACATATTTGTGTAACTAAACTTTCACGTCTTTATTTTTTTCAATAAAGATTGTGGGGGTTAGGGTTAGGGTTTAACTTAATATGCTCCAGTTTAGGTTTTACCTTTAGAATGTATTTTGTCTTAGCTGATAAGCTAATTAATAAGTAAGCAATGATTAAAAGCGCTCCTGGTTCCTAATAAACCAAAATCCCTCTGGGTATTAATTCAAACATTTTAGCAAATGTGAAAGGCAGTGCGTCTTTCCAAAGTAGACTTTTAAATTATGTTAGTATCTATGAGCTGGTGTCTTGGGAAGGTCAAAGTCTGGACTTCCATATCCTGTCATAGAAAAGAAAGCTTCCTCAATATTTAAAAAACAGTTCCCAGAAGGGAATGAAAATTAAGTTGTGGAGACAGGAGTGAAGGCACAGCACTGTTAACCAGCAGTACTGTTTATATTATGCGTATTGTATATTATGAATTGTTCCAGTTTCTAAGTTCTGTCTTGCAGATGAGACCATTCATTACTCATTTTACCAATTTGTGCATCCACTAACTGTTATGGACTTACTGTTCCTGTACAACAGCGTAAATGAGAAGGTTATCACAGGTGGTGTAAGAGACTTGGTTTTGCAGAGTGAAGTTATCTGCAAACCTAAGAGCACTAGGGAAATGGTGGTAGTTGTGATGATGATGATGATGATAATTACTAATAATAAGTTTTGCCATTCAGTCCAAAGAAATAGCATTAGTTCAAAATATTTTCAAAATTCTTCTTGTCTTTCTGTTATCAAAATAGGACCTAACCAAGTTGTTGTTGTTACAGCAATAGATAATAAAGTCGAGTCAAACATTACCTGAATTTGGAAAAGAATCCATCTTTTAGTGCTGAATCAACAATTGCTTTCTTATAAATATAGTCTTCACGTTGTGAAGCTGCACTGCCAATGAAAATCAATAAAAACAATTTCCAACTATGTTCATGAACCTCTCTCCTCACTGGTTTCTCCTTATTATTTTCTGGAACCATTTTATCAAATGCCACAATGCCCAGACAAAATAGGATTTTCTTTTCATTTTACTAATTGTGTGACACCTTTTTTAAAAAAAATGTTTTTGATATGTGGCTTCAAGCATACAACATGATAACATTTATTTTCAGTCTTATGCTAAAGGATTCAGGACACCAGCAGCTGGTGCTCATCTTTGTGACACAAATCTGAAGCTATTGAACTAGGTCATAGTAACAAAAAATGAGGTTATGTCAAAGCCCACATGCTTACTAGATTCATAGAGTTTATTTGTGTGACAGTCTAAAGACAGACAAACGTACCATTATAAGTGAAATTGAGCCTGAAGTGTGTATTGGTTGAAGACATTTATCAGAAAAAAAGGCTTAGAATACTTCAAAAAGAATTTATTAAAGGAAAACTCATATAATACTGTCAAAGTCTTTGGTATGATTGTGAAACATCTTAACCATTGGTATGTATAATAAACTATGACCATCTGATCATGATACCTCCATTTCTGGTGCTTATTTCTCTCTTGTTTTATACATACATTGGTAATTGTATATTTTTCCAAGGACAATAAGCTTCTTGAATGTAATACATTTTAGGTGTGGGGGGGGACACAGCAAATTTTTTTTGGTCTTTCAATAAAATAAGAAGGTTCACAAGTTAAACCTACCAGATAGAATTTCTTTAAATACTATTGGAAATTTCCAGTGAGGGAATCTAGAAATTAATTGAAGTTTTGTCTTTTCTAGTAATTTTATATTTGTATAGTGAGTATGTCATGTATTGGTCATCCAGTGTAGTTTTGCATGCCAGCTTCTGTCAACTGTGTTTAGTGGTGAGTCATCATAGCATCCAAAAGAGCTGAGCTATGGGGCAGACTAAAGCAGTACCTGAGTAATATGGCTGGGGTGAGGTTCAAGGGGGAGTGTTTGAACTAAATGGAGTTTTATGGAATGTCAAGAAATGTATGCTTAGCTACATTCATTGTACTCAATCATATATATCCTCCTATTTGTTAAGGAGATGCATTTGCTCTAAAATGTATCATTGTCTAATAAAAAAAATACACAGTAAAACAAAGAACTGATATCAATACTAATTCAGAGAACTCACTGAGCCAAATGTTTATGTCATTGTTTCTTGTAGTGAACAAGTATTTAAAAATATGATATTTTCAAGTATAATTTGGCTTTCTTAAGGCTATTTTGAAAACTTTTACTCAGGGGCATGTTGACCTTATAATAAAACTTAGGCATGAAGTGGTGTAACGTTGAAAAATAACATTCTAAATGGTACCTATGATTTTACTGACAAGTTGCCTCATCTTTAGAACTATAGAAAACAGCCTTTTTTATTTTATAAAGTAATATGGCAAATATAACCACCAATGTTCAAATTTCTATTGTGACTACTTTTTAAAAAGTTAAAATAAATATTAAGGATTGAGTAGCTACCAGCTAAAGTTGCAACCAAGTTTCTTTTTACAACTATTTTGTGGATGTCTGCATATGCACAAAATGTTTAATTTATATTTAAAATAGATTCATTTTTAAAATGAAAATTTTTCCTATAAGCAATGAGTTGTATGGTAGCTGGTAAGAGAAAATAATTGCTTCAGATTACAAGAGCTGCATTTCCTAGTTGTAGTAGGAGTCCTAAATAACAGCGATAAAATCCTCTGGCACTGTACAGTGGGGACAGTAAGTCACAACATTTCATTGACACCTCAGTAAGAAACATTGCACAGGCTATGAAATTTTCGAGATTTCTGTGGGGATTCTTTACAGTGAATGTTGGCTTTTTATTGACAGTTGCATCAAATGTGTAATGGAAGTGTAAACCTTCAAGGAAAAAGATGAAACCTGTTGAAACTAGTGTTGCCTAGTTTGGTATAAGTAAGGAATGCTAGAAAACAGATGAGAGGTTGAAGGGAAATGTTTTTTGGTAAAGGGAACATACATTTCTCATAAATTAAATTGCTGATCACTGCTGCCTGTGGATAATTCCTGTTTGCTGTCTTATTGCCATATAATTTTCCTCGGGCCAGATTTTTTACAGGGGGGCCAACGGGGTAGGGGAGCATAGTGTCTCTATTCATTGGAGATTTGGGGATGAAGCTAGCTGTGTAAGGGCAAGGGGATCTGTCCCTGACATGGGAAAGAGCCTGATAGACAGGAAGGGAAACTGCTCTTAGTAAATTAAAATAATCTCTGCCACAAGGTGTGCTTTGATGTTCAGCATGTGGTGAAGATCATCTCCCCAGTTCTCTCCTATGGAGATCCTCTATGCACAGTCAATATGGCATGAAACACTGTCATTTCTGCTAGGTACTTGGCTCACCTTCTGCCCCAGAGTCTACTAACTCCTCACAATGACAGGAACAAGTGGGAGCTTGTGATTGACGATACATAGCACCTATACCATCTGCTATGCAGATGGTCACACATATGAATATATTACTGTGGTAATAAAAGGTTCAGTCTTGGGAAGCTAGAGGTGGTAAAAGAAAGCGAAGAAATAGGAATCTGAGGAGATCCCTGAAGCACAGAAGAACCTGGAGCATCCTTCTTTATCTCTTATATTTTATTGTAGCATGTCCATTAATAATAGAGTTGTTTTCTCAGTGTCCCCAACTGTATTCTGTAACTCCAAACTAGGAAGTTATATGAGACAACAGTGAGTTTCTCTTGATAGTTTTACCTAGCTGTCCTACAAGTGAATTTGAGAGAAGGGTCAAACTGCTTACTCCTGTTCTTCCTCCTTTATCTTATGTCATACCTCATGATGTGTAGATATTTCTACTGGGCCAGTCTACATGTGTGCTCAACTGTACAGTTGTTACTCTGCAGTCATTTAGTATATGCTTTAGCCAGCTCATTGCTACTGTGTAGTAGCAATGGCATCACAGTTCATGCCCACCAACACTATGTCACTGTAGTGGTGAGCTATGTCGCTACAGCTTGTCACTACAGCAATGTAGCATCTTGTGTAGACTCGCCCACTGCATAAGAAAGGGTGCCCTGCAGAGGGAGAAGATGACAGCAGTGGGTTTAGGCATATTCCTTTTCCCAGAGTCACAAAAATTAACTTGTTATATTTGTTCCTTTCTTCACTCTGTAACTTAAATAGGTCTTTGTTATTTCTACTCTGCCTAGGACTATACCCTGAAGGCTGGATATTTTGGTCTACTGGGTTAGTACAAAATTGCTATAAAAGGGGTAAGGAACTAACCAGCTCTGATCAGCTGTAAGCAACTATAATAGAGATACAAGACAGTAGATTTTCCCTGTAATGAGATGATCTGACTACACAAAAATCCCTCTGCATTGCAGTTGTTTCTTTCCAGTAGTTGCACATATAGCATTCATATATAGAGAGATCTCAGTGTTTTCGCCTCCTGTTTTTATGTTTCCCTGCTAAACTGAACTGGGGAACTCATACTCGCACATAATGTTTTTCAACATATAAAACAATAATATCTATAAATTTCAAAATAAAAGGAGGTATTTCTTGCATTCTGTGTGCCCCCAAACAAGACACATATCTTGTTTTTAGAGCACAAAATGTACATTTTTTTTTCAAGATTAATGACCTAGGTTGTATATTTTCATGGAAAGGCTGTGCTACAAAATGGCCACTGGTACTCTCTCCCGTAAGAAGCAGGGGCTGTAACTACCTGCAGGGATAAGTGGTGTAGGTAGATAATTTCCAGGGAGACACCAGGAATTTCCATGTGTTTAGGGAATTTCACAGTAGCTCTGAGCACATGCTGCACCCCACGGCTGTAGGTAGCAGCACTGAATGCGTCACTTCAAATAAAGAGCCAAGTTCTTGAAGTCCAAATGGAGTCCCCTTATTATTGAACAGAGAACTATGCATAATACAGGGGCAGAGTCCAGTGTTAAACTTTTCACAACCAATGCCAATTTAATAGCAGTTTTTGGCTGTTCAGCTAAAAGCTGTTGCTAATTCAACCGTGCTGGTATGAAAGGTTTAACACTGGAGTCAGTCTCTGCTGCTTCCGTACTGAGAGAAGCAGCAACCATCTCACAGCATATCTTCTACTCCACCAGACTTCTGCTCTGGTGAGGAAAATCAGCTTCCCCTTTTCAGTTGTGAACCTCAAGGTCTGATTTCTGGGAAGAAAAATGTGCTTCTTAAGCATAAATATTTTACTAAAAATGTAAAAGGACAATTTACTGAACAACAATGATAAGGACACATGAAAGGGGGTAAAATACAAAGAACAGAATTTTTAGAAAGCTCAAATACATGCCTGGGTTTTCCAATTATAAAAACACTTATTCCTTTCCAACATTTTCCAACACTTATTTTCCACAATACAATGGTGGGTAAATTTTCCAAACATCTGCACCAGCTGCAGGTTGATCTCTCATAAAAATCTGCCCAAAAGTGGGAGGTGCTGGTTGCACTAAGCACTTTTGAAATTCTCATAAATGGCATCCACCTTTTTCAAATAGTGGAAATAAAAATTAAAAAAAAAAAACAGTTTGAAAAACATGTTTTTACAGAGGTTTAATTTTTTTAAAATTATACAATACTTTTTTCCATTTTAAAACCGGAAAAAAATCTGCAAATGTGTTCTTTTTCTGCTATAAAAGACATTTTTAATGAAAAAGATTTACATTAAAAATAGTCTACTAACTAATCTAATGCTTATCTTGTATGGCAAGCTCCTGTTTTTTGAAAATCTGTTTGGATTTGAACTTGTTATTTAATTTACCAATCTGATTTTGAATGGTAACATCTCACTTTTATAGGTTAAGCTTTTGGAAAAAAAAGACCTGCCTATTTTGATGGTGGTCATATTTTGGACTTTGTTTTATCAGTAGGGATCAGGGTTTTCCATTCACCATGGGAAAATGTGGAAGAGCATGGGTTCTCTCATTTTAAGGAGAAAAATGTGGATTTTCTCTTTAAAGGAGAAAAACACAGGAAACGGTGGGTTTCCCCTTGCAGAGTTTCAGCCTGGGAGGCTTCAGTTCCAGGGCTGGGACAAGAATGCGTGGCAGCAGGGCCCAGGTGGGGAGAGGGACAGTGCCATGGGTGGCTCATCGAGAGTGTTGTGGGGGTTGGGGGCTTGCTTCTCGCCAATGCATGCACTCCCGGGAGATATGGGGGGCATGTGCCCCCCCATATTTGTGCACCAGGTGGGGGTATAGGGCAGGACCCAGTGCTGCAGGGCACAGCAGAGTGGGGAGGCTCAGTGCCACCATGGAAAGGGGCCCCCTGTCCACCTAGCAGCAATGGGGGTGGCAGTGCAGAGTTAGAATCATAGAATTGTAGAAAATGAGGGTTGGAAGGGACCTCAGGAGGTCATCTAGTCCATCCCCCTGCTCAAAGCAGGACCTTCCCAATGAGATCATCTCAGCCAGGGCTTTGTCTAACTGAGTCTTAAAAACTTCCAAGGATGGAGAGTCAACAACAGCTCTGGGTAACCTGTTCTAGTGCTTTATACCCTCCTAGTAAGAACGTTTTTTTCTAATATCTAACCTAAACTTCCCTTGCTGCAACTTGAGATCATTGCTTCTTGTTCTGTCATCGGCCACCACTGAGAACAGTCCAGCTTCATCCTCTTTCAAACCTCCCTTCAGGTAGTTGAAGGCTGCTATTAAGTCCCCTCAGTCTTCTTTTCTCCAGACTAAATAAGCCCAGTTCCCTCAGCCTCCCTTCATAAGTCATTTGCTCCAGCCCCCTCACCATTTTCATTGCCCTCCAGTGGACTGTCTCCAGTTTGTCTATATCCTTTCTGTAGTGGGCGGCCCAAAACTGGACACATAACTCCAGATGTGGCCTCACCAGTGCTGAATAGAGGGGAATAATAATCTCCCTTGACCTGCTGGCAACATGCCTACCAATGCAGCCCAGTATGCTGTTAGCCCTACCCTTCAGTTTATCTACTACACCCCCCAGCTTGGTGTCATCTGTAAACTTGCTGAAAATGCACTCTATGTCATCTTCTAGGTTGTTAATTAAGATATTGAGCAAAATCAGCCCCAGGACCAACCCCTTTGATACTGGCTGCCAACTAGACATTGAGCCATTGACTAATAAACCTTTGAGTCTGATGCTCCATCCAGTTTTCTATCCACCTTACAGTCCATTCATCCAGCCTGTACTTCCTTAGCTTCTCTGTGAATGTTGAGAGAGACTGTATCAAAAGCCTTGCTAAAATCAAAGTATACCCTATCCACTGGTCTACCCTCATCCACAGAGCCAGTCATCTCATCATAGAAGGTAATTAGGTTGGTCAGTGATGACTTTCCCTTGATGAATCCAGGCTGACTGTTCCTAATCACCTTCTTCTCCTCCAAGTGCTTAGAAATGGATTCCTTGAGGTTATGCTCCAAGATATTTCCAGGGACTGAGGTGAGGCTGATTGGTCTGTAGTTCTCTGGATCCTCCCTTTTCTCTTTCTTAAATATGGGCACTATGTTTACCCTTTTCCAATCATCCAGGACCTCTACTGATCACCATGAGTTATGCCTCTTGTTGCTGCTGGATGACACCATGACAGTGTGGGGCTCCCCATAGTGGCATCAAGCTTCCCCACCACACTCTGCCCTGCTGCACTGGGTCCCACCTGCTGGGCTCTGAAGGCCTTTGGGTGAGGGCAGCAGGGTGGGGAGCCCCAAGCCCAGAGCTGCCAGCTGGCATTTGCCCCCACCATGGGCTCCACTTCAGTTCTGCTGCCCATGGGGAAGGGAGAGCTGGGCTCCACACTCTGCTTAGGCCACAGCAGCTGATACCTCCCATAGGCAGCGGCCAGCACTTAGGCATTGCTCCATGGGGGCAGGGCACTGTGGACCTAGTTTACTGACCCTATATCCCTGGCAGCTCAGGGCCTCTTCCCACAGAGCAGGAGATCAGAGGGCTGTGGGTGGGTTGTGAGGAGTACCAGCAGGGCCTGGGGACTGTGGGTCTGGAGTGAGGTCTGTCAGCAGGGTGGGGGTGCTGTTGCTTAGGAATGAGCGGCACTGGCATGGGCATGGGCAGAGAACCAACAGATTGGGTTTTTTCAGCACCACAAATCAATGGGGGGATAGCTGCAGCTAGACCCATGTCCTGGTGAGCAAAGCGGACAGGGGGAACTCTGATTTTCCATGACAAAAAACCCCAACTCAAATGTCAAGATTTATAGGTATTTAGAAGGTATTATATTATAACGATGCACTGGTAGGCATCCAAATTGTTTTAAAATTGTAAATATATCAATAAAGCATTGTGTTCAACTGATACCTATATATATCAGTTGAACATGTATATATATATATATATATATAGGTATCAGTTGAACACAATATACGTGTGTGTGTGTGTGTGTGTGTGTGTATGTGTGTGTATGTGTATATATTAGCATTTCATTTTAACCATGGAAAAACCCAGATTTGGGGTTTATAAACCATGGATGTTGTGGTTTTATCAGATAATTTTTAATTTTTAAACAGAGAATAGCAGGATTATCAGGCATGTTCTTACTGTTTGCCGCTGCTAATGCATGCTGTTCATAGCATAATACAAGCTTTATTAGACTGTGGGGAGCCATGGCCCTCATCCTAACAGGCATTCCTTCTATGGCAATTTTTGCAAACCAGTTTGTGAAGCAGGAGTCATTGCCAACTCATCTCTGTACTCGAGGGCAGGATGCTGGTTGTCACCAACTTTATGAGCAATGCTGTACATTCATGGAATATTAGCTTCCTGCTCAACCCTGCCCCTCCTCCACCAACCCGTCTGATACATCTGAACAGGCAAAAATGTTATCTTACAATTTGTAATGCACCTTAGCTCCTTTGGACTGAAAAATATTTTGCACATATATTAAACATCTGAAGCTGGATCTGAAGTATGTGGGTCTTTAATGATAGTTCTGTAAAGAATAAAAAAAGAGAACCTATTTTGAAATTTGATTACGACATTGAAAAGATAGGGAAATGTTACTATTCTATGAAGAATAAGGTATGTGTGGTATGTTTTGATTTGTTTGTTTCCCATTTACTCTAGCATGTAAAATAAACTTCCACTAGAACATAGTCCATGTGTGTTCTGAATGAACGAAATACGGCTCTATCTGAGGTCCAGTCAAGCTCTCTGGTCTCAGGTATTCTTCAGTGTGCATTTGGCAGGCAGGGTGAGTTATCGATCCACCACACTAACAAAATCAGTCAGCAATGTAATATTTGAGCTGTTTCATTAAAGTGAAATGGCCTTAAGTATTTAGATAGACACCTGACGATTAATGCTTTTCAAACAAGTTGTAGAATGTTCATAGCATTCATTGATCTGGCTGGATCCAATACCCAGAGTGCCTTTCTGTTTAAATTAGGAGTCACTGCAGAATGTTCTGCTCCATTAGTGGAAGGGAATTGTTTGAGTTTTACACTGATGTTTTCAAGGGCACTGTGTGCCCGGTAGTTCTAATAGAAATACAATTATTTGCCTTGCAATGACTGCTGCATGCATGCAGCACAGTATAATATACTATATATGTATAAGTCCCTAGGATGCACCTTCTTTGCTAACAGCTTTTGTTTATCACTCAGAGTATAGTATATTAATCAAAATGGTGAAATATTTAAAATTTTGTGCATAAAAATGCTAACTTTGGGAAAATATGTAAACATATTTTTGCATCCATATATACTGAATTCAGTGTTACTTTAGGCAATAAGTAAAGGAAACCCCCCCCCAGATAAACAGTTTCCCATATTGTTGGAAACTTTCCATTAAATGGAAAGAAACCTAAACAAAGGAAAGTATGCAACTTTTATAGCTGAGTTTGTGTTAAATGCTACAGCTGTCTTTTAGCCTGCCTTTTTCTTGGAAAGAGAAAGATAGTTCTGTTGCAGCAGGAGAGCAGAAGCCTTTCTTGCCCTTATTCACTTTTAGAGACTTGCTCTGTCTGGCTGATAAATAGACTTTGACAGAAGCAAAGGTAATTCAAAGACCATTTACAGGTAGAATAGTTTGTAACAGACTCCTATAGAAAACTCTCAATTTCACCCCTTTCCTAGTGGGGAAAAAAACAGAAAATGCTTCACATTAAACTACTTAAGAGTTAGTTTTTCAGCCCATATTGAAAGTACTCTTAGCTCTCTATGGAATCATATTATAATGGTATCAATAATGTGTAGCTGTTTTTGTTTAGTTACTTACAAGATGATATATTGATTATCCAAAATGTAATGTGCATAGGTGCAAAGAAAATATTTTTTCAATATAGCAAGAAATTAGTTTTATAGCATAGAATATATAACTGATCAGCAGTTCTGCAAGTATACGACTTACATGGAGCATATTCTTGACAAGAACACTCCATAATTACCTCTTAGAACCACAGAAAGCAGCCTAAAGATTCCAGCAGTCTGGAAGTAAATCATAGCACTTTATGCTGTACAGTCAATGGTCTACCAATCAGTGTATTAGGAATTAAAGAATATGATAGACTTACAAGGTAATTTAATTTATGCCAGTTGTCACACTATCTAGTTCAGTCAGAGGTCTGAGTTAGTCTATTTTTATATGTGTATGTTTTCCCATTAACCTTTCTTGCTTTAAGACTCTACCGATCTAAATTAAACCACTTACAGAAAACCACATAACTTAGATTGATTCCACCTAGGGCTTTTTGCATGTCTATGCCTGGCCTCTGTTTTACTTACTCTTGCAGTATTTTTTTTTCCTGTTTAAATGGCAGATCTTACTTTAGAACATATTGCTTCCAGTAAGACATTTTACACTAATCCTTTCATATTCAGGATACAATTATTTCTTCTTTTGTTTTTGTTTTCCCCATTCAAAAGCAAATTTAATTAACAGGAACATTTGTCAGTATTATTTATTTTAAAGGACTCACGCCAGAGTTACTTTTGTTCAAGATAGTTTTTTCAGTTATTTCATACAAATAAAAAGAACAGCTTTATAAACTTCTCCAGTGTCATGATATATTTTGTTATCAAAGTTGCCCTTCCTGCTATTGTTTAGCAAAGGGGATTAAGTAGATAAAGGTACTGTTCTGATTTAATAACCTTCTGTGAATAGATACTTAACTCTTAAACTATTATAGTTCATTCTTTTATATATATATATATATATATATATATATATATATATTAGGGCCCAATCGTACATTTATTTAAATGTGACAAAGCTTTTATTGGCTTAAACTGGGCCAAGATCAGTTAAATAAATAGAATAGACTTTGACCACCTTTATTTGTGTTCTTGTCATGAGATAAGTAAAATGGTTGCAAATAATATTCATATAAGGTTCACAGTTTTCTTTTTGTTGAATTTACAATCTGTCACTTTTTGACAACATTGCTGTTTGATTATGACAGTGACTAATGATATGGCAGTACTAATGTACATCAGGAAAGTTAAGAAGAAGAAAATTGGATTTGCTTTTGTGAATACATGCAATTAAAATTGATTTGGATTCATTATATATATAGGGCTTAGATAATGTGCTGATACAAACCACATAAACATCTAGATAGATTAGATATGTACATGATTTGAATTTAAGTATCTGTGCTCCAGTGTGCCTGATTTTGATTCTGGGCAAAATCAAGAAAAGTGTGATGTTGGATGCAATCCATAAAGACTGAAGCCTATTATGATAATCAATATGGATTTGCTGATGATAGGTATTTTCATAAATGTTTTAAAAATTGACCACATTTCCTAGTTTTTAAACAAGACTACTTTTCTAATATCTTAAACTTCTGAAATTCAGCCGTCCTTCTTATTTAATAAATAAATAAATAACCAGTTTAACAGTTTATCTAGGACCATAGTCAAGTCTGCTGCACGTGCCATGTTTCAATCAAGACAGACTATCTTTGTAAAACTCTGTTAAAGCTTAAAGACAAGTTGAAAGGTTGGCGTGAAAATTACTTACTGAGGTTCCTTAGATCATAGGATCACAGGCTGTGGATCAAGCTATCAAAAAATACAACTAAAGTACTGTCCACTGCATGCATGCTATTTTATTACAGGTTTCTGAGTCCCACTTGGCACCACTAAAATATACATGATTGAAGTTAAGAATTTCAGTCCAGGCTGGCTTCATTCATAATACTGGAATAGAACAATGCTGGGATAGCTAGGGGTCACTCAATAACTATCGAGTGGAACGATTTTACCCATCTGATTCACAGCACTATGTTTATGGCTGTAATCAGTTTCCTTTATTTTAGATCTTACACACTGATTGGCTGTCTTTTGATGTTTAATTCAATTTCTGTATACTCAGGAATTAACTTCAAGGATTATGAGGGTGTTGAAGAGACATACAAGAAACAAACAGCTTTCTTCCTATACAGTTTACAAGGGAAATGCAAAATCAATTGCCTTTCTTTTAAAGCAGTTTATTTTGTTGTGATTTAGTTGTGAAAGCAAAGCATATGTATCTGAGTGCAGGGGGCCAGTTTTTGATCTTGCTCTTCTTAAGAAATTGTTTTTCACACGTAGCATCATTTACTGCTTTCATTCAGAGATGTGTGTGCATTGTTTATTAAGAGGAAAAAAGCAATAAAGTCAAACTAACTTTCTAATTCTGCTAGATTTTCCTGCTATTCAATTGTCTGGATTTCAATGAAGAGAGTGCAGACATATATATTAACCTACAGCATCATTGCCTTTGTACAGCATGAGCTGTATACCCTGTCGTACAAATAATGATGAATGTGGATGCATTTCAACAAATAAGTAACATTAAAAGAAAATTAGAAAATTAGTAAAATCAACAGGGCAAATATCACTTCTAGTATTACTAATTTGTTCAAATGCATCCACACTGGAAAATTCCTAATTCCAAATTACTAATTTTCAGTAACTATTTGCTAGAACCACTAAAGAGAATCAAGTAGTCTTTATATCTTTAGTTGGGCAGTTTTAAAGGTGAATATGAAACAAAGCACTAAAACCAACAAAAACTACATTCTGCATTTGAGTATCAATGCAGATTGAGACTGAAAATTGTGACTGTTGAGGAAAAGAAATTTTCCAGTGCCTACTATACTGTGTGGGGGGGAAAGGCTGTGCATGTTTGTAAAACATGATGCCCCTGATTGCTAAGGGACATTCCCTGAGCAGTGGTATTTACTAAGTCCAAAAGGTAGACTAACTGTGTTGTGAGGAAGCGATTGGCAGGTACTTATAATGGCTCATTACACTTCTGAGGAATGAAGTTACAGCCTGTAGTGCAAAGCTGGATACTCCTGCCCTATGGGTGTTCTTGAAAGACAGGATGTTCTTCTCAGTGGGGTAAAATAGCCTATGCAGAGCTCCACACTGTTTCAGCTAGATTTCTTCCACTACCTGAGCTACCTTGTGTAGCTTGTATATTCTTGATACTTTTCTCAGTATGCCTTTTTTATTTATCTATACTTCATATACACTCCAAAAAACATTATAAGGAATTTGCAGAGATGGGGCTGGTAGGGGAGTAAGGATTAAATAGGGGAAAAAGACAAGATTGTTTCCAGTATAAATATCTGTTGCCTTGCTATACCATAGCATTTGTTTGTAACTAAAAGTATCTCCAAAGTATCCTACTGCAGGAGGTAAAGACTTATTTGAAATATGTTTTTTTTAAACTTGTGCACTTCTGTTCTTGTAACTGTGATGCATTACATGTTCTGATAAGTATATTGCTTGTGCCATATTCTGATTGTAATAACGTTAAATATAAGAAATAACAAGAGCCTATAGTTGAGAACTAAGTAGGTAAAGCTCAAATTGGAAATAAGATGCTATTTAGTACTGCAGATACTTCCCAATAGAACCTATTGCCAAGGTCATAGTAAATTTTTCCATTACTTGGAGTCTTTTAATCACAATTCAGGACCTTATTTTTTCGTCAAAGAAAAAGAATTCTTCAGTTTAAAGTTACTGGGGATCACTGACATGTTACAATCTTTATATGGATTATTAGGAACTTGTTACACATTACACTTAGCAGGTGTGAACTAAACTTACTGGGTACTGACAGACGTGCAGCTTCCTGCTGTAACTCATGGCATTTTGCAGGAAGTGCCATGGGTTACAGCTGTCTCTGGGACCTAACAGATTTTCGCTGTTGGGTCCCGTGGACTGGGAGATGAGCTGAAGTTTAGAGCAGCTGCATCTTTACAGCTGCTCTTCCCCTAGCCCCTCCCTTCCCTCCTCCAAGCCCTGGGATTGGGGGGAGCTCTTTCTGGGAGTTGCCCAGCTGGTGCTGGAGTGTTGGGCAGGTCAACTGGGGATGCGGGGGGTCCAATCCACCTGCCCCATCCTCCAGTGCTGGCTGTGCAACCCCCAAAATGAGCTTCCTCAGCTCCCTTCCCCCACTCCCGTTCCGAAGACAGTGCAGGGACCAGAGCTTGGCTGCGCCTTCATCTAAACCCTCATATAAATAGGGTTCATACTGTCATCCTATTGAGCACTTTTAAACTGTTCTGCCATGGACTACTGTCAGTGCATGGCTGTAGGGTGCTTTCAGCCACCACTCGTATGACAAACTATCATGTCTGTCAACCTGACTGTCACGCCTGTCAGTGCCCACAATGCTAGTGTCAAAGGGAAGACCTTTAGCCTATTGTCTAACATGTTGAGGTAATATTGGACTCTTTGATGGTGGTGATATGGTCAGGGGACTCTGGTGTGGTGTGGAGGGGGTGGGTAGGAGCTGATGAAGGGGTTTGTCAGGCTCGCAGCCTCCTTACTATATGGGAGCCTGGAACCAGGAAGGCTCCAATGTGGTTGCAGTGTGAGAGTCCATTTGTCAAGCTCTATACCCTCCTTACCACCACCACCACCACATTGGAGCCTTGCTGTTTTAAGGCTCCAGTGTGGTAAGGAGGCTAAAATCCTGACAAATCGCTGTGGTGCAGTGCCAGGGCTGAAAGCATCTACTGCACCCAGCCCCCCTACTTCATGGGATACAGTTCAAAACTCCAGTGCAGTACAGGCTGGGACTGGCTCCCATGGTGTACTACATGGGAGCCAGTTCGAAGAGCCATTTCCAGTGAGATCCCAGGATTTAGACTGAAAATCGGGCGATTTTTGGTTTCAGCCCTTGGATCACACCAAAGCTGGTTCTTGCCTCTAATATGGTATTGACCAGCTGAAACAGTCCTGTTATACAAGGCAGACAGGAATACAATCTATTGTTATAAACATTCATGTGAAACTGCTTAGAAACTTTTTCGTCGCATTGATGTTTACTACAATCTAAATATACTACTTGCTAAGTGTAACATGTAACAAGGCCCTTATATGATCAGAATCAATAATAACATATTACATGATCATAATTGTTCTTATCTTAAATTTATGAAGACTACAAAGTGATATTCATTTCTACTAGTTATATTTTATCCTCTTACTCATAATTTCTTAAAAATGAAATCTGCCTTCTCTTAATGGATTTCTGTGATATATTTAATTGGCTTTTATTCAGAAATTTACATAAGAGCCCAAATTTTTACAGTTCAATAAATGAAAGATCTTTCTATTACTAGATGGATGGGATGAGTTCAACTTCTAATTCTGAAAGCTTTCCAGTCTGACTCTTTCTTCTCTCACTACCTTTCTTGCGGTAATAGTGTGTACTTCTACTTTACTTGTACTCTGCTACACAATGAGTATGAAATACAGTGAGCTGTAAAGGACCTTGTGTACTGTGCAGACATCTGCGATTCATTTAAAGAATCCCTGGAAACTGGTTCACCTCAAATAAGAACTATACATTTGTATAAAACTCAACATAAACTTGAACTTTTCTTGAAGTTGAAAAAAGTCTTTTTCTGGCTTGTCTTTCTTTTATTTCCCTATCCTCTGAACTCCCTGACTTTGAATGCAGCAAAATGTGAAAATAGCAGAAATAAAGCAAGAAAAGCTTTTCATAGAACATTTCTTTCCCAACCAAAACCCATCACTACAGGAAACCATATTTAGTAGAATGGCCATGATTCCATAATTCAGATGAACTCTGTAGGGGAACCTACAGCCAACTTTTCACTTTGTAAGCAGAAACATCCTGGTCCTGCAATCAAATTAAGCCAAGTCAATGCCAATTTACCATTTTTTTCTGAAAAATGTCCATGCATCTAATAGGGACTTCCTCTTCTTGTTCTATTTCCCAGCTGCCCAGAGAGTAGATTATTTGAAAATGGCTCTCTTTTCTGTTTCCTGAATTCATGACTCTTTTTCTTTGGTTTATATATCCAAATATGAATTTATGTTTATATGGAAAGCTAAATATCAGAATGTCTTGTTTTCTCTTTAGTCATTGGATCCACAAAGTGGACTCTAAGCATTCCAACAATGAGGCTGCAGCTACACGAGACACTGGCTACACAGTTGTTACTGCATGGTTATTTAGTACTTGCATACCCAGGTAATAAATGATTGCAGAGTAACTGGTGTTACTGCACAGTAGAGTCTCCGCACAGCTTTGTGGTGATGCTGACTGTACAGTAGATCATTACTACTGCACAATAGCTTGTTACTGCTGTGCAGTAGTGTTGCATCATGGTTTGTGCCCTGCAATGCTAATACACATTAGTAACGAGCTACTCTGGAGTGTCTTGTGTAGACAACCGGAGTGTTGCATCTTCTGATTTTTAGACACTTCACTACTTTAGTAAAATTCACCACCAAGTTCAGGTCCTTGGGCTCCTTTTATAATATAGGCTCCATATACAGTTCCAGTATTGAGGAGCTGGATTTTTGAATGCCAGTTCATTGTACAGACTAATGCCTCAGAGAGAGGCTTTGGAACTGTTCTTTTGCAGAACTCGATGTTCTCTGGAGGATGAGGAACATTCAGTCCTTTATATGGGCTGAAATGTCCTATTCTGAGAGCAAAAATATGTTGTTATTGAAAAAGAATGCCTCACTATAAAGGCACCTGCACATGTGCATTCATGGAGACATAGGGTGGGAAGGGTCCCTATGGCTCTGGTCTTCCCACAGGAGGCTTGCCCTCCTCCTAGCCCAGCAGTATTGAGTTTTGGTGCTTCTCCTGTGCCTCTCCTCTGGTTCAACTCGCTGGGGTTTTTGACTGCTTCCTTAGCCTTCACACAGCTTCAGCCCTAGCCATGCTGGTTAGCTGCCTTCCCTTAAGGAGACAGGCCAGGATGTTACATACCTCTCCCTTCAAGAGTAAAGTCAGAAATACACTCTTCCACATTTAATTCTCCCCTTCCTCCCTGAATTTAACAGGAGAAGAAGTCTGCATTTGTGTCTGCAGTCCCAGATCAATGGATTCTCCAGTGCACATGGATGTAAATGGTACCAATGCATGAGTCTGGAATTCATGTCCCACATTATCTTCATCCAGATTAGAAATTCATGATTGGTCACAAGTGTGAAGGGGACCCCTAGAAGATAATAGTGGAGATCTTCAGCTGCCCACTTTATAGTGAAGCATTCTCTTTCATATTTGTGCCACTGCTATTTGTCTCTGGGCACATCCCTGCATACATGTTCCAGCACATGGCAAAGAGACCCCAGAGGCATAGGGGAGGCTGGGGCTAGGCCCTGGGCAGGCCCCAGCAGCCTTACCTAGGGTCCTGGGGGCCTCCCAGGGCAGCAGTTGTTGCAACCTGGGTGCTTCAACCTGGCCAGCAGACAGAACATGGCTCTGACTGCCGAGGCTCCTTTCCTGACAGTGCACTCTGCTGCCATGTGCCACTGCTTTCTATAGTGGCATTTTTTTTTGGCACTGGAAGATCCCCATGTCAAGAAAACCTGCCATGCTGGAATGTGTGCATGTGCGCCACATGCAATGCTGGTTACTGCAGAGCGCATGAGCACGCTTGTGGGGACACACCCCAGCATCCAGGAAAATGAGGATTTTTTGTTTGCTTACCTGCTTTATTTGTTAAAGGACTGTATGTTACTGAAGCATGCTGAGAGATACTCAAGGAGGAAAAACCTGGTTGAAGAAGCCCTGAGGCAGCAACCCACTACAGATACCTAATGGGGTAGATACTTTGTAGGTCTAACCATTCTACAGTACTGCTTATTGTTGGATCTCAGCAAGTATTCTCACCTGCTTTGTATATACCCTGTCAGTTTTCACTTCAACATGCACATCTGATTGCATAAGTGATTTGTTATATCCTCTTGATAACTCATACTTTGTTCATACAGAACTGTGACTTAGAGCTGTAGCCTGCATATTTATTGTCCAATGAATTTATATGAATTAAGCAGTGAACTCAAAGTAAATTGAAGGAATAAGCAAGGTTGAAAAGAAGAACTCCAAAGCAAAAGAAGCAACCCCCCTTCACATTGTGCGTGTTGACAAAAAATAATTCAGTACTTAGATCTATTTTGAGTCTATTTTGTTAAATTTGTAAGTTGTTTATAGCAGTATTTTTAGACCTTGTGATACTTATTTGTTGAATCATACTTTCAAGTGTTTAGAAGAATGAATTAATATGAAAAGACATTAATATGCTTTCTGTGCTGTTAAGGGTCTCTATTGGGAATGCTGCCATAAAGCATACCAGTGCTCTGACAGTCTGAGATCTTCTCATAATTGTTAACACCACTGTGTTGTAGGTTCTCTCTATATGTGTTAAATTACAATAATTAACCTTGCGTCCAGGATATCAACCATTAATCTCTTGTGGGAAAATTATTCCCCAGAAGGGATTATTTTTATACTTCATTTAATTGGCTTTTGTGGCTTGTCAGTGAAAAGAAGGGGAATGGATGAATGGAGAGTGTGCTGTGCTTTCCAAAATTGGATAATATATATTTTTCTTTAAAGCCAGAAAATATCAAAGAAAATAAATCTTTAAAAATCAGTATCCCTGATATTTGTGGTATAATAATCTTTGTGTGATTATTTTGGATAGTATGCAGTACTTGTATTCAGCTCTTCCAATATAGAAATATTACTAATATTGAGTCCACAATTTTGTCTGCATTAAACTAAGGGCTTTAGAATGCACTCCAGTAGTTTTAGTACTTAGCATTTCTTTCAGTGTGCTTAATTAGTTTATTGTTTTTGTAGATTGAGGAGCTTAGGCTTTGAAGAATGAAGAAATAGGCTCAACCAACAGTCATATAAAGTGAATGCCCAAATCAGCACCTAGAAATATTCTGACTTAGTTTTCTGCAGTGCTAAGAACTAAACTAGATGCTTTAAATATAACTTAGGAAAAACTGGCTTGTAGTTTCACCTATTGCTTATTCTGCCCTAATTATGGTATCTGTTGATGATGAACTACAGTCATTCAGTCAGGCTGAGATTTGTTATGTAGGGGATTGGAATATCATTGCATGATATCCACCACACGATAAATTTAGCAGGAATCAGGCATCCAAATCTGTGCAACTTTGAAAATTTCCATCTTAAAATAAGCCTCCTTTTATCAGTAGGGTTAATAATTCCATTTTATTAACATAAAATAAAAAAATATTGCAACATGTTTAGAAAATCAATTAATGCATATCTACAGGACCTGGGGATAAATATCAGAGAGTGCTGAGGATGAATATCAGGGAGAAAGTGATAAAAAAATCTGAAAAGGAAGGAGAGAGCTGTTTCTTCCTCTTGCCATTCTGAGCTGCCTTCCTTCCCTTTAATTGTTGAAATGGAAAGATTAGGATCATCCTATACAAGTGTCAGTGACACCTTTAATAAACTTCAGCCAGTTCAGAGATATCCCCTGATTTATTATACGAAGAGCTTCAATTACACTTTTAAACAACATCAAAATGAATAGGAATGCCATTAATAACATAAATACCTATTTTTTTCCTAGTACCTGTTCTCTGAGCGTGCATACGCACGCCCACACAATGCATTCTCAGTCTTCCATGTCTGAAGTGCAATCTTCCTCTAGTTTAGTACTAAGTGAAGTGAATTTTCCTCCAGTTGCAGTACTAAGTGAAGATGATATTCAGAATCACAGGCAGTCTATTTTACAAATTTGAAACACTCTGGGTGTAAATGCACAAGCAATTAGCACAGAGCAGTAAACTCCAGCGCAGTCTGTGCTGGAGTTAATTGCTCCTGTGTACAGTGTTTACATGTGCTCCTGGGACTGCAGCACTTTAAGCCAGGGTGGAGCAACCCCAGCTGGCAGGGGACATAACTACTGTGCTGTAGGATAGTACTTGTCCTGAACAGTACTGTCTGACAGCAGAGTTAATTAATTTACTGCAGTCTAATATGGGTGCACAATGATACTTCACTGAAGAGCTAATTAGTCAGCTCCACATCATAGCGCAGTGTAGATGCACCCTTTGAGTGCTCAAAGGCATACAGGTCTGGCTGTATGAAATGGTAGCTGGTTCCATACATTTAAAATCCATGATTGGTTTCACTCCTGATTATATTCTTGCAGTATTGCTAGTTCCTGTTTAATGTTGGCAGTAGGTTTTCATTTTACAAAATATTTATTTCAAAATTCCTTCCTGATTTCTAAAAGGCTTGTTTCTTAATAGTCTGCTCCTACCATGTATGTTTCACAACAATCGTATCTGCACACACAGGAGACTGTATGTTTAGTATTAAGACAGTGTTTAACTTCTTTTGAGGGTATGTTTCTGTGGAGCCTGTTCCTATTTGTATTATTAGTGACCTGTTTATTTTTTTTGGTGTTCTTTATCATTGGAAACTAGTCCATTCAAATAATAACTTCAGCATTTAACACTATAAATCACAGCATTTCTCTGAACTGGCAGAAGCCTACTGAAGGTTTATTGATTCTTGTTCAGGTTGATTATGGTTTTACTTCTTTGGTGCAGAATTTTTCATATTATTTCAACAATTAAAAGGAAGGAAAAAAATGCAGAAGGAAGAAGAGAGAAAGTTCCTTTCTCTGATACTTATTGTTAATTGAAGTACCCTTTCTTGACAATATCAATTAGGCCTGTGTGAAGCAGCAAGTATTTGATTTGGATTTGATTCAGCCTATTTGGAGGAACAGTGATTCGTTTCAGCAGTTCAGATCACTGTTCTGATTCGATTTGGCCAATTTGGATTTGGAGAGTTGGTGCTGATTCAGAGATTCAGCCATAGACTATAATGGGGAATCACTAAAGTACCTATAATTTTGTCATTTTCTTGCAGATTTGGATGAAAATAGCTGGGATGGCAGCCCTTCATGTGGGCATGAGGCCTGGCAGGTTTCAGGTACAGTGTGCAGGGGGTTCTGTGAAAGTGCACCTCAAACTGTTGAAAGCAAAACTTGTATCACTTGTGTGTGTTAAGGCAGACCAGGATGAAAACAGAAGGGATGGTAGCCCCTTCTGAGGGCAAGGTTCAAGGAGATAGGCAAAGGGATTTTGTGAAAGTGCACCTCAGACTGTTGAAAGCAAAACTCATATCACGTGTGTGTATTAAGTTAGAGCAGGATAAAAGCAGCAGGGATGGTAGCCCCTCATGCAAGCATGAGTCCTGCCAGATTTAAGGCAGAGTGGTGCAGGAGTTTCTGTGAAACTGCACCTCAAAGTTTTGAAAGCAAAAAAAAAAAAAAAAAA
>NW_017729033.1:51390192-51407534 GCF_001723915.1 Gavialis gangeticus
GTGCACATGGAGCTGGGGGACCCCCGGCAGTGGGAGGTTCACATTCAGAAGCACCAGCTGCTCCACCAAACCAGGATCCAAGGAGGTGCGGTGGGGTGTCACAACATCACCAGCAATTTTGAACACTCTCTCACTTGGAACACTGGTCAGTGGACAGGACAGGTGTTCCCAGGCAACAATGGCCAGATCCTGCGACACCTAGCTGTGGGTTGCCCAATAGGTCAAGGGGTCACAGTGCAGAGGCTCCACGCCCTCAGTGAGATAGGTAGCCACCAAGGCCTTCATGCTACCTACCTGATGGTGGGATCTGGTGCCTCTGGACCCCAACATTGAAGCCATGCCCTTGGCCCACATTAGCAGCAGCTGTGGTGGACTGCTGGTATGGTAAAGTAGATCCCCCTCTTCCACGTCCCCCCACTTCTGCCCTTCTGCCTCCCTGACCTCCGTCCAATCAACGATTTTGCTGCTACAGTCACACCCCTTCAGCCTTGGGTCACACATGCCCACCAGCACTTTACAATACATGTAGGACTTTATTGAATCTGAGGCCTGTTATATCGGTTAATATAAATTATGAAAATGTGCCACTATAAGAAATGGCAGGCAAGGTTCTTTGGATAGATGTGATATCTTTTATTAGAGCAGCTAAATAGCTGGGGGAAAGTTATTTGCAAGCTTTTGGGCACAAACACCCTTAGAGAGACTGCACTACATAACATTAAGAAATGTTGGCTCCTTTTTCTACTTCATATCATTATATTTCAGTGTTTGCATCCATTTTTGCATGAGGTGGAAAGACTACTTAAATTTATTAAATAAATACACTAACCTTAAACAATGTTACCATCAACAGAATTATTTGGTGTGAGTTAGTATTCCACCAGCTATCTACTCTCCCCGATTTACTTGGTACTTGAGAGTGAGAAGCCTGGCTAAGTTTGCTCAAAAAATAGAAATATATTAATATAACATATTTGTGTGTGATCTAGATTTTAGATAATCTTAATCTTGACATTCAAAGTAGATATCATGTGATGCTGTAAATATTTCAACAGGATGAAATAGAGGCTCCGGAGTCTCTAAGAGCATCCCAACCTATCTCCAGTATGATTGTTTTTCAGTGGTACAGAATCACAAAAGGCGTTTTAAGTCAAAAGATCCATATCTTGTTAGATAGATTAATGAGAAGTTGACTAAATTGTAATGTATAACACAGAAATCCTTTTCTGGCTATTTTCATTTTCCCTTTTTGCAAAGTGGAGATGCTAAAATAATTGCTCTGTAATGAAACTGTAAGTAGGTCACATTAACACTGAACTTAACAGAAAGCAAGCAAGGAAGAACAAAAATTACAGGACTCTAGGTTTGTAGCTGAGAAGTCTAAAAATAAAATAAATCTGCAAACTGCTTTCAAATGTTTACTCAACAGGTACACTGAAAACCAGGTACTATGAATTAAAGGGTCAGATGCTCCACTGTCTTGCATGTTGTGTAGTTTTTCCACAGTTGTACAAAATAGATGTAATATGGTACCAAAACAGAACAAAAACATTTTATATCCACTTTGAAAGCTAGATACAGTGTGCAAAGCAGTGGAGAATAGAGCCTAAATGTTTAATGTTTTCATTAATCTGTTTGCATACAGGATGCAAAATTGGAATGAGAAGCTAGAGAGGTAATCAAAGTTAGATCTTGAAATGGCAAGCATTTCTAACCTTCATTGAAATAACTGAAAAGAATGGCATGGTTATTGTAGGGATTGTATGTGTCTGTTCTGATAAGTTAAGAAATTCAATATGGTGATTATGGGCTTGGACAGACATTCTGTTTCTCCAGGAAGAGTCCTTGTACAAGTGTACAGAAGTTCATAATTTTTTTCTCCCAGAATAGAAGTGGCCACTTGGAGAGAAAAATAACTTGGGAAGAACCCAAGTGAAGTGGCTTCCTGGAGATTCTCTCTCAGGAGACAGAACTTCTGTACTGACAGCAGACACAGAGCTCATCCCCACCTTCCCTGGCACTGATGATCCCTGCCTACATTCACTTAAAAAAACAAAAAGCATGCAAAGCGCTCTGGGTGGTGTGCTCTAGGGACCCTTGGGTGCCCCGAATCCACACTGCAGACTGTTTGCTTCTCTGTTTAAATTTCTGTATAGGCCAGTTTTTCTCTCAGGAAAGCAAACCTGGAAGAGCTGTCCTGGATGATCTGAATGTGTGTGTGCAGCCTATGACAGCCTATGACAACTGTGTTTCATTGTCCTAATTTTAGAAGGGAGCATCTTCCTAGTAAAAGAATGTGCAATATCAAACCTTAAAGTGCAAAGTTTTATTGAGAGTATAAGCTCTTTGCAGTTTATGTCTTATTTAGCTCCCAAGACAACAGATAGTAGATTTGTGACAAGGGCTCCTAGGGGCTCCAGCAATACAAATGCTAATTATGGCTTTGTAATGATGACTGATTAAGTTTAGTCTTAACTACAATGTCCCATAGCACTTAATAGCTGTTATTGCAGAAGAGCCTTTGGGTCCAACCTTAGACAGAGGTCTCACTATTTTATCTTTGTATAAAACAAAGCTAAGGGGTAGTCAGTACCCAAAAGAGTATGTGTGATCCTATCCTTCTTCTGTTCCATTCCATAACACACAGACAGATGGTGCTTTTGCCTCATCTTCAGTATTCACATGCAGGGGTGATAAACCAGTTTGAACCTATCAAGTATGCACTGAAAACCTCAAATAAGTTTCCTTTAAAAAAACCTAAAAGTTGTCAGTAATCAGTACAATCAGTACAGAAAACAAATGATGAGGTTTGACAGATAGAAACATGTAGAAGGCAGAGTACATTTCCACCTTTAAGACTCCTAAATGTGGCTGGCAGTAAGAAGACATTCTGTTAGTTAATCCAGTTCAAAACTGTACAGTATTTGCTTTGTTTTAAAAGGGGAGGGAAGGAGTGATAGGGGAGGGGATCTCTAGCCATATACTAGCTTGTCGAATGAAAAGGAAAAAATAATTTTATTGAAAACATTGTTATAGAAAGCGTGTGTCATTATTCATTTCTGTTGCCCAGAACTGCAGAAAGGAGATAAAATGGGTTCCATGGCCCGCTTGATTTGGGGGATGTAAAGGTCAGTTGGTTTAAATGCCAACTCCATGACCTATAGCAGTTCAAGCACTTGGATATTTTCTGGGAATAAGTCTGCAAGTTTTACTTCTGTATAAGTCTAGGTCTCCATTCTTTCCAGCTTTATGTAGCATTTATTGATGATTAAATAATTAATAGGCTTCCTTCATGTCTGCATGATTCACCAACTGTCAGAACAAGGTCTGAATTCTTCAACATTCACAAAAAATGATAGGGAACACAAAGAAAAACAAACTCATTCAATCAAGATTCATTTGGTGACTAGGTGATTGGCAGAGAGAGATATTAAGCACTCAGATATGCTCATAGAAACCAGAGTGAATGTACAGCCAACACTACCATCTGTTGAATATGAAATGCTTGGATCAAGACATTACAGACACATTTCCCTAAACAAGGAGGACAGCAGCCTTGCTGGAAACAAAATCATAATAGGGTAGAAATGTGTCAAGATAAGAGTCTAAGAGGCAGGCAATTTGCTGACTTGTAGAAATTATGTAACTTCATTAGTATTTTGGAAGAAGGTGACCTGTGTTGTTTATACACTACAGGACTTGTATAGGATTTTACAACTGAGCTCTGAATTAATGTATGTGCTAAAAACAAATATAAGCATCAACACATTTTATTATTTTCATTTCCTGTTCAGGGATCCAGTTTTGAGCTGCAGATGGGCTGTGCTCTGTATAACTTGGACAAAGACAGCTTTTTGCGAGCCTTATCCCCAGATCCCTCCCATCCCCTTCACTCTCCCCTTCACCCACATTTCTTGGACTGAGATGGCTCTTAGAATAAATTATAGCAACCACAGGTGATGTTCTCACTTGCATTTAACCCCCAAAAGCTACTACAACAGGGTTAAAGCAGAGTGCGACCACACCCTATTCTACCAGGTCCTTCCCTATGCTGCAGGTTGGGGAAAAGGGTGCTAAAGGGGTGCTTACATCTGTAAGAATCAAGACTATGATTCCCTGCCCCTTACAGCTTTGCCCCCATTGAAGGGATAAGCAGCTGATGCAAGCATAACAATCTGCACTGCTAGAATGAGCAGAGGATCTAAACCGTACTATGTTCCTTTCCCAACAAGGAACTTTGTAGGTTAATAAATTTAAGAATATGAATAGTCCCATTGACTTAGTAGAACAAGAAGATTTTCTGGAAAGCAATTAAAGGAGCAGTATCAATTCAATACTATTTTGTAAAATGAAAGTTCCCAAGAACCTTAAACCAATAGAAATGTTTCACCCACCATTTATTCATGTTTCAGTGGCTATAAATGTTTATAGAACCACTATGTTCTGAAATTTTTGAAACTATGGAAATTAACCAGAAACATGAGAAAAGTTGACTATCTGATTTTCATTTTCCAAGATGAGACAAATTACTGTTAGCAATCTCAGGATCGTTTGATAATCTAATAATGTTAAATTGTCTTAATAATATGACTAAATAAACACATTCATTTTAATGTTTCCTGACAAATACGGTTATGCATTTTGATAAACAGTGGACATTCTAGATTCTGCCCTGATATTTTTCTTGTGAGATGTCTTTTCAGTTTGGTGAAATACTTCCTATGGAGGGAATTGGTTTCTACTTCTCCTTCTCTACACAAAGGTTAACCCATCAAAATTCCATCAGTCAGGATATGTGCAGCTTGTGCACAACTGCAAGTCAACTGGATGTTGGGTTCTGAGCCTCAGAGTAGGGTCCTGCCTGCTCGCTACCTCCCAACGACCTGCACACAGTCCTGCCAACTATTCCAGAATCTGGCAGTCCCTGAAGTGTTAAATCATTCTGGGTGCCTCCGGACAAGCATGGACATTCATTTCCCCAGGGACAAGTAGCAGCAGCTTGTGCTGCTGCTACTTGTCTGCAGGCGAATACTGATGCCAGGTTTTCTAAGAAAATATATATTAAAGCAAGTTATAAGGTATGTTGATTTATCATTGAATTTTACAATACATTATCAATACATTATCTTCTGTAATGCAATGTAGGGTAAAATGAACATACATTTTGAAGCAGGAAAGAACTTATTTACTTGAAAGATGCTTATCAGAAGTAATTTGATTTAGCAATTTTCACAAAAAATAAGTATGAAATAGCTGACTCATTTCCCCCCATTTTTCACAACATTATAACAGCAGCACCACTTCTCCCTGCCTAAAAACATCAGCTTTAATGAGGTAGATAAATAACCATATCAGAGCTTTGTGCTTACTACTAGAAGACCTGGGGTTAAACATGACTCCAGTTCTTAGAGAGATACATAGATATCTAATACTAGAAAAAAAAGCTTTGTTATGTATACAACCTCCCATAACCTTTTGTTTCTTTTTTTTTAGATTAAATCAGAGAGAAAAAATAACCTTAATTAGATGCAACATGTTATATGTTTCTTAGTAATATACACCAGGTACTGGGATCAGTATAAAACAACATATTGACATGTCATGTTCAATTACTGAAAGACGAGCAATAGTTGAAATGATCTTGTGTAAAAGTCTTTAAATTACTGATTACAGTATGTGTACAATAATGAATACAATAAGGAGAACAGTTCAAAGAGCGGAGACTATTAAGAGATGATTGTTTATATCCTTGTATCCCCACTTTTATCTGGAAAAGAAATCAATATGGCATTGCACCTTTCTTACTGAAATTCCTTGAATGGTATTTGCATAGCATTTGAGGAACCACATAACTGGGAAGATGGAGTGTCAGGTGCTGAGAGAGCTCCACTGGAGGTTCTCATTGCACCTTAAATTAAATGTGGTCAGCATCAATCAGCTATTCAGTGCTCCCTGCCTTGGGATTGCACTGGAACTTTGAAGAGCAGTGGTGCACGTCTGTGGCTGAGAGCACCAATCAATTGACCAGCACTCCCACCCACCAGAGGACACTGGAATAAGGAGGCCCAATGCACTCCCCCAGCTGTGAGCACCACTCAGCTGACTGGCGCTCTTAGCTGTGTGGAAAACAAACACTTGACCTGCTCTTTGCCAGTACAAGGGTAGCTTGGGGTCAAGATCCCAGCTCCCCTGACACAGGCAATAGACTACAATTGGGATCTGCCCCTATTCCGACAATCATGCTTCCTGCTGGACACATGGGGCATGGTGGGAGAAGCAATTGTTGAGATCACATATCAGATCTGATAGTGTCTTTAGCTGAATATCTTTCAGCAGCCTTAGGAAAGCAGTGGGCTTGATTAAATTTCCTACAATGGTTTGATGATGGTGCAACTTCATTGAGTCCAGTGGTGCATCCCAGATTTGTATCAAAGTCAATGAGAGTGGAATCATGTGCGTCTGGGTCAGAATCTCATTTTTTGTACATCTAAGTGACCCTTACCAGTGAATACCATTTTCCAGATCTGACTCCATTAAATAAAGTAAACGTAAATTTCATAGAAAACTATTTTTTCCCATAGGTAAGTTCATATGTGTTAATATTACTTTACTTAACCTTTTAACCTTTTCTTTTTTTATTCTTTTTTGGTTTTGTACATCTTCCAGGGTGCTTTTTTCACAAGACTTGTTATGGATATACAGTTTCATTATATTACACTGACACCTGCAAGCACTAATCCTAAGCCTCCAAATGGGTTGTGACCCACCAACACAAGTGTAGGTTACCACCCTTGAAAGGAGCTGCATGACTATACATACAAGGGAAGAAAATCAATAGAAAATATATAATGCACTACTTAACTTATTTTCCAAACATTTCTTCTTTTGTAATGAAAAAAATATTTTAATACTAGGTTCCTAGCCAGATTACTGGGAGAAGGAAAAAGTGTTTCCTTATTTACTGTTTGAATGCTGGTTTGTAGTCTTGGCTTTACTAGTAGATTCATGGATTCATAGACATTAGGGCTGGAAGGGACCTCGGCAGATCATCGAGTCCAGCCCCCTGCCCAAGGACAGGAAGTCAGCAGGGGTCATAGGATCCCAGCAAGATAGACATCCAAATGTCTCTTAAAGGCATTCAAAGTAGGTGCTTGAACCACCTCCAGCGGCAGTCTATTCCAAATCTTGGGCGCTCGGACAGTAAAGAAGTTCTTCCTTATGTTCAGCCTGAAATGGTCACAGAGGAGTTTGTGACCGTTCGATCTGGTCATCCTTTGGAGTGCTGTGGTGAACAGACATTCCCCCAGATCCTGGTGGTCACCCCTGATAAACTTATAAGTGGCCACCAGATCACCCCTGAGCCTGTGCTTTTCCAGGCTGAAGAGTCCCATGTAATAGTATTAGTGAAGAAGAGAGGAAGAAGGGGCAAAAAATCTGTGAGAGTAGAAGGCTAAAACAGGATTGTAAAAGAAAAACAGTTGAAAAAAGAATAATGCAATAACCTACTTTGAGAACAGTATAACCATTATTTGTCAGACCCTTATTAGATCTTTATAATTTTCTCCATTTTTATGAATGAACACTAGGACAGAAATCAATATTAAGGTCTGTTGTGTGCAGAGTAAGAACGTTTTATTTTAATTAACATAGACTTCATGCATTTGTCTAACTATCCTAACAGGAGTTTATTCTTACCTAGAAGACGTACATCTTTTTTTCCCCATAAATTGTGCTCCCTCCAGCTTAATTTTGTAATTAATATAGTACCTTATGACACATCCTAATCACAATCCTAAGCCTCCACAAAAAGAAAAAAAGTAGACATGAGATCAAGGATATGCTTTCTACATGCAATGCCCAGGTCAGAATAGAAAATATCTTTATTTAGTAGCTTACTCCACTGGAGCCATGATACATAAAATTCTGTCAAATAAACCACCCAACTTGCAAGAGGAGACTGCTGTCAGATAAAGTTTATTGTTTGTCACATCAGCTTTCACATTCAACATCTTTAAGGCAGAACTTTTCAGAATCACAATAAAGCTTTTGTGAGTACAAGCTATAAATAACAATTTGATATGAAAAATCAACACAGTTTCCAAAAGTGATAAAAAAATAAATTCTTCCCAATTGTTTGAACATATAAGGCAACAACAGGAACACCAACCCAGTCCTTTCATTGGCCCTTGTCTGAAATTCATTCTGATTGCAATAGGCAGCAAACAGGAATACAGTAGATTCATAGACTCATAGATGTTTGGGTCAGAAGGGACCTCAGCAGATCATGGAGTCAGGCCCCCAGCCCTGGGCAGGAAAGAATGTTGGAGTCAGATGACCCCAGCCAGGTGCTTATCCAGCCTCCTCTTAAAGACCCCCAAGGTAGAGGAGAGCATCACCTCCCTTGGAAGCCCATTCCAGATTCTGGCAACCCTTACCGTAAAAAAGTTCTTCCTGATGTCTAACCTAAATCTGCTCTCCATCAGTTTGGGGCCGTTGTTCCTAGTTCCCTCTGATGAATTTGTAGGCAGCCACAAGATTGCCTCTCATCCTTCTTTTGCAGAGGCTGAAGAGATCCAGGACCCTCCATCTTTCCTCGTAGGGCTTTGCCTGCAGGCCTCTACCCACTAGCGACATGTAGGGGGTGCACACAAGTGAACACGCACCCCCTGAGCGTGGCTGTGCGCAACCTATGAAAAGGTGCCACTGACACTGTTGGTCATGCCTGCACGTGGTCACCACTTGCCACTCCCCGCCCCCCCGCTACTGACACCACTGGCGGCATCTGTGGGCAGTCAGTGTTTGCCGCCGGCTGCCACCAATGCTGCCGGTGTCATCTGCGAGTGGTTGATGACCTCCTGGTCAGTGCTTGCCATCCCTCCCTCCCCCCACTGCTGACAGCTCTGGCAGCATCTGCAGGAGCTTCCCACTTCCCACTGCCATGCTCCTGCTACCGCCATGAACCCACCAGGTGCTGGGGGCACACGTCATTCATGCCTGTAACCATATAAGTGGCCCTCTTCTGAACTCTCTCAAGGTTGTCCACATCCCTCTTTAATTGTGGCACCCAAAACTGGATGCAGTACTCCAACTGCAGCCTAACCAGTGCCACATGAAAGGGAAGTATCACCTCCCTGGACCTGGTTGTCATGCACCTGCTAATATATGATAAAGTGCAGTTAGCTTTACTGATCACTTTGTCATATTGATGATTTATGTTCATCTTGGTGTCAACAATGATTCTGAGATACTTTTTCCACTGTTGTGCTGTGGAGAAGTTCCTCCCATAACCTGTAAGCATGCTGGTGATTCCTTCTCCCTAGGTACAGCACCTTGCACTTGTCCTTGTTGAACTGCATCCTATTCTGTTCCACCCACTTTTCCAACCTGTCCAGATCTACCTGCATTCATTCCCTACCCTCTAGCATGTTAACTTTATCTCATTATTTGGTATCATCAGCGAATTTGGACAGAGTGCTTTCCACGCCATCATCCAAGTCACTGAAGTCCTGACCTGACCACTAAGGGTGCTCAAACAGCCATGCCAGTGGCTCTGCTATGACACGGGCCAGTTTCTTCAGCACCCTTGGATGAAGATCATCCAGGCCCACTGACTTAAACACATCCAGCCCCTCCAAGTGTCCCTTCACTAAGGAGTGTTCATTGCTACTCTAATGAAACCTTTTTTAGGATTTTTTTTTATCACTTAATTATTTAATGTAAGCTTAGTGTCAAATTAAATTTGACAAATGATTGAGTCCATAAAGCCTTTCCTATTTTGAAATAGATTATCTTCCCTTGTTTTTCAAATGGCAAACATCAGGTCCAGTTTTTACCCTGGTTATATTCTAGTGGAATCATTACCATTATGGACAAATACACTTGATATCTATTCCGCCTTGGGAAAGGTCAAAACCCTGGCAAAAGGTCTATGCGTGGTTTCTTATTGAATTCGTGTTGAGGTTGAGTGAGCCACTTCCAACCCCATCTGTTTCATCCTTCTGTATTATTATATGGCCCTGTCACAGTGGTAATGGAGTTATGACCCCAAGACTGATCTCTGAGCTGCCCTTTCCCTCTTCTTGAAGAATCTCAGCGATCTCTCTCTGAGCTGACTTTCAGTTTGAGTTTGAGACTCAGTTTACATTCCCTATGCTCAATGAACAGACATTCCATGTCAAGATACAATTCAAACTTTGCTGAAGAATGATCTGGAATGATCTTTACAAGTTTATTGTAGTTTTGCTGCCTGTCTCTTTAAACCAAGAACTGAAGATAGGAAAAAAGAGGCTCTATTCTCAGTTTGATAGTCTTATGAACTACTAATTGGGATCTTTAGGACAAGCCTGAAATGTTCTTTGAGTGACTAGGGCTATGATTCCTGTTCAAGGCAAAGGAAGGAAAGCAGAGGCTTGAATTTTATCTGTCCTACCTAACTCTGATTGACATGTTGCCATGCTTACTTCAGTGTTGACAGAGCAATTTCTTTCCATATTCTTTAGGTTTTTACATGGTACCATTGCATTGGAATTCAGGATTATTTTTCACATCTTTGCAACAGACTTTCAATGTTGAGGAGCACAATTCAAGACTCCTGCTATTATTATACATTTGAGAACACTTAAACTATCTTCTTGAGTATAGTGTCTGCTTATGAATCATTACTATGAAGGCAATATTTAAAGAAAAATAACTGTTCATAGTATGAATTATGTTTCAAAATGATTATGTTATCAATATATTAAAATTAAAAGTTTAAGTAATATCTAAATGTATAATGGAAAAGTGGACAACAAAACAATCAAATATAAAATATATTATAATCATATCACACTATCGCACACTTTGGCTAAGTACAGACCGTCAAAAAGCCTGAGGCTGAATTGATTCAATATTTGCAAGTTAGTCAAAGGTGCATAGATTGAACCAATAAGCAAGTGAATAGAGTTTCACTTTTGATTCCAGAAATGCAGCCAAATGCCTGTAGTGGCCCAGCCAGAAGCCAGAGGGTGCTAAAGTACACCTCCCTGCTCTGCTGGAGTAGACAGCTTGGTCCAAGGCTAATCTGCCCACCCTGTGAGGGGTAAGGGGAGGATTTGTGGGGGAAGTGCAAATCATCCTGGAATGCTGGGGGCTGTGAGTTAACTTGAATCTGCCACCAAAATCAGTGCTGTATGAATAGTTAAGTAATGAAATAGCTTTCTGGGGGACCTCTGCACTTAAAGCAAATTCATCACAGTTAATCTAGAGTTTAGCCGAAGTACTACTTAAAGAATATCTTAAAATATGTTACACAAAATTAATACTCTGGAAAAAATGATGGCTTATTTGTTGAATGCAACTACTTACTTATTTTCTTAGATGGTGATACATATATAGTCCTATAATTCTCATTATATTCAAAAGCTGTGGAGCAAAACTCATTAAAACTTTTATATTTTCATTCTAAAGTTAGAAAATACTGTTTTTAAGAACTTTCAGAGAAGGGTAGGTTGGAGGCATAGGGGATAGAAGCAGTTTTCTTCAGTTACTAATGCATAAGCTTTGTTCAAATTGGGCTGCCTTATCTTATTGAAATACAGGTGTCTGGGGAAAAAAACAAACACCAAAACTAAAACCCTGTGATTCAACTTCTATTTTAAAGTTTTCTAGCACCATTAATGCCCAAATATACTTTTGAAAAGGATATTCCGTATTTAAAATGACAAAACAGTATTTAACTGCTACAGGAAAAAAAAGAAAAGAAATGCTCTTAACAATTAAAACTGATCTGCACCCCTCTATGGTGAAAAGAGATAAACGGGATAAGTGAGAAGGGCTCAAACTAACAGTGGCAGAAAATGCAAGTTAGTTTTCAGGTAGGCAGCTGAAAGAAGAATTGAATCTGCTTGATTAGCAGACAGTAGTGACATCTTGATTCTTGTCTTACTTTCTTCTTCAAAAAGTGCTTATTGAAACTTTGTGGGAGAGCAGAATTTGCAGCTGTCCTTTATTTATTTCACTTTATTATCATAAAAAAAACAAAACCCAAAAACCAGAATTCTTTTTTAAGAGCAAGTCCTAGACTAAAAAGAGTGTTTCACTAGCCTGCTTTCCCTTTGTAATGGGAGAATTGTGACAAGATCTTGCCAGGCATTTTCATGGAAGTGGCAACTGGAGAGAGACGCAGAAATTGATTTGCATAAAAAGATACAAATAAAAATACATGAAACTAGGCTTCCTTAAGTTTTATTTTGTCCCTATAGCTGACCATTTATTTTCAAGGTTGAAAAGAGAAACTAGATTTTCCTGTGCCAGAGTATGTTATATGATGTCCTTTACAAACATATGTCTTTCATTCTGTAGAAACTAAGAACCAAGATCGTTAATTGTTACTATTGTTCTTAGAACCATCAGAGAAATATAAGCTATCCAATAGAAAAGAATGGCAGGTCAGGTAAGTAATTAAAATCATTTTAGTTTTATAGTTTATAGGGGAAGAACTATGAGTCATCTGTATTTTTCCAGTATTATGTTTGGGAAGTTCTTTGGTACAGCATAGCAACAGGCCCAGAAATGGAGAGACAGTCGTGAACAGTGTCAATTTTTCTCTTCTGTAAATCCCCACATATTCAGTTGAATGTTTCATAAGAAAAAGGAGAAAGCTCTAGTGGATAAACAGAGAAGAAGAAATATCTCAAGATAATATTATCTTCAAATATTTCAGAAAGAAAAGGTAAATAAAAATAAGGAGGTCTAAAAGTATAAATGTCTAACAATGATGAAGGAATGCATTATTCTGCATTAAAAAAGATTTTAAGATCAATTGAGTTTCTCCTGAAATATTCACGGTAATAATAGTCAAGGCCATAATATTTGTGAAGGTGAACTTAAAAACTTAATAACAATCCAAGATACACAGCAATCCATCAGTTGGCACAAGCTAAAACAGTCTAAATTCCTTTGCAATTTCATAGTTTCTTTTTATAAGGGGGGTTGTGTAACTGGACAGGAAACCAGCTACAAATTTCTACCCCAGCTCTTAATATCGCAGCTGGAAGTAAATGCAGTCCCAAGCCTGGCAACTGCATCCTGCACTGCAAAACACAGGCAGTAAGTGGTTAGTCAAGAGTTCTGCCTTTAATGTTGAAATGCATTACATGTAGAAACTGAAGTAGAGAAAGATCAATACTGCTAGCATCAGGACAATGAAAAGCCAAGTCAGCATCAAAAGTAAAGTCAAGTGCCAATTTGCTTGCAGTTATGATGCTGTTTTGAAAAGAGAGGGATGGAAATTAGCATGGTATCTGCAGAGTGGTTGATAATCTTCATTTTAATGAGTGATGCATGTACAAGGAACAAATATATTTGCTGATTTTGAGATTTTTTTTGTCAAGGCATTGTTATGGTTTTTCAGACTAGGACTCTTAATATTTATACAATAGTTGTGCACTTTATTTTCATGAATTACATTTTGGATCAGCAATTTTAATGTAGATTTTCAAAGAAGAGAATGAACTACTATTTATATTTCAGTTCTTTAAAAATATTGAAATTATGTCAGGTTAGACAGTGAAGCAAGAACACTGATATTCAGCTATTTACTAAATCAATGTACAAGGACCTAACAACTTTTGATATGGTAAACAAAACTAATGGGAAGTTCATGACATTTTATTTAGTCTTTGGATTTGTACGTACATTTTAAATGCAGATTTCAGCAGTAGTTACTGTGGCAAGAAACTCTTTTTAGCTGCCTCGGTATTCTTTTTCAGTGATTGGTGTTTGCATGACTGTTTCACTACAGAGCAGTTATCTCATTAGATTCCAGTGGAGCTTTTTTTGTTTGTTTTTTTTTATATTCTCTAAGGTCAAACTAAGATTCAGTATTAAACAAATAGAAATTCTTTAAAAGTCTACTGGATATAATGCCAGAAGAGGTTGCACTTCAGTTCACAAGACAAGAAAAGGTTAGGTACAAGGAAGGTGTTTGACACAAAAGGCCACTATCCCTATTCAGTAATAGTTGAGAGTCCTGAGCACTTTCTCAGAGGCCTCAACACCTTAAAAGAATTAAGACTGAAATTTGATAAAATAATCACTGTTTTTATATTTGAAGGCAATAAGGAAGGGGTGGATTTCTCTTTTTTTCTTTGAAAAAACTTATTCCTCTTCTAGGTATGGATTTAGGGAGAGCATTCTAGTTAGGGTGGATTTTTAAGGTTGGGGCACAAAAAGATTTCCAAAACATAAATATTTTCTTAGAACAGAGTTGATTGCTGAAACTGTCGGGTAGCTTTTAAGGAAGTCCCCTTGAGTAACCAACATCAGTAGGCTCTAACCAGAATCTTCTATTTGGTGCAACTGTTTTACATTGTTATACTGTTGGATATTTCAGGTGTAGGGGCACGGGTGCTGTTCCAGGCTCCTGGGGCTGTCAGCAGTTTAAGTTAAGCAGCAATTACGCAGCACAAAGCTGTCTGGGTACTAGCTATACACACAAAATAACTAAGAATGATGGAGTATAAAGGTGATTTTTTTTCTTTAAACTTTCCTTCACTCCCTTACTTGCGCTGCAGTGTGCATTACTCAGCTATGGCAAAGCTTTAATCCCCCTCCTCTTAGAAGAAATTCATTGTCCTGGATAAAGTAATGTACATATAACTTGGATATTAAAAGCTGTTAATGAGGACCAGTTGGGCAAATACAGAAAATGATAAACCTACAACAAAGGGAAAATTTCAGATGTAAACCTGCAACCTTTAAAACAAATATTAAAGTCCTAAGGTTTGAAATAACTAGAGTGAAAGGAAGAAAATAAGGTATTTTTTTACATTGAGAAGAGAATTAATAATTCATAAATCTGAGTATGGTAGATTTGGAGGGAAAAGTCTACAGCACACTGGAACAGTTTATTTTTTACATGAAATTTTTTCCATTAATAAAATTTCCAGATTGATTTAAATGCATTATTGATGGGTGGTTAGAAGAATAGTAAAATTTACATATTATGTCACATCATTCAGTACACCACTGCAAGAATATTGCTATGGTAATGATGATATAAGAAACACAATTGAATTGGAGATGGAAAAAAATACAAAAATTTTGTCTAAAACTAGAAATGTTAAAATTAATTTGGTTGAGATGCCTGGAATTATGAAGGCCAGAGCAAAGTCTTATCATCTTCCTTCCCTCTTTCCCAAAATATAAAGGAACACCTGGGGGGGAAAAAAGAATAAATTTAGACCTTATATCAGTAACTACCACTGTTTCTATTATAAAAGCTATATGTGGAATTCATTGCTATTCTAGTAGACTTTTTTGAAAGAGTAGATAATTTATAAACATTATGAACATTAGCAATGAATTAAATATTATTGCACTCAAAAATTTAAACTCCAATTGACTTTGCTAAAAGTGGAATCATTCCTACTATGTTTATCAGTGCAAACTAGGACTGTGAATAGTAAGGATCTTAAAGATATAAAAGAAATGCAGAAAGCTTTCTGTGCCTCCTGACTAAGACACTAAGAGTTGCAGAAAGATAAATATTCATTATATAAAGTTTTCAGGAGAGAACCAGAACAGAACATTGAAATAGTGGTTTTTAATAGGCAAGGTTCTGCTATCCTTACTAAAATTGTTGTAGGAGAATTATTTCATAACCTCACTGAAGATAGCGGAATCAGGCCCTTCTCCTTTCACTCAGTATTTATTCTTATGACAGATAGGCAATTTAATGGGAAAAAAATGTAACTTAATATTTCTCCAATGCAGGAAATACAATGGATTTCCAAACTTTTTAAGTGTGTCAGTTCCAAGTTGTATGAAAACCCACAGGGAAATAAAAGCACTGAAATAGTAGGGCTGCTTGAATAACCTGAACTCTGCCTTTTGAGTGTATCAACTTTTTTCCCCAAACATCTATATTATAGTAAGGTTAGAATGTTGTTATTAGGGCTGTGCAGAGCAGGTAATATTCGATTTGACAGTTGTGTCAAATATTAAACCGGGTCCCACTTCGATTTGCCATCCGCTTCGAGCCAAAGCGGGTCTGCTTTGACTCGAGGTTGAAGCTCAGTCAAATATTCGAGCTGCTTTGACTTCCCTGTAGGCTATAACTTCCCCAAGGTCGAACTATAACTTTGGCATTTCTTGTCTGATCTTGATGAAACCTGCAGGAATGGTAGCTCCCAAGGAGCCCACAAAGTGTGCCAACCTTCAACAAGATAGGTTCAGGGGGTTTGGAGAAATAGCATCCCAAATTCTTGAGAGAACACCCCCTGTGACTTCTGTGTGGAAAGCCACAGGGAGCTCAAAACTGCAGGCTTGCTAGCCCCTGAGGAGCCTACAAAGCCTGCCAATTTTCATGGTGATAGGTGCAGGGGTTTGGGGGAAACTGCACCTTATGCTGCTGATAGACAAAACTCGTGATCCAGATGGAGTGAGGAGGGTGGCATTTGCTCCGTCTGCACCTGGCACTTGGGGAGCCCGGCAGTGGGAAGTTCACCTTGAGGAACACCAGCTGCTCCACCAAACCAGGATCCAAGCAGGTGCGGTGGGGTGTCACAACATCTGCAGCCATGCTGAATACCCTCTCGCTTGGCACACTGGTCGGTGGACAGGACAGGTATTCTCGGGCAACTGTGACCAAATCCAGCCACATCAGGCTGCAGGTTGCCCAGTAGGCCAAGGGGTCACAGTCCAGGAGCTCCACAGGCTTGGCAAGATAGGGAGACACCACGGTGTGAGAGCTGTCTGCCTAATCCTGGGGTCTGGTGGGTCTGGACCCCATAATGTTTGCCATGGCCTTAGCCCATATTGGCAGCGCCTGTGGTGGAGGGGAAGACTGGCTCGTGGATAGCAGGCTAGGTTCAGGCAGTGGATCCCCCTGTTCTACTTCCCCCTGCCTCTGCCATTCCGCCTCCATTACTTTTTTAATAAGTACCTCCCTCCAGTGACTCAGTGTCTCGCTGCCACATATGGTGCCCTTCACCCTTGGGTCACAGATGGCGGCTAGCATATGCACTGTATTGGACCCCAAGGGTTCAAGCCTTTTCCTAAGGCTCTCCTTCAGCCGCTTCACCAGTGCCTGCACATCTGGTAAAAGCGGCCTGCCCCAGCCAGGAACATTGGCCCCCAGGAAGCTCTCCCTTTGGCTGCAGAGCTCCTTCACTATGGGGACCATCTGGCTGAGGAAGGCATCAGCAGCACTGAGGGTCTCAATGGCCTTGAGGAAGGGCTTGAGGATCAGCAGGATCTGGGAGATGGCATCCCACTCAGCTTTGGTCAGGTGGCTGCTGATCCCAATCTCCCCAAGCCAGGCCAGCTCATGGATGGCCTTCTGTTGCTCCACCAGCCTC
>NW_017729033.1:51412534-51413014 GCF_001723915.1 Gavialis gangeticus
CCAAGGAGCCCACAAAGTGTGCCAACCTTCAACAAGATAGGTTCAGGGGGTTTGGAGAAATAGCATCCCAAATTCTTGAGAGAACACCCCCTGTGACTTCTGTGTGGAAAGCCACAGGGAGCTCAAAACTGCAGGCTTGCTAGCCCCTGAGGAGCCTACAAAGCCTGCCAATTTTCATGGTGATAGGTGCAGGGGTTTGGGGGAAACTGCACCTTATGCTGCTGATAGACAAAACTCGTGATCCAGATGGAGTGAGGAGGGTGGCATTTGCTCCGTCTGCACCTGGCACTTGGGGAGCCCGGCAGTGGGAAGTTCACCTTGAGGAACACCAGCTGCTCCACCAAACCAGGATCCAAGCAGGTGCGGTGGGGTGTCACAACATCTGCAGCCATGCTGAATACCCTCTCGCTTGGCACACTGGTCGGTGGACAGGACAGGTATTCTCGGGCAACTGTGACCAAATCCAGCCACATCAGGCTG
>NW_017729033.1:51423548-51439511 GCF_001723915.1 Gavialis gangeticus
TGTTGTTATACCTGTGATGGTTCAGGAAAGGTATGAGAGGCAATGATATGTTTATGATATATTTTGCTGGACCAACGTATAGCTTGAAGATATGTCAAACATCTATGTCATGGGGAGCTTAAGTTCCTTTGAAAGTCATTTATTTTCTTTCATGTTCTGAAATAAAATGATTGTATATTTTAAGTCTATATTTATTCAAGCAGCCGCATACTGTAACTCCAGTCATTCCAATGTATGCAAGTAAACAGTAACTTAAAAATAAGCAGTCAACAACCTCATATCTTTGCTGATAAAAGTAAATATAATTCCAAACTCGGGATTCATTTTAAGTCAGTGTAACAAGTAAAGTGTAACATAAGGCAGTGAAGAGCTGATTGCTTTTACCAGATGCCGATAGGACTCGTCATTTGGAAAATACCAAAATTCCAAGTTGCTTTCAGTCTATATTTTCTCACTTTTCTGCCTATATATCTATTACAAAGAATGCATTTTCCCTTAATTCCATGACTGATAGAAAAATATTGCATAAACAACAAAGAAACAGAATTCATTTTGTTACAGTGATTTCTCTACATAGTATCTGACCAAAGTATTTGCAGTGGTAAAAAATTAATTTTACTCAATATAACTATGTTAGTAGTAATGAAGCAACAGTCACAAATTTAGGACACCATATACCTGCACATATGGCTACAGATGGCAAATGGAAAAAATGTTTTCTCTTCATTCCTAGATGTTTCAGTGTTGACTATCAGGTGCTCTAATTCATTTCTGCATGCCTAATTTTCATTTGTATGAAAATCCAGATAGAAATGAAAGTAATGTATTAGATGTATTGGAGAAAACGTTAAGTCAATTATACTTCTGCAAGATTTATAAGAACTAAAGTGAGTTTAAATTTGAATTGTCAAAGGAAATATTACATGCATTAACCACTCAGTAAAATCCATCATATGTACTTAATTATGTACTGGGTTTTGAACCACCATCTCCAAATCAGCGTAAAAAGGGTTTTCTTAAGCTACTGTTCATAGGCATTGCTGTGAATTATACATGTAAAAGTCTCTCTGTACTCAAAATTGAGGTCTTTCCAGAAAACCTTCTGTTCCTATACTCTTGAAACCTTTCCCGGCAACATGTGTTATAACAAGACAGACATCAGCCTTTCACTATTTAACTAAACAACCATTACTAGTCATTTAAGGGGAAAATTGCCTGTTGGTGAAATTGATATTTGTTTTCCTTATTTTTGTAAAGGGTTACCAATTCTTTTTGCCATTTTGATACCAAAAATGAGATTACTAAAGAAAGAATTAAAAAATTAAAAAGAAAATGAACAACCTTCTCTCCTCCTCCAAGGAAAAAGGTATAGAGTCTGACTTTAATACACCATATATTAAAAAGAAAAAAACCCTCAAAACTATTGATGTGAAGCAACTACACTAACTGCACCCCAAAAAATATACAAATCATTTTCTGAACTAGCAGGTTTGTTTGTCTTGAATTCCTAGAGCAGACATACTCAAATAACTTAGTTTATTGTACCATTTGTGTATGTGTTCACTGGGGACTAAGCTAAGAAAATTACGTCCAATTGCAATGTGTGCATTTTTGTTTTCTACTTGTAAGGATTAAATTAAGACAAACCAGGTTTGCTATTTCTACTGGAAGAACTGATAACTGCCTTTGGTACTAATGCTTTTTCTCACTGATTGTGTTTACCATCCCCATGTTCTTTTATAAGAAAATATAACTATCGGTGTATAAAAATTGTTACTGTACATTCTGCCTTTTTAGAACATGTTAAGCAACCACTTATCATGATTTAATTTGCAGGAGTTCTGTGCCTAATAAGCTTTTTGTTTAAAATCCAAGCTCTGAGCTTTCTAAGAGCTACGTGATCTACATGTAAAGTCTTTGCAAATAGCATCTGAATAACAGGCAAGAGCACACATTAGGAGCTGCCAGAATTGTGTTTGTTGTGGCTGCCCCGTTAGTTGCTGCTTGAACAGCTGAAGTAGAAACGTATTGATCGATTAGTGCCAGCTCAAACAAGAAGTATGCCAACCTAAAGGGAAGTTAGAAATGAATGCAGAAATGGTCTGTAAGAAGTGTGTGTTTGTCATGGTAGAGGGGCAGGAAAGAGCCATTGATTATGTAGTCATGAAACAAATGTTTGGCTGTGATTAATTTAGGTCACAAATACAGAAGCAGGTTGTTAATTTCAGGGAATCACTGTCAGATGATAGTGTTCCAGTTTTATGTGTTCTAATATAGAATAGTGGCTATATGAAATCGTGTTTTAATAAAGTATGCAGTTACCTAATATGGCAGGTGTATAAAATGCTGATAAAATTAAAATACAAACTTTTTTTGCAACGTAAAAATGGTGATAGTAAACTGCAAACACAAAAGGGCAGCTATTTCCGCCTCCCCCCCCTTTAAATCAGTTGCTTTCAATGGTGTTACAGCATAGATAACTAGCGACTGTAGCCCACACCATTGTTTATGTATGCAAAGGACATCCATCTAATTAAGTAGAATGCTTATTTGCCAACCATGGATTGAAAACTTACAATAGCATTTGTCACCACCATGTATTGTTGTGTTGGGAAACTACTTGTCTGTTTTTATTTGCTTTAAAAAGAAAAGCAGCCAATTACTTTTTATTTAGAGCAATTGAATTTAATCAAACATACTGTATTATCCAGTATCGAAGAGAAAAAGTGTGTTATGTAGAAGAGAAAAGAATTAAATTTGGGAACTGGCAATAAAAAAATGTTAAGTTCTGCTGGTTTTGATGTAAGATATTTGAATCGATTTGTACATCTAAAATTGTTTGGACAGCATGCCATTCAGAAATAAGCATTTGTAGTAAACAAATAAGGACATAAATATAAGAATGACATAATGTAGTTTGCAGGCCAAATGGTGATGGAAATATATCTCAGCAAGGTACAAACATTCAAAAAGCCCAAAAGAATCGATCTAAGTTATGTAGTTTTCTATAAATGGTGTAATTTAGATCAGTAATGAACAGAATTCACTTTGCCCTTTGGTGAGAGGCACTAATCTTAGAACAATTTCCACCATTTTAAACCAGTCTTTGTGTGCTGAACTTCTGTTCTGTATTGGGTATAGACCAGTTTTGTGTGCAAAACTTCTGTTCTATTACAGGTATAAACCAGTTTCTGATCACTTATATGAGTAAAAGTGTAATGTCTGTACCTGGTCCTCACGTCTATATTTTTCTTTACATAAAGTAGCAGGGAGAAGCAGAAACATTATAACTATACATTATGAAATATGAAAGGTCCATTAACTGGCATACAATTTTTATAATTTTGTGGTACAGTTCCAAAACAAAAATGTCATATGATGAAACTGAGAGACTACACTGTATAATTAGAAAAAAAATCCCATAATACCAAAAAGTGATATTCAGATTGCCTTTGATAATATATATGCCACTTGGAGAAAGGTTCCTCTCAGATAGAAAGAGGAACATCAGTCTTAGTGATAAAAAATTTCAATATACTATTCCTCAGGGTCAGCTGCTATTGAATTGTCCAACTTTGGTCATATTTCCAATCTTTCCCTTTTTGCTTCAAGTTTTAGAATGTATTTGCATGGCCTAAGTAGTACCAAGTCAACTTATATATCATTCTGGTTGGACACGTCAACTCATGCAGAATGGCACAGTGCTTTTAGATGTAGATAGTTGTCCAGAGGATAACAATATATTACAGTAATGGAAGGTAAAGGAAATATATAAATAAAGAACCCAAGGAAATAATAGAACTAATACTTATTCTGGGTTTCATGGAAGAAGTCAGTTTTCAGAAGGTAAGATTTGTGGTTTGATGCAACAGGGTAGCATGAGGAGTGTACGTGTGAGAAAAAATGGAGAAATCACAGCTAACATTGCAAAGGAAATGAAGGAGGAACAGACAACAAACTAAGAGGCAAAACAGAACAGTGAAGGGGATCTATATAAAACTTAAAATAAGTAGACATACTATATTAAATGCCTTTCGTATTATATTTACACTGAACTTGTTTTATCATAATTTAACATGCTGGTAAAGCAATATGCTGGGAAACTATGTCAGTTTCAGAAAATTAGATTTTTCTAGTGCTTTAACATTATTTTTAGGTGCTTGGTTATGAGAAATACTAAGTACAGGGGATACTAAGTACAGGTGCTTGGTTATGTTACTAAGTGCAGCTTGGTTGCAATGGCTGTTTCAGAGACAGATGGGATAAGCAAAGTACTTGACCTACTCTAAGCTGTAAATGCCTTTGGGTACTTCAGTTTTATGGAACTGGCCTCGGCCCAATTCTCCAAGAGTCTAAAGAGGACAAAATTGATATCAATCAACATCTAGTAATTAACATAACAAGAAATAGCAATGGATTAAAATGGAGGACTAGCTGATATAAGCAGTGTAAAAGAACTTTTTACAACACATGGCTGTAAATACACTTATAAAGGAACAATTCATTTTTGAATTGGAACACAGTCCATAAAGAAGTTCCATGAGAGACTGTGAGATTTCTTTGTGTATAACTCTCATACTTTAGAAAATAATCTGTGTTAATAGTTAAAGAGTTTCGGAATACAGTAGGAGAAACTTAATATTTGTCTACATATTGCATTAAATAAAACCTGTTTTTACAGGTTGCTTTACTAATTTGTTTGAGGAAGGCAATATCACTGATATAATACACTTGCATTTCTCCAATGTGTTTGTTTTAGTAACATCTGACATGTTGATTACGAAAACTTACTGATAGATTTCAAAATGCCATGGGGAGACATCAGTAAGTACAAGTATTACTAGTGGGGGGTTCTCTCAGGATCAGATCTTGGTTCAAATCTATTCAACATATTTATCCAAGTAGTAAAATTCTATAATTTCTTGTTAAGTTTACCAGTAAATTTTAGAAATGGCATGAAAATTAGTGGGGAAGTAAATGATGACCAGGATGGGATGCTGTTACAGAGATAAATTAAGCATTTAGTTGAACAGTGGCAATCCAATAAGATTGGTAGCAAGGATGGGATAGAAAATAAGCCATGAAGAGGTATGTAAGAACAGGTTAGAGACTAAGAAAAGTTTAAAGTTTTCAAGTCAGCAAAGCCAGAATTTATACATCTTAGAATACTCAAGGAATTGGCTGAGGTAATTTTAGAGACAACGGCTAGTATGTCTGAGAACTTTTGGAGGTCAAATGAGGTCCCAAATGAAATAAGCAAATATATTACCCATCTTTAAGAAAGGGGAGAAGGAGAATCCAGGGAATTACAGACCAATCATTCTGACTTCAATACCAGGAAAGACTGGAACATGTCATCAAGTAGTTTCTAAGCACTTGGAGGAGAATGAAGTGTACAGTACTATCCAGACATGGACTCTTCAACAACAAGTCATGCCTGACCAACTTGATTTCCTTCTGTGACAAGGAAACAAGCTTGGGTGGATGCGGGGAGAACAGCGGATGTGCTTAAGCAAGTTTTTTAAGAATGTCTGCCATAATGTTATCATTAGGAAACTAATAAAATACATTCTACAGTACTGTAAAGTGGATACAAAACTGGTTGGATAATTGTGCTCAAAGAGTAATCATCAATAGCTCAAATCTTTTTCTTGTGTCTCTACACTATATTTGACCATTTTGTTATGAATGCTTGTACTCATCTATTGTTCTTGTAACCTCCCGTGCATGATCTTCAATGACCAGTGGACCGCTGGCCCGGAAAGTGAATATTCATTCTCCAATGTGTAGTCAGCCTGCTGGCTAGGGCATCTGTGCGAGTGCTGTAAGTTCTCTTCTGCCACGTCTTGGATGTTGCGTGAAAAAATAGAGAGGCTGATCTTCTTTACCCTTGTATAGCCTTTTCACAGGATTTGCAATAGTTTCTTCCTGGTGCTGTCGTGAAGGTCTATGCAATCCTCCATGCCAGTACATTTCCCCCTCTACTCGGGAGGTGAAAAGTCCTTCTCAAGCTGCTGTTCGTATACTGAAGCTAGGGAATTTCAGCTTTCTTTCCTCAGTGTTCAACCCCAGTACTCATGGCTACAGTGTGTTGCCTTTAGGTTGTCCTGGCCTGTCTCTAGTAGTCATCATTGCTGAAGCCCAGTCTCGACCCTCCAGAAATTGATCTGGCTCCTCCAAGCCAGTTCTGATGAGAACTGCTTGTTGCTGCAGTTCCCAGCATTCACCCCTGCCGAGGCAGGTCTTCCAGCATGTGGCTACTGTGGAGCCACTGCCTCCACTTCTGGTCCCCTTCCACACTGTGTCCAGGCATGTTTTGAACTCTGACAACACTTTCTTGCCCTCCCACTGGGCCCAGGAGGTTCCTCTTAGCTGGGCTTGTCCTGGGGTCAGCATCCCTGAATATGCCTGGTGTGCTTCCAGGTGTCATTGGGGAGCCTCAGCCCAACTGCTACCACAGCCAATTAAGCACCACCGCCACAGTACTTTGTGACATTTTTCATTGTACATATGGCTTCAAGCAGTGGGTATTGCATTACGTGTTGCAATAATCTGAGGTTCTGTGCTGAAGTCACAGGCAGTTGAAGCAATGCTATAGTCCCACTTCTTCATTAGTTCTTTGGAGCATCTAACTTCAATGCATAGATGGTTGAGTCGTTGCCAACTTTGCTATGGTTCCTCAGCCCCTGGTGGTAAATCTTGGGCTGCTGGAATATCTATTTTTTTCACTGTCAGGTTTTTCAGCCTCTCATTTCACTTCTCTAGTCATCCTACAAAGGGATGGTAATACAGCGGTTGTCTCACATCTTCAGTTTGTCCCAATCATTTTATCCTGCAGGCCACTGCTCTTCTGATGTCAGACAGAGTGAAGTCAGCCAGCAGGTACCCACTGTTTTGGCTGGTAGGCTTCAGACATCCTGTTGGATGCATTGGCAGCTATCATTCAGAGTGGGGTCAAGGCACTTAGCATGTGTGGATCTCTCCCATACAAAGTATGCATACTCAGCAGAAGAGAAGCTGAGAGCCAAATAGTAGTTTGGATGGTTGAGAGGCTAGATCCCCATTTTGAGTCGATGGTGAGTGCCAGGGTGACAATAATTTGGATTGTAAGATATTCTTATGTGTGATCACCTTTTCTTTTATCTTTACAATGTGTCCTTTGTATAATAGGGTTTGATAGATGGTGATTCCAAGGCTTTTTGCTTGAGTTGGCACATGATTGGTTTTCAATGTAGTATTTGGTTAATCCAGTTAGTATCCCACTTAGGAATTTTTTACCATGGTCAAAGCCATTGGTTTTGGGCTGTTGTGCACTGGTCGTCTGCATAGATGAAAGTTTTTATTTCCAGATTGGTTAGTTAGTCACTTATGTAGATGTTGTATAACAACAATGCAAGTACCCTTCCTTGGGGAGGCCATCAGTTTTTTGCCTCCATCTGCTTTGTTTCCCATCCATATTGACAAAAACAATGTTTATGAACAGAGTTTGTATTGGCTCTGAAAGGCATAAATCTTTTATCATTTTCACGGTCTTATGGAGGAGTCATCAGAGGCTAACTGTATCATAGATGGCTGTTACATTGACAAACACAGCTCCGGTGAGGTACTAGTAGACAGAAACTTGGGCAGCAGTGACCATGAGATTATTGAGTTCAGGATCCTGAGGAAATGGTGGATGGAGAGCAGCAGAGTAAGGACCATGGACTCAGAAAAGCAGACTTTGACTTTCTCAGGGAACTCATGGGCAGGATGCCCTGGGAACCCAATCTGATGGGGAGCGGAGTCCAGGAGAGCTGGAAGTACTTTAAACAAGCCTTACTGAAAATGCAGGAGCGAACCATTCCAATGTGCAGGAAGTCTAGCAAATATGGCAGAAGACCAGCTTGGCTTAGTGGGGAGATCTTGAGTAAACTAAATCACAGACAAGAAGCTTATAAAAGTGGAAACTTGGACAAACAACTAGGGAGGAGTATAAGGATATTGCTTGGGCATTCAGGGATGAAGTCAGGAAGGCCAATGTGCAATTGGAGTTGCAGCAAGGAAGGGATGTTAAGGGGAACAAGAAGGGTTTCTACAAATATGTCAGCAACAAGAGGGAGATGAGGGAAAGTGTGGGTCCCTTACTGAATAGGGGAGGCAACCTAGTGACAGAGGATGCAGAAAAGGCAGAAGTACTCAATGTCTTTTCCACCAAAGTCTTTATAGGCAAGGTCAGCTCCCAGACTACTGCATCTGGTAGCACAGTTTGGGGCAGAGGTGAGCAGCCAACAGTGGTGAAAAAACAAGTTAGGAACTATTTAGAAAATCTAGACAATTACAAATCCATGGGGCCAGATGGGATTCACCCAAGAATGCTGAGGGAGTTGGCTTATGTGATTGCAGAGCAGCTGGCCATCATCTTTCAAAACTTGTGGCAATCAGGAGAGTTCCCAGGTGACTGAAAAAGATCAAATGTAGTTCCCATATTTAAGAAAGGGAAAAAGGAGGATCCAGGGACCTACAGGCCAGTCAGCCTCACCTCAGTCCCTGGAAAAGTCATGGAGCAGATCCTCAAGGAATCCATTTGTAACCACTTGGAGGAGAAAGTATGATTAGGAACAGTCAGCATGGATTCACCACGGGTACATAATGCCTGACCAACCTGATTAGCTTCTATGTTGAGATGACTGGTTCTGTGGATATCAGGGAGACCAGTGGATGTGGTATACCTTGATTTTAGCAAGGCTTTTGATATTGTCTCCCACAATGTTCTTGCAGGTAAGCTAAGGAAATTATAGACTGAATGAATGGGTTGTAAGGTAGATGGAAAACTAGCTGGAGCATTGGGCTCAGGGAGTAGTAATCAAAAGTCTATTTGGCAGTCAGTATCAAGTGGAGTGTCCCAGGGGTCAGCCCTGGAACCAGTTTTGTTCTATATCTTCATCAACAACCTGGAAGAAGGCATATAGTGCACCCTTAGCAAGTTTGCAGATGACACCAAGCTGTGGGGAGTAGTAGGTATGTTGGCCAGAGGTCAAGGGAAGTGATTCTCCCCCTCTATTCAGCACTAGTAAGGCCACAGCTGTATTCAGTTTTGGCCCCCACCCCACTACAGAAAGGATGTGGACAACTTGGAGAGAATCTAATGGAGGATAATGGAAATGGTGAGGGGGCACATGACTTATGAGGAGGAGTGGCTGGGGGAACTGGGCTTATCTAGTGTAGAGAAGAGAAGACTGAGAGGGGATTTAATAGCAGTTTTCAACTACCTGAAGGGCAGTTCGAAATAAGATGTAGCTAGACTGTTCTCAGTGGTGGCAGATATCAGAACAAGGAGCAATCGTCTCAAGTTGCGGCAAGGAAAGTTTAGCTTAGATATTAGGAAGAATGTTCTCACTAGAAGGATAGTAAAACATTGGAACAGGTTACCCAGAGAGGTTGTGGACTCTTCATCTGTGGAGATTTTAAAGACCCAGCTAGACAGATTGTCGGCTGGGATGATCTACTTGTAGATGGGTCCTACTTTGAGCACAGGATTGGACTAGATGACTTCCTGTGGTTCCTTCCAACCCTAATTTTCTATGGTTCTATGATTTGACCTCTTTTGAAACATGTTTCAGTATGTTGAGTTAGATTGAGCAGTTGGCTTGTTGTTGATTTTCTAGAGTGAAATCAGTCTTGTTTGGGGTTTACGTGTTTATCCAGGTGTGGGTCAAGCTGGTTCAGCATGAATCATTTGTAGTTTCTATATATGGCATAGCAGAGAGATAGGTCTGAAGCTCTTTAGGTCAGATGGATCTTTCCCTGGCTTTAGAAGCACCAGTACCTAATCATGTTGCCATATCTTTGGGATTTTGGAGTGACTGTGCATGAGTTGTATACACAGAGGAACCATTCCTGAGTCTGGGTATTTGTTTGTTTTGTGCAGTAAGTATGTCATCAAGGCCAGCTGCTTTTCCAGTCTTCAGTGTGTTAATACCAACATACAGTTCCATCATTCAGAAGAGGCTTATAAAACCCAGGTCTTTTGGGTACTTGTGCCTTTCCAGCCTGAGTATTTTTTGTTTGTTTTTGGTGTTGGAGCTGGTGACATTACGATGTTTGTCTCCCTTTCACAGGTTGTTGCTTAGTTTACGTATTGTTTCCCCTGCCTTTTTACAATTATGCTTCATATAAGTTGACTGAGTCAGGGTCTGCAAGGATTTCCTACATTCTTCTGTGATAGGTGACATAAGATTCTTACCTGTAGTGACAGTATTTGCAGGAAAACAGTCTAGTTCAAACTGTTGCCTATAATCTTTGTATAGGCCAGTAGTTTGCAGAGTGAGACATGGGATGGAATTCATTTGACAGCCCTGCAGGATGTTCTTCCTTTGCAGATTTCTGTGCAGATTTCTGTACAGCTTTTATGAATTGGTCATAGTTTTCAGGCAATGCTTTGATGGTTTTGACTGTGCCATCAAGGTATTCTGAAAAGCCTTTGCAGTTTGCCTTTGTAAGGTTGAAAGTTGGTGAAATGGCACTGTTATTCAGGTGTTAATATGGCTTTGATCTGAATACCAATTGCTCAATGTTGGGAATGTGGGATAGGGTGTAATCTAATACCATTTTATTACTTAGCCCAGTGATGGTGTTGCTGTTGAATATAAGGTCTGGGTTGTATCCCTATTTCCAGTGGCTGCTATCGAATGATTTAGGTAGCTTTGGGTTATGGACCAGACTTAGCTGGTATGCTTCCAACCAAGCTTCTACTTCTTCACCATCTTTATTGGTCGCATTGTAGCTCCAATGCATGCTGAGGCTCTTAAAGTCACCAGTGATCATGCTTGGCTTGTTCTGAGTGATTCTTGGTGTATCTACAAAGGTGAAACTCAAATTGGGTGGTTTGAAGACTGAAGTGATTGTAATTCCATTGAGTTTGATGGTCAATGTGGTCAAGATTTCCACATTGTTTTCTTCAATCTTGCTTTGTGTTTGTATCTGTTCCAGTTTTAACAAATACAGCACTTCCAGATTGATTGTGTGCTCTTTCAATCACCATAAATTTTCTAGGTATAAATGACAGTTATTATGAGGCCCTCAGTATGTCTCTTGTAGGCACAAGGCATTGTGCTTGACTTTTTGATGTATATTTGCAATCACTTATTTTTTTGCCATTGAAAACCCTTTGAGGTTTGTGGACAGTACTGTCAATGCTGGCCCTGAAGAGGGTTTGTATCTATCTTGGTAACAAGGCATCATGCTTGATTATAGTTTATCAATTTGCAAGAGCAAAATTGTGGTTTGGAGTGTTAGCAGAATTTGTAGGTATTACCTGACAGGGGTTGTGATGTGAACACTTCTGCTGTGACTCTTTGTCTAACTGGGAGGAGTTATCAAATGGGGTCCTCGATCTGGTATTGTTTAATGTTTAAATGAATGATTTGGAAGATAGGATTGAGCAAATTTATGGATGAAACCAAGTTCAGTGGAATATAGGATTAGGATTCAAATTGAACTTGATAAACTGGAAAAATGGCATGAAATGAACTGAAGAAAGTTCAGCAAGAACAAATCCTGCTGAAAGTCCTCCCAAAGTCCTGCATTTGGGATGTAACAGCTGCATGCAGAAATACACAAGGGGATGACTGGTTAGATTGCAGTGCTGCAGAAAATAACTTTGGAGTTGCAACAAACTGTAAGATGAATTTGAGCCAATAATGTGCTCTTGTTACAAAGGAAGTCAATAGCATACCAAGATGTATTAATTGGAATGTCACTTACAAGTCAAGAGAAGTGATTTTTTTCACTCTCTTGAACACTGGTGAGTCCTCTCCTAAGTATGTTTTCAGTTTTGAGCACCATAGTTCAGAAGAGGTGTGGACAGATTAGAAAGAGTCTAGCAGTTAACAACTAAAAGAACAAGAGGTCTGAGAAACATGATTAATGAAGAGAGATTAAAAAATCGAGATTACTTAGGCTGGAGAAAATAAGACTGAAGGTGTATTTGATAAGTCTTCAAACACATGGAGAATGTCCATTAAGAGGATGGTGATAGACTATTTTCTGTGAACACAGAGGGCAGAACAAGAAGCAGTGATCATGGATTGAACAAGAGAAACAGGTTGGATATTAGGAAGAATTTTTCTCGTTGTGAGGATGGTTAAGTATTGGAATAGAATACCTAGAGAGGTTATGTACTCTGTCTTCAGACTTCTTACATCATATTGGACAAACCCTTCTCCTGGATGATTTAGACAGCTCTAGACCTCCTGAGGTCCCTTCTAGCTCTACTTTTCTATGGAAATATATATTAGATACATTTTAAAATATATTTTAGCCAAATACCAAGTTATTCTTATGGAATCAAAAATGTAGTTTATATCTACCAGATAGAAGATTATTATCTTGGAAAGCAATGACCCTAGAATATGACTTTGGATGTTATTCTAAATAATCCTCTCATTCTAAACAAAAAATGCATTGCTGTTGCAGAAAAATAGTTAATGAGTTTCTATGTTTTATGAAAAAGGGCATATAAAATAGGAGAGAAGGTGTCTTATATCTATACTCAGCTTTAATAAAACTGATACTAAAATACTGGCATCATAATGATATGTACACTTGTTAAAAAAAGAATGAAAAATCGGAGAAAGTTAAAGGAGGGTCACATGAAATGATCATGGGGCTAGAAAACAAGCCTGACATTGAGGGTTAATTAGCTCAATCTATTTAATTTACTAAAGCTAATGCCAAAAGGTAACTTAATCATATGGGGAAAAAGATTTTCAGTTGCAGACAAGATCCAATGGGTAGAAGTTGAAGGTTGACACATTCAGAAATGAAAAACTAGGACATGTTTTCTAGCAGCAATGGTAGAACTACTTGGTGATGTCATGGAATCGTTGTTTGTTATCTTAAAAACAAGATTAAGCATCTTTTCAAAATTCATGCTTTATCTTGCATCTGGAAAATATCTTATGGCCAGTGCATTTATGAGGAATGGCTAGATGACCACTGAGTTCCCTACTGGCTTTAATGTCTTTGAATATTTCTGTTAAATACATTTCTTTCTTTTAGTATTTTTAATTAAATAAATAATGACATTTTAATAACAGAAAGTAAACAAATTAGTGAAAGTTATGGAGGCCTAAATACTGAATAATATTATTCATTAATCTGTTATACAATATGAAGAGTTAAAGCAAAACATTTTTAATGTAATATGCCTAATGCTTAAACAGACTGATAAGAAACATGAAATGAAGGTCAGCCTAGTTAGACTACTTCTAATGGTCTGGTAACCCATGTTTAATCATACTAGTTAGTGAAACAATGATTAGTGTTATGAGTCTAGCAATGAACAGATAACAAGGGCATGAGTGTGAGAGAAATAGAGTAGGTGCTTAGCATGATCTGCGTCAGTCATGTTAGAGACTCGCTTAGAGGACTTCTAGGTCACTGGCACTAGTGCATGTTATTGGTTCTGAGAAGAAGAGTTAGTCAATCAAATAGCTAATATTCTTTGTGTTACTTTTAGATCATGTTAATAAGTGACAAACAGTCATTATGTGCTCCCTGCTATCACATCTTAGAAATATATGCAAGGTTTTTATTTGTGCAATTATGGAAACTAGCAGACTTGAAATGCAGCTAGAAACAAAATGTTAAGTCCTTCAGTTCACACTGAGAAATCTAGAATCAGTTGTCATCTTACATTTACTTTAAAAGACTTTAAGGGATATTGAAAATTTTCCAAGAGGAACTGATGGCTCTGAATTTCAAACTATTAATCCTGTGAGAACAAGGTGATGATGAGATGAATTTGAATAATTTGCAGAACAAAGGGATGTATCAATACACTCAACCACATTTTGATTTAAATGAAGTCAAAGATGCCACTGTAAAGCATTTATATATATAATATGTGTGTGTGTGTCTGTCTGAACTATTAGCCTAGAGAGAATATTAATAGCCATCATAGTTCAATATTTAGTACTTGCTTTGGAATTTAATTGGTCAATTAAAAAGCAGAAGAGAGACCTTGTCTTTCAAATTGAGGAAGAATTACCATTTCTCATGCCCCAGCTAAAACCAGGGACCTTTTGTGCATGAGACAACTTTGAACATAGATCTGTTGGTTGAATTTCTGGTATGCTGTATCTGAGTTACTGATTGCAGCTTTAGTCATCAAATCTCTTCCTTAGCTCTGCTTTCACTAAGATACCACATTATGTTTCTATTCATTTTATTTCTCTTGCAACAAGGCAATAAGCCTTGCCATTTTATTGACTGTTTGTGACCCTGGGGATTTTAATTGTAACTTTTGGCTTGATGCTACCAACCTAGATTTAAAAAAATAAACAAAAGTCAGTACTTTAGGCTCCAGTAAATATTTATAATTAAAAAATAACAGAATAAAGTCAACTGTCATGAATTATGTTTCCCTTAAATGTGCTAAAACACGGTAAGATGGATATATAAGTCTCTGCTACAGAGACTTATATTGACTACAAGCAGAAGCATATACGAAACATACTTTGATATCGAGAAGTTAAACAATTTTAGTATTAAAATACCACGGAATGTTCATACTTAAATGAGCAGGTTTGAAACACTCTGCTTTTTGTTTGAACCTGCATTTGCCCTTTGTAATTATTCCCTGTGTATCTGGCTCTACCAACAGACTGAAAAATCAAAGTATATATTTAGTATATTTTAGAAAATGATCTCTCTTTTCAACATTCATTCCTTCCTCAAATTTCAGATGGTTGATAAAGCTAGAAATTAAATGTATTTTGTCAATAAAGGATTAATATTTTCCTACTAAATTTAACATCATGACAGGTGATATTTGAGTTCTTGACAATAGCTAATGATCAGCAATTTAGTTCGGATTGCTTTTATGAGGTACTGCTTTTTCTTGAACAATGCCATTTATATATATCTGTTACAGGCTATGAGGTCTTATGATATCCTGGATTCTAAACATATGAGGAAGAGTCCCTCTGATATTTATAGCCCTTAAAATAAACTGTTTCAATTTTCCCCAAAATTGCTTCCTGTAAAGAAGAACCACATAATTAAAAGGAGTGACTAGGATAGAAATGTAATGCAAGTATTTTGATGCATTTGGTGGATTTTCTTGAAATAAAGTGACTGGTAGTTATTACTGATACTTTTCATTCTAACCAGAATTTGCATAACGACATTAATTAGTTTGTCTAAGTTCCATTTCGAAAATGGCAGCAAATATTAACCATGAAGGAGGTAATTATACTATTTGGGATAATAGTCAGGTTTACAGTCTGGAATAGCAATTCAAAACACTACATAAATATCATTATAATTGCTTAGATCTTGTTTAGACTAAAGCTGTTTTCCTTTTAAACTTTGCTTTAAAGCTTCCTTTTTTTATAAGTAGGCATAATTTTACAAGCATGAATGCCTCTTTTATGTTTTTTTTAAACTTCCTTTGTCGTCCTTCTTAAAAACAAAACAAAACCCTTAATTGAAAATATACAACTTGAACAGAAGGAGTAATTTCAGAAGAGTATGACAGTGGGTGCATCTACACATGACGCTACATTACGGATGAGAATAGGATGAGATGGGCGGATGAGAATAGGATGGGTTTCAACACAGACAAGTGCAAGGTGATGCACCTGGGGAGGAACAACCGGCACCATACCTACAGGTTAGGGAACTCCCCCCTTGCCAGCATGGAGGTGGAAAAGGATCTTGGAGTCATCATTGACTCCAAGATGAACATGGGTCGGCAGTGTGGGGAGGCAGTTAGGAAGGCCAACTGTACCTTGTCATCCATCCACAGATGCATCTCAAGCAGGTCCAGAGAGGTGATCCTCCCCCTTTATGCAGCACTGGTCAGGCCACAGTTGGAGTACTGCTTCCAGTTCTGGGCACCGCACTTCAAGAGGGATGTGGACAGCATGGAGAGGGTCCAGAGGAGGGCCACTCGCATGATCAGGGGACTGCAGGGCAGGC
>NW_017729033.1:51439666-51449486 GCF_001723915.1 Gavialis gangeticus
CAGTCACAAGCTAGCAGAGGGTAGGTTTAGGTTAGACATCAGAAGGCGCTATTTCACGGTCAGGGCGGCTAGGGTCTGGAATCAACTTCCAAGGGAGGTGGTGCAGGCTCCTACCCTGGGGGTTTTTAAGAAGAGGTTAGATGAACACCTTGCTGGGGTCGTTTGACCCCAGTACTCTTTCCTGCCATGGCAGGGGGTCGGACTAGATGATCTTCTCAGGTCCCTTCTGACCCTAGAAACTATGAAACTATGAAACTGTAATGATGCACTATGGCAGCATAGCTTGTCACCACAACACCATCGTATTGGCAGGCACAGACCATGATGCTGATGCTATGTCACCTTAGTGATGAGCTACCTTGCTATAGGACATCCCTATGGTGACATAGCTGCTAAAAATAACCATGCACCTGCAAGATGGCACAGTAATGGCTGTTACTGCACCATCATTTAGTACTGCCTAGTAGAGGTGCCCACTGAGTAGAATACAGCTGAAAGTATGGTCAACTTTGAAGACCAACAATGTTTGCTGAAACAGGATGCCTGGTTCAGCAAATTACAACTGCGCTCGTTTTTTGTTCCTTGGATTTGAATGTTTTATATAACATTAAAATCTGCTTGCCTATAGATAGGTAGATAATCTACAGTTTTGAATAGGGTGTATATTTTTGGAAAGAAAATATTAATGCATAATCCAGGTGTTATCTTTGAATCTGTGAATCTGTGATAGATTAATTTCACCCATAGATTATATATATATATACACACACACATAGATATATATATAAAGTTTAACACTACTCCACACTGCAGTTGTGTTTCCATTGTAAACCCAATTTAACCCCCTACTATTCTCACCCATCAGCTCAGAAGCAACAAAGCTGAGTCTGGTCCAGTCATTTTGTTTTTATGCTCGATTTTTCTCATAGTGTTTGTCTACAGCCCCTTGGATTTTATTGGCATCACCTGCAATTCTAAGGTAATCTTGTCTTAAAGTGCTAGTCAGGCTCAGGACTGTTTAACTTCCAATATGACATATGAAGTTCAGATGTATTCATCCTGGCTTGCCTGCACAATTTTGCACCTCCTTTGCTCTAAAGCCTATAAATAAATAGTATCAGCTTCAAAACTGAGAGGTGAGGCTCATGGAATTTACTCTGGAAAACTACAGGAAATTAAATCAGAAAATTAAAATGTAAAAAGAGCAGACTTGGTGTCTTTTTTCCCTACTTCTCAAGACCCCTTGTAACTAATATAAATCTACATTTTTTATTTGCCCCCATTTTCTATTTTTTTAAATTATTTTAGCAATTATGTTCTTAAAAAACAAATGAAGGAGAATCCATCAAATATAGCATCAGCCATCTTTCACACAGCTTAGATTTTTGTCTGGTGAATATCATTCAGAATCTTGGACATGGGAATCATCTGTGTATATGGAGGCTATTTATTGTTGATCCACCATATTACAGAGGCAAATTTAGAGTTCTAGAATTTGGTAAAACTCCCTTAGTTATAGTAGGCAAAATGTAAAACAAAGAAATCTGAGAGACCTGTGTTCACCCAAAACTCCCAGGTGAAATCCTAACACCTGATTCTGAGCTCATATACATAGTTTTTAGATGTGGATGTGGAATTCCACTGGATTTAGTGGCGTTAATTTTAGTTCCCAGTTCTTTTCACTGGGGAGATAAAAATTGGACAACACATTTGTAATATAAAATTGGACCCTAGGTAACCAAAACATTTAGGGTTTTTTCAAAATTTAAATGAAGTTTAGATTGACTAGATTTCTAAATCCTTGTTCTAATGATTTAGTACATCTTATCAAAGTTGTGCCTTAGGTATATATTACCTTTCCCCAGAAGACGAATTAGGTCATCCTGCTCCAGTGACAAAGTCTCTCAGACCTTTATTAAAAGAATGGTTGCTCAGATCATACATTGGCCAGATCATTCTTCACCAATGAAACTGAGGCCTTAAAATATGTCAGAATGCAGAAGAAAGTTGTCAAAATATGGATGATTATAAATATTTAAAAAGCTCTCTTTTATAGAATCAAAGCAAAATTGCCTACAGCTAAATAAAATCATATAAAGTAAGAGAGAATAACTTAATCTAAAGTATCAGTCACCACATAAATTAAATTATACTTCATTTTTTTGCAGTATTGACAAGGTTTTTCCCCTAGAAATAGGATTTTTGTATAAAACTGCTGCAAATTAAAGCTTTACATGATTAAAAATGTGTTAAATGCTAACAATTAGAATAGCTTCATTTTACAACATAATAAATTGCTAAGTATTTGTTGCTGGTTTGTTATCCTAACAGAAGATATCATTGTTTTCAAATCAGATCAAATCAGAATGGTTTCAGCTATAGCAAATATCTTTTCTCTGTTTTAGTTTCAATTGATGGCAATATATACTATATTAAATGCAGAGAATCACTGCTAGTGAAAAACAAAAATGTTTAATGTATTGGAACAGTAATTGGTACAGTACTTCTCCAGTGACTTGATGAAACTCGACTTCCTCACTTTTATGACTGATGCCATGTTCTCAACATACTTAAGTTTAAAAGTTATTGGAAGTAATGTCTTTTTTGGAGGTATTGTCCAGAATTCTGTAGCAGAAGCAACAAGACATACATACTTATTCCCATAAATGACCTAAATGTTGAGTTATCAATTTACTTAGGAATTTAATGTTACATGATAAAAGAGCTGAACAAATCTTTATTATCATTTGACAGTTATTTGGACCATACCTGCACTCTGCTAGTGTTATCTGTAGGCAGATCAGAGCTGTGCACTTGTACAATAAATCAAGAACGTAACATATTGATGTTAAGTATTGTATGATACCATAAAACACTGAACTATGTCAAGTATCATATCAAATGTATATAGCAGAATTTATCTGATGTAGATGATTGGCATCTGAGCAAAGTATGTAGGGAATGAGAGTAAAATTCAACTTATTAAGTATGATCCTTACAGGAAAATAAGGAAAAGCTGTCTTTCAAGGACTTTGCTTGAAGCATGAAAATTGTTAAAGGCATCCTAATTTAGCCAGTTCACAAAGCTATCTGTGATGGCAGGAAAAGACTCTTTCTTGAAATGGATGCCTCAGTCTCTTTCCCCTAGTAGCTATTCTGAGTCTTTTGTCTATTTATATTCATTATTGTTGCTGTAAGAAGAGTGCTGTTTTTCATTACTTCATTGGCATGAGATACGCTGATTCAGTTTTGCTGTCAGTTCTGACCTCTTTCCATACCTCCCCCACTTTCAATGATTAAAAACATTAAAAAAAGAAGAAATAAATAAAGACACATCATAGCATGTTTCTGTAGCAATGCAAAATGTTTAACAGCACTCAAGATAAATGAAATTGGGGTGCATGGTATAAATTTGGTACGTTAATGAATGCTTTGTAAAAAATAATTTAGTTTTTTATGATGTTATCATTTAGCCAGTACGTTTTCACATACCTTAAGTATAATTTGCAAACTTGAATGCAAACAGAATAGCCTTATCAAAACTAAAGATTCTCACAATATTATCTGAAGCAGCACACTGAAGAACAAAACAAAACTAATATAAATATTAACATGATGAATTTATTATTGTAAAGGGTTTTTTTGTATATATAATATGAGCCCCTGCTCCCAAATGTACAAACAGTTTTCAGGCTTCCTGGTCTCTGGTTTTAAAAATCCATAAATTGATAAAATTAATCCATTGAAAAGTGTTTCTGCATCTCTTCTGTTTGGCATTGGTCTGATTTGTGAGCCCTCATCTCAAGATAGGAAAATTAAGTTATCTAATTAATAGTCATTCTAATAAGGTATAAAATAATATAAAACACATTATTTTTTTTCAAATGGTTTTCTTTTTAAATATTCATAGTTTGGATCAAAAATATTTTTAAAACACTTGAATGAGAGTCATTTGATTTAAAGAGATTAGTAAAGCATCTAATAATACACATTCCATCAGCACCAATACAGTTGCCTTCCATCTTATACTGTTTACTATGATATTATTCAATTTCTTTCTAAACAGACTTTCTCTCTGAGATGATTTGCTTACATAGAAGAACTAAGTATGGCTGACAACTGTTCTTTGTCACATGGGAAATAAATATGTAGGCCCTGGAACATCTGAAGACCATGACCCATGAGTTAGAGTTAATGAACAGAAATGATGATAATGACAATGATGACAACGTTGATGATAGCTTTTCCAAACAGCATTCTCCTCAATAAATAGTGAATAGTTCAGGTGACTGATTGTTAGAAATGGAGTATTTTTGCCTTGGGGTCACTGCTTCAAATCTGATATAGATGGTAAAGACCAATAGTTGGACCATATGATGTTTATTTAGTGGATCATATGAAATAAACTAGTTATAGTCTAATGACTATTATAACTATTATGCCACTGTTTACATTCACAAAAAACTTTATGCCAAATGATTATCATAACAGAGACCCATGGACTGAACCACTAAGAATTGAGTTTCCTCTCTGTATATAATCTTTCTAAAACAATTTACGTTGAATTCTGGAAGGCTGATGAAACTAAAGCTGAAGTAGAGTGTTAAAGAAAGTGTTTGCTTGAGTAGGTGTTATATGATGAGTGATGAATAGTGGTGGGTGACTAACAGAGATGAGATTTTAAATTATATCATCCCAATTAAATACTATGTTCTGAAACATTGAATGATATGGACCTTTTATAGGTTGAAATTAAAACATATTGCATGCAATTTAGTGATATATTAGCTAAACATGTTAGTTAACAAAATTTAGCAAGATAGCAAGTTAAAGAATGCTGACTCACTTGTAGGCAAAATACTTATAACACAAATTATTTTGTTTAAAATCCAGTTTTCATCAAAATAGAGGGAACTACCCTGGGTGTATCTGGGGAGTGGAGATGTGCAGTGGTACAGTAGCAACCCCCTTTGGCTGTACCACATAAGTGTGCTCTCAGAGCAGGGGATGGTCAGAGCCACTAGTTTCATGTGGTTCTGGATCCCAGGGGATGAGTGACGTTACCTTTCATTCTTTTCTTTTCCTTGCCACAGAATTCAGTGGGGAGAATGAGAGGCTGGGCAAAGAGCAGCAGCACTCACCTTTTGGGCTTCAGAGCCACATGAAAGTCATGGTTTTAAACAGACCCTACCCAATCAGCTGGTGATCTCCGAGCTTACTGCTCATGAGACATTAAAAAAGCCTGAGCCTGAATTGATTCAATCTTTGTAGGTTAGTTTAACCTGGCTAGGCTGAACTGGTTTGAAACCAGACAGACATTCTATCTGGACTGAGGAAATTTAGGCACATGCCTGCAGTGCCTCAGGCTAGAAGCCAGGGGGCCTGAGAGCAGCCCTCCCTTCCCTTCCAGAGAGCTCAGCTGGGGGGTGGCAGGGCAGAGAGGCTTAGCCAGGCCCCAGCAAGAGGCTATGATTAGGGAGGGGTGTAAACTCAAACCCTGCCTGCAGCGTCCCAGGTTTTTTCCTACTGGCTGCTCAAGGGGAGTGTTGCCAGCCCCCAGCCCTGGACTAGCACTCTGAAACAAGGTGGGGGGGAGAGAAGGGGGCAAGGAGTGCAGTAGATGATACAGAGCATTTCAGTTTCCCTCCCTGCTTTGTCATACTGTCTCCAGTAAACTGACAGCTAAGGGCTGATAGTGATAACAGTCTTTGTCACCTAATTAGCAAAACAATGGCCTCTCTCCATGACTTCAGACTTCTTAAATAGCTTACTGGCTGATCTGTTGATTAGCTCCAAACAGCCCTAAGTAGTCAATGTTCTGCCTGCGTGCCCCAGTGAAATTGGAGAGAGACACACAGAGACACCTTTTGGCATTAGCTAGCATACCACATACCTAGGGTCTGTAGGGCTGGAGTCCCTGCTGTGGGAAATGATGGGGGGGGCGGGATTTCCTGCTTGAGCAGCGAGGGCAGGGAGGATAGGGCAGGGGGAAGCCAGGCAGACCCTGCTGGGTCTGCAGTCTCTGCTGGAGCCTTACACAGCATTAGCTATCATACCACATGCTGGCTATGTTCTGTGTTGTGACAGAGGAGGAAGGGATCCCTGCTTAAACAGTGAGCGATGGGGGGGGAAAGGGAGGGGAGCACAGGGAAACCGAAGACCCTGCTGTGCTTGCAAGTCTGCCGGAGCTCTGGCCAGCGAGCAGAGGGGAGGGGCCAGCCCTGCTGTGGAGCACAGAGCCCTGCCCAGCCCAGAGAGCATGCCGGGATGCTGGGGTACTCTGATTTACTTAAACCAGCAAGGGGTCTGGGACACACATTGCCTCAACTGGTTTGACCCAAATCAGTTAAGTCTGATATTGCATTCAACCAGGTTTATTGCAAACCAGTTTCAGCCATTTTCAAACTGGTTTATGTTGACTGAATGTCTGTTTTGTTACAGGTTTAAACCAGTTTCTGATTACTTAAACTGGTTTATGGGTAATGTTTGTCCCTAGCCATGGAGCTCCAGCAGGAGCCCATGCTTACCAAACAATGAAGTCAGAGCTCACTGTACACGCAGAGCATAGCCAAAGCAGGTGTGGCCACACACTCCTTGCTCCATTCCTGGATCTGCTTCTAGGATCTACTACTCAATATTGAGTTTGATTAGCAACACTGTACTTCTGAGTTTTGTCAGTAAAACAAGAGGATGAAAGGGGAAAGGGAAATAAGAAAATTCAAAAATATTTTTCTTACGTGTTCAGGCTAGAATAATAAGACTGCAGCTCCCTGGTGATAGTTTCTTGGACTGTGATTAGGGACATTGATAATTAAGTCCTATTCTGAATGTCATTTAGATCCTTCTGCATTGATCATGCCCAATTCAGTCAATGTACACAGCTGGGAACTTGTCATTTTAGCACAAAAATCCTGAGGCCTTTCGTGGCTAACATGATTTCTTTCAGTAAATGGGGGAAATATTTAATATCTTTTCCAAGTATCCTTTTAAAAAAAATCTTTAAAATCTAACCTTGGCTAGTATGATTTATTGCCCAAGACATTAGATGTGTTAAGTACAACAGCAGCCAAAGCATGTAACACCTATACACTTTGTTTCCCTCTTCTGCTTCTTTCTGTCTCCACCAGCCATCTATATTAAAATCTTAATGTTAATTCCTCTGATCTCTTAGTTTGTCTATAGGATGTTAATAGCAATCCAGCTACTGCTGTGGTTCTGATAAGCGGTAGCTGAGCTGGGGTAAATCAAGAGTGTTAGGAATATATTTTGCCTGTTATATTTCTCCTCAGCAAGAGGCACTATGGATTACATTTCCATAATCAGGCAGAAGAGTCTGATGTTCTGATGTTCTATTCTATACAACATTAACACAAGGTACACAAAGCTCTCTATATTCTTTAATGCTCAGCGTTACTACAACTATTTAAAAAAAGTTAATGTATTCTACTGATTGGGCACATCTACATGAGATACTACATCACTGCAGTGATGCACTACAATGACATAGCATTGGCAGGCACAAACCATGACACTGATGCAACATCACCATAGCGATGAGCTACCTCACTATAGCATGTCACTATGATGATGTAACTGTTACTGCACCATCATTTTGTACTTCCTAAAGCAAGTATTAAATGACAGCACAGTAACACCTGCACTGTGGGAGACACATGTAGACATACCCATTGTGTTTGATGGCAGCCTAGTTTCTTCCATCTATTGTCAAGCAGTAGTGAAGGGTTGGTGAGCAGAGCATGGGTTCTGCCTAACAGGGAAGAGTACCAGTGTGGAATGGGGAGCCACTCACCCTCCCATTCACCACTCTCCCTGCACTTTCTGGCTCTAGCCGCAGCAGTAATCACTCTAGGAAATGTAGTCCTGTGGAGTGGCAGTGCCTGGACTTCACTGCTAGGGATGGGGGGAGAAGATATCACTTTATATTTTTTGCCTCACTTAGCATCAGTGAGCTCAGGTTACTGCTCCTGTACAGTGCCCACTTTTGAAGCCTCTTGAGCCAGAGAAAGTATAGGGAGAGTGGAGAGAGGGACCAGCTACATCTCTGCTGTTAACCATTTTCCTCCTACACTCTAAATAGAAACAGCTTGAAAAAAATACAGTCTAAAATCTTTCGTAAGTTGCACAGGACTCAGTTGAAAGCATAAATTATTACGGGAGAGAGACCTCTCAATCTTAAAAGAGAAGGTAATGTGCAGGACATGACTCGATGACTTTCTTAGGAACATGGAGCCATGGTCATTAAAGACAGCATGAAAACAATTTAATATGTGTAGGATACACTTCTTGAGAAATTTGAGATAGCTGCTAGGTAAAGTGGAATAGTTTTACTACCATAGTTTAAAATTATACCATAAAATAACATTAAGTACACAGTGGGTGCACCTACACATTCATTAATGTGCTGTAGTCACTGCACATTAATGTAGTTACTAGCTTTAGTACCTGTATAATCAAGTACTAAATCAATGTGCAAAATCCAGCATTACTGCGCAGTAGTGCTGATGCACACCTTTTAATGATGCTACTGCGCAGTAGCCTAATAATACTGTGCAGTAGCATATTAGCACTGTTTGTGTGCTACTATGCACTATTACTAAGCTACTACGCAGTTAGCATCTCATGCAGATGCACCCACCGATAAATAGAATGTGAACGGAAATCCTTCTTCAATAGAAAATAAAAAAGGAATAACTATACTATACCTGCTTTTCAATCTACATACAAGTCAGAACAAATGTACCAAATATTTCTTATATTGTGGTTATTTCTATCGGTCCCAACTATAGCCCTCTTTATTTATTTATTTATTTATTTTCTGTAGCGAACCCCACACAAGTAAAACCTGTCAAAATAGAACAAAAAATGTTAAATATTATGGGCTACAAGGAGAGTTTAGTGGGGCAAAAATTCTGAAAAATCTCCCTGCCCACAAGAATGTATCACAAACCAGAGGGAGTCACCCTTCTTAAGGATATGGGATTGCTTGTCAGTTCGAATGCAAGCTAGAAACCTGGTTTCAGTTCTTTGTTCTACCAAGTGATTTGGCAGTTTAAATGTGTGTCAGTTCCTTATGTGTACAGTGAAGAAAGTAACACACCCCTGCTTCCCAGGAATGTAGAGAGGGTTAAAGATGGTGAGGCACTCAAAGGCTTCAGAAATGGGAGTTATGCAAGAACACTAGCTATAGCTAGGCTCCAGCAGAGCCTCAGCCTTGCCAGCAGGCCTGCTATCACAGTTACTAAAAATGTCAGCTCAACATAATTTTTGTATTTGCAGGTGCTTTTCCTCTACTACTATTTCTTTTGTCTTTACTTAGTATTCTGATTCCTTTATTTTTCCACTAGCAGAACTGTTCTATTCCTTTTTTTTAATTATGCTCCTCTATCACTGTATCTGTTCCTTCTTGTTGTTAAGTAACAATTGATATTCTTCATCCTTGGATATATTTCACAGGAGGCAGTATTCCTTTGAGTCATGTTTATGGATATGGCAGAGCCTGTCTACTGTACAAGAGTAAGGGGAATTAGTGTTGTGCTTAATACTTAATTACTAATGGACTGTAACACAGATGAATCTGTCATAAATCTGTAACCATTCTGAGCTGATGTTTGTAATTAATTCACATGCTGTAATCTGTATACACAGCTGAAAATCAATAAAAAGTTAATGACAAAAAACCCCTTTCAACAGGGCATAAATCAAACCAAGAGATTCATTATGTTTCTCTATCTGAGTTTCCTCTTCGTGAAGATTTTTCTACATTTAACTATAAAAAAAATTAATATCAGTGACAAAAATA
>NW_017729033.1:51454486-51455569 GCF_001723915.1 Gavialis gangeticus
CTGTAACCATTCTGAGCTGATGTTTGTAATTAATTCACATGCTGTAATCTGTATACACAGCTGAAAATCAATAAAAAGTTAATGACAAAAAACCCCTTTCAACAGGGCATAAATCAAACCAAGAGATTCATTATGTTTCTCTATCTGAGTTTCCTCTTCGTGAAGATTTTTCTACATTTAACTATAAAAAAAATTAATATCAGTGACAAAAATAAGTTCTTACATTGAAAATAAAGTCCTAAAAGTCCTTAATTATCCTCTCTACTTTGTCACAGGGGATTTTTTCCTAGATTCATGTGCGCCAGGAGGAATAATAGTGTAATAGTGAAGCTGCAATAAACTCAGGGCTATGGGTTTAGTCTTTAGGGGGCCAGATCCAGCAAAAATTCCTTTGGCTTTCCCAGGTGTGTAAGGGAGAACAATACATCTTCTACAGTTTGCAGCAATAGACCTGCTCTTACTTGGTTCATCTTTTGCTTTCTTTCAGGCAGCTGTCATGTGAATGTCAGAGTTACATCATAGTTCATTCTTTCATGGAAGCCTGAATTAAAAAAAACAGATTTCTTGCATCCTTTCCTTCATGCATCTATATTATGGTTAAACTTTAATAATCTGGCTGGGATTAAGTTTCACAACTTTGTCACTCTTGGCCCTAAACTTTTCTAATAAATGCCTTCGTACACTTTAAACAGCATTCTTCTCTTCTTGTCCTAACATGTTGCCATGTACATATATGTAATATTCCATTACCTTGATAGCCACTGGAAGAAATATAAGATTAGTTGATTAAATATTAGGATTGTGGAGAGCTACGGGCAGCGATTCGATTTGGAGGAGATTCAGGCTGAGTTGGTGGCTGAATATCCAAATCCAATTCAAAGCAGCAGAACCAGTTGACAGGTATGAATCGATTCAAAGATCTCCAAATCTTTGGAAAAGATTTGGAGAGCTTCAACGATTCGGACAGTCCCCGATGGCTACAGCAGGTAGCTGCAGCCAGACTTAGAGCTGATAAATACTAGGGGTGGGGGAAGGTGGGACTGAGGGAGTGGGGAGGGGACCATTCAGGGACCCCTGCAAGCC
>NW_017729033.1:51455581-51456636 GCF_001723915.1 Gavialis gangeticus
TTTACTTTAAACTCTGCACACTCCCACATTGACCCCTGCCCACCCCAGCTCCCAGTGCTTTAAAAACAATCACCCACTCACAGGGTGCTGCCTGGCAGGGGCAATCCCTGCTGCCCCCTGCTGTCCCCCACTGCAAGGGGGCTCTGCTACAAGCCCCCTGACCCCCCCTCATTCCCCCAGCCCCTCCAAGGGTGCTGCACCTGGGCGAGCTCTGGCCCTTTAAGAAAAATAACAAAACCAAGAAAAGTCCTGGGATTCACAGCTCCTGCAGCAGCCTCGGAGTTTGGGGACTTGTGCAGAGCCCCCCATGTGGCATGAAGCAGCAGGGGACAGTGGGAATTGCCCCCCACCAGCAGGAACAGCGAGTGTGGGGGCATTCTTGGTTTTTTTCTTTTCTTAAAAAGCAGGAGTTGTGGCAGGCAAGGCAGCCATGGGATGGCTGGGGGAGCAGGGGTGGTTGCGGGGTTCCTGGAAAGCCCCCCACACAGCATAGGGCAGTGGGGGGCAGCAGGGATCACCCCCCTGCCCAGCAGCACCCAGTGAGTCAAGGCTATTTTTTTAACAAGAGCTGGGGCAAGTCGAACAGCCATTGCTGGTCTGGGAGAGTGAGTGGAGGATGGGCCTTGCTGATTCAGAGATTCAGAGATTCGGAAGGAGCCGAATCTCTGAATCAGATTCAGCTGAATTGATTTTGGACAGTGATTCAAAGCACCGAATCGAATTACTGTCCCCCAAATTGGCCAAATCCAAATCTGAAGTGAATACTAGTTGCTTCTCACGGGCCTATTACATATGATCAAATTCTGACTAAAAAGCATAGGATGCATTTTTCCATATAGCCCTAAAGAGAGAATAAGAACATAAGAAGTCCCATACTGAGTTGGACCAATGCTCTATCTATCTCAGTATTTCATCCTCAACACTAGCAAGAGTGGATGTTCTAGAGCAGTGCTTCCCAAACTCTTCCCCAGTATGTCACCATTTATGACCCCATTTCCTCATCATGGCCCCTCATGCCCAACACACAGCTCCCCACCCCCCAGATGCCCCTCACT
>NW_017729033.1:51456929-51478524 GCF_001723915.1 Gavialis gangeticus
TCCCCACCCACAACCCACCCCCCCAGCTGCTGGGGCTACAGACCAGGGCCAGGGCCCTCTGCCCCTCCCCCCCACCCCCAGCAGTAGCTGAGCCCTGGCTGCTGCCTGTGGGAGGCTGTGGCTGCTATGGCTAGAGTGGAGCTTGGTGCCCTGCTTCCTGCCCCCACTCCCTCCCCCCATGGGCAGTATGGCCAGTGTGAAGCCAATGTGGGAGGTGAAGGATGTGGGCTACCCAGTGTGGACTCAGGGCTGTCTTCCATTCTGCCCTACTCCTGGGTCCTCCACAGCCCAGCGGGCAGGGGGGAGGGGTTCAGTGCCACTGCCAGGGACCCCATGCTGGCTGCACTGCCATCATGTGGGGTTCTTGGCATTGGCAGTGAGCCTCCCCAGCCCACTGTGTTGCAGAGGCCCCAGAGGGAGGGCAGCAGGGTGGGGAGCCCCAAGCCCACAATGGGCAGCCCGCAACCACATCTGTCCCCACCACATGCCCAAATCTGGTAGGCATGTTCTCCTTCCCTGGGAGTGAGCAACCCCATTTTTATTGTTGCAAGCCCAAGATTGGGAGCCACTGTTCTAGAAGAACAGCATTGAACTGAGTATATCTTGAGTGATCTGTTCCCTGTTTATTATCTTCCCTGGCACCCATGGGAATAGGATTGAGAATCCATGAGAATGGGAATATTCCATTTACATATCAGTTTCATGATTTGTTTAATGTTTCTTGTCCATCATATTTAAGAGTGATCAGGATTATCTTTGCATATTTGAACTTCCTGGGACAGGCTTTAAAAGCAAACTTTTTAGTTGAATTACAACACTTTAGGCGAAGAAACTGCTGTCTTGTGTTCCTTTCCCTTACTGCATGTGCATAACATAAGAGACTTTTTTTTACTTAGTTCATAAATAATAGATGATTAGCATTCCTTTTCCATTCATCATATAACAATTCTGTATCCAAAACCTGACCATAATTTTAAACATGCCTGATCATACTAAATTCCTATGTGCATTTTTGAGACAAACAGGTATATCATGGGCAGATAATTAGGCCTCTCTTTCACCGGACAGGATTTCACATAATTAAATGGAGCTTTTTAGCATGGCATAAAGGCTAAATCAATCCCTTAAGTCATTGCTAGTTTTCATTCCGCAAGGCAATTTTTTCTTGACAGTTACTTAAAAAGACAAGTAGTCTCAAGATATTTGTTTTCCCCTTCAAATTCTCATGCTGAGTCCTGCATTATTTAGAGGATCATTAACATGCACAGCATGGAGAGGTTTTTTAAACTTTTTCCCCCTATTTGAAGGCAATTTAATACACATTAACAGGGATTCAGCACACTTTACACTTTTTGTTCAAGATCATTTGGACTAAATTGTGTCTTGTAACAAAAAAGAAGAAGCAGTAGTAAGAAAGAAACCTGCTTATGCAATCCTCCTAAGAGATGATTTAGAATTGCTTCTTTTATGAAAGAATTGCTACTATTTAATATTTGCCAGTGGCACGTTATTTCTTAGTTCCTGTGTGCAAGAATGACATAGAATCTTAAGAGTCCATAAGGAAAAGAATTATGGTGTAAAGTAGACTTGTTTGAAGTGTTTAATTTTTAACACTGGTTATGTGGTTATGTCAAGATAAGCAGTTAATAAATGCCCCATAGGATAGAATGATTCGTTAAAAGAATGTATGCAATATTCTAAAAGATACAAAAGAAACAACACAAGATTCCTCCTCAAACTTAGTTGGTAATACTTTTAATATATAACTATGAATTTTAATTGTGGTCTTAAAAATAAATTTAAGGCGTACATGGTACATTTGTGTACCCTTTCAGTAGTGGATAAACTTAACAACAAATCTTCCACCTTTATTGCATCAATTATCTCCGTATCTCTACCACAGTCCATTATAGCATCTCCCTTAGAAATTCAGTGCCTCCTAAAATTAGGTTTTTCATTTCTAGATGGAAGTGTTTTTTTCATGATCATATACCATAATTTGCTTGCATATCCATATAATATTGCTGAGAATAACTCCCCCAAAAAGTTTCCTTTGTATGAAAGTTATATGCAGCCAGCAGGAAATACAGAGAGAGAGAGACAGAGAAAGTGAGCACTGTATCTTTATGAGAGAGAGAGATAGCTTTATATATATATAAATATATATATAAATATATATATATATATAAAAAATATGTAAAATAAATAAATAATATATTTATTTATTTATTTATTCACACACTTTCCAATCCCCCTCCTCTCCCCATACACCTATAGCAAGATTTATTAGTATTCCAGCCCAAAGTTCATTGCTCACCAGTAAAATAGTATGGGTGAAACCCATACCAAGAAACTGAATTTAAAAGATGTACAGAATATAGTTGAAATGAGGTTATAATGGATCCTAGTCATGCTAGGTCACTTGGCCAGGATTATCAGTGAAATTATGTTGATGTCTGAGCCCTGAGTCAGACTTTTCTGAAGTCATCTGTAGGAGGAATGACATTCTAATTGTTTCATGAATTGTTTTAAACCAGAGTTTAAGCACAGACACGTTTTACTGAAAAACCTAAAGGTATGCAATTTGACACAGTGATAGATTAACACTTTAGCATTAGACCAGCAGAACAATTAGACAGTGTAAATGTTCCTTCATCTTAATGTCTATATGGCTTTAGGAATCCACATTAAGTTCTACTTTTTTAAAAGATCAGTTGCCATTTTACTGGTAGAAATAAATCAGACTATCCAAGTTATAAATGGATTGCAAGAAGGCTCATAACAATTACACTTAGCTCTCAAAAAATAAAATCTAGGGAGTTACTTTAAATGTAGGATTGAATATTAAACTAAGTAAATTTAGTACAGTAATTTGGACAGTAGACCCCACCATTATCATTAAATTCAGAACTAACTAGTCTTGTAATATATTTGAAATTTATATTAATACAAGAATAAACGAAATACCAAAACATGAGTTGCAACTGAAATATTTAATAAAAGGAAAATAACTGATTCATAATATGGTGCCTTCATACCATTAGCTAGTTGGCAACCTAAACTACTGTTGCTTATGTAGAATTAGGTTCCAGGCATGCATGTAATTGTATACAGGAAATTCAAGTTCTGTAATGATCATAGGTGCTTAGTTTGGCTACAAGAACCTAGAGGAGGCCTGTTAATTAAACAGCCAGCTGTATAATGCTAATATAAGATATATTTCGGTTACTCTTCATATACCTTGAATCCTTGCAGATCATGGATCCAATGCTAAGAGTCTAACTTATAAAGGAGAAGGTTTTTCTGCATTCACCCAAGACTTAGATGACTGGCTACACAATGCATTACCATAACCTGCTAGGAGGCATTTGTGATTGAAATAAAAAAACAGACTTAAGCCATGATTTTATTACTTTAGTTCTTTGTTTACCTGCCTAAAGGCAAGTAAATACCTACTAAGTCTATTCTACCTGATTAATTAAACTACGAAGGAGATGCATCTAAATCTAATGTCAAGTAGATGAATGAAGACACTAGGTGCTTGTTGCAAAAGGAAGCTAGTAATCCTGATGAAGTGCAGGATAAATAAAACTAGACCTTCATCCCAAATATCACATCTGAAAAATCGGTATAATTGAACTTTATTGCCAGATTTTTCACTCTTTTATACCTTTGTGATCTCATTACCCCTAGTTGAAACTAATGTTAAGTTAGTACAGAAGGCCTTCAAGAGACACACCTAGGGATAAATAATACCCACCCTGAGATATCAGGGGATGAAGTTTGCCATCAAGAGACTACACAAACAATTAGCAATGTAGTTTTTGTTCAACTTGATGTCATCATCAACAAAACAGCTATGACTGATGACAAAAATATTGAAATTCTAACAATAGATACCCACAGAATTGATATCACATCAGTCTACAAACCATCAAACAAAACCTTTAAATTTACTAGTCCATCAAATGGCAGTCATGATAAAACATGACTGATTAGCAATTTTACCAGCCACAGCATCAACTGGGGATACAACACAACCAACCAGCCAAGTTGGGGAACAGGCTGAAGTATGGGCAGAAGCACATCAATTGAGCCCACCCCCCCTACGATCCAAAGGTTCCCAGTTATCTTAATAGGGGCTACAACACCAAACTGGTATTTGATACCTGGATTCTGTAATAAAACCATTCTAGAACCTATTTCCCACTCACAGCATAGACCAATCATCTTAAAAATCAAAGTAATCCTAATAGCAATCTTCATTTCCGTGTGTTGCCACTTCAACTTCAGGAAAGCAAAGTGGAATGATTTCATCAAACATCTTGATGCTGCAGTAGTAAACATCAAACCAATACCATAAAACTATGAGCAATTCGAAAAATGCTATGTAGCACCTCAGGAAAACATATTCTGAGAGGCTGCAGAATGAATTAGGTACCAGGACTAACCAGCCAATAGATACACAGTTGGCCAATAGGTACACAGAAAGAACAGGCTGTACAAAGCAGACCTGTTTGCTGAGGAAACTATGACTGCAGGAAAAGAACTAGTTGCTACACTAGCGGAGGAAGGAAAGAAGTCATGGCAGAACCACATTGAGAATGTGGATATAAAACATAATAGCACTTAGCAACAACTCCCAAAAAAGAAAGAGCAACACTATAATGTCACTACAGATCAAGTCCTATATCAAGTCATTGAAAATGGTGGGGCACCAAATAAACTACCCAATCCTCAAGCAAACTGACTTCCACCCAGGGAAGTCATGTGCTGGTCAATTATTAATCGTCACATAACAGCCAAGATGGCTTTTGAAGAAGAAATGGTCACTGGTGATGTATTCGGAAACCTGTTAGCAGCTTATGATATGGTAAACCACCAGAGGCTCCTTGCAAAAATACACGACAAAAGGTTACCAATTACTACATGTAATGTGATCTTTGCTAGAAAATCTATGATTCTATGCTGAATTATACGCAAATCAGAGCTGTGACAAAAACAAAGGAATGGCCTACCACAAGGGAGTGTACTCTCACTTATGCTTAACATGTTCAACATCTACACTAACAATTAACTGATTCACCTATGCACAAGAAGTTTTATTAGTTTTATTTATGAAGATGATTGTTTTACCACCACCCAGGCTAAGAACTTTGCCCAGGTTGAGGCTATGTTGTTAGTCTACTTCATCAAAAATCAACAGATCCAAATTTATTTGCCAATCCAAATAAAAGACAGGTTAGTCTTTTACATCTTTGGAACTCAGATGCTAATAAGCAACTTAAACTAACCTGGAAAGAAACAGCTCTCACCCACTCTCTGAATTCTATCTACTTGGAAGTGACACTAGACTGCACACTTTCATATAAAACTCATGCAGAAAGGACAAAGTGCAAAGTTAGTTCCATGAACAATATATTAAAGAAGATCAACTTCAAATGTGGGACCAGTCCAACAATGCTATAAACTACTGCACCTGCATTTTGTTATTTGGCAGCTGAATACACATGCCCAGTTTGGGACAGATTGACACATACAAAGTAGTGAGATATTGTGCTGAACAAAAGTTGCAGGTGCATTACTGGATGCCATAATCCAACAAATAGCAATAGTTCCTACATACTCATCAGAATCACCCGACAGAACATCAGAAGAGCAATAGCAAGCAAAACAGAATGTACCTGGTAGATTGAACTAACAGACTCCTGCTACATGGCCACATTATAGTTCCCAGTAGACTAAAATCACAGTAAAGTTTTCTCTCTTCAATGCAGCCACTGGATGAAACATTGGTAGCCACATAAATAAAAAGGTGGTAGTTGTGACTAGAGATGATTCAAGAGGGAGTTGGAATGACTATCAAAGCTGCTGGACAGCTCCCCGCAGGGGCAGAGCTTGATTGGCCAACATGACAAAACTTGAACTGCCTCTGAATGGGGATCAGTAAGGCTAAAGTTAACATGCAACTCTGGGGCTACTCCAAAGATGCAAACAGTATGTGCAAATGCGAAGGAAACTTTCATACTATATAGCACCTATGGGCCTGCCTATTTAAAGGGTACTAAGCACCAACCAGCAAGGACCTTACTAAGGCTACAGATCAAGTAATAGTATGAGTCTGTTTCTAGATCCAGATTTTTACCTGGTGACAGGACATGAGAAGAAGTAGTAGTAGTACAGAATCAGGGCCTTAGCTTATAGATAAGCTTGTAAAGTGGAGCAGGGCTGTCGGGACACAGCTGGAGTGCACCATGAGTTATTTAATCATCATGCTGCACACTGAGGACACTATTCTTTAAATTAATGGCCTTTTGTTTGTATTATTTGTCTATTGTTTTCTCTATTTGATTAAGTCAGGTCTTAAATGTTTGATACATTGGTGTCAAACTCTGTTTTACTGCAATCACTGTTAGGACAATGTTCAACTAAATAATGCCATATTTAAGCATGTAATATATATATAGTATGCATATTGGCATATGCAAAAGGAGCCCAAAGAAAAAAAGTAATCTTTGATGAAGGTAAGTGAGTGTCAGCAGCTAAGGAGCTGAGCCTGCTTGCAAGGCTGATGCCAGCCCTGCATGCTGATTGGCCCTGCAGACCGACTTGGTGGCCCAGGTCTAGGGCTGCATGATAAGTCCAACCTTGCATACTGGCTATGGATGCACATGCCAAGTTGGACCCAGTGTGCTGAGTTCAGGACTGCATGTCAGGAGCCATGATAGCACAAAGGGTCAGACATGGCATGTTAGATTCAGGGCCACATGCCAGGGCAGACTCAGTGCACTGTGTCTGGCTACATATATCAACCCCACATGCAAACCCAGTCTGACATGTAGGTGGGGAAGAGTTAAAATTTGGTGATGGCAGTGGGAAGAGGGACCAGTGGCAGCATTAACTCCCATGGCTCCCAGAACTGCAGAAATTAATGCTTCCATAGCTCTCTCTCCCTCCATTACTCACTACCAAATTTTCAGAACTAGGGACATCCTTTTTTTTCTCATATAATGCACATCCCAGTTTTCCCCATCAGGTTTGAAGAAGAAAGATGCAGGTAATATGCGAGAAATATAGTATTGAACAGAAGAAAAAATTAGCAAAATATCTTTTTTGGCAAATTAAAAAGGAGTCTCTCCTTAAAAGAATCATGCATCTTGCAGCAAAGCTAAAACAGGCCCATTTCTGGTTCTTTTTTTTCCTCTACTACTTCTGAAATTTACTCTTGCCTCAAGCCATCCTTGAAAGCCTAAACCATCTGCACCCTAGATTTCCCAATGGAAAGAATCTCTCCTGCCTGGAAAAGGAGTAAGACCCCAAGAACGAGTGTACCATGGAGCCAGGTTATGGACTAGGATAAATGATAGAGTCTATACAAGTGAAAGGAAGGAAGGGTTGAGTGACACTTACATTGTCAACAATTAATGTGTTCCAAAGAGAAGATGACAACCTGAAGAGAGAACCTCCATGCCCAAGGGCAACAAATAAGTAGAATTTCTTACCCAGAATTTTATTTTCTACAGATTTTACTGCAAAAAAGCCTTCATTAGGGCCTCAATTCCTCTTTTTCAAAGTAAAACATAGGAGCTGGAATATTGTGTTAGACCGAGGAGTGTATATATAAACATCCAATGTGAGATTTTTTTTTAAAGTTCCTGAGGGAATTAGACACTTATTTCCTATTGACTTTCAATGGGGGAATGGGTTTCTAACTCCCTCTTTTCCATCACTGTTCATGTATTAGACTTTCTGTGCCTAGACTTCTGTATTATTATTTTATTATTATTATAAAACATTGAAAAAGACTTTAAGATTTAACATGAAAAGATTCTAGTTCCAAAGCAATTAGTATGTATTATTGTTGTAGTGCAGTTTGCATGTCCCAAACAGCAGATTTGTGTTTGACTATATTCCGCAAGACTGCTTTAGAGATGGCATGCACTATCGCTGCAGTACATGATAATGCCACATTCAGAATGACAGCAGTCCAGGCCTTGGGGCAGTAAATGCTTCTTGAGATATGTTCAATTGCTGTTTAACTGTGTTTAGCCTGAGGTGCAGAGAAAGAAGTCACTGATGCTTTCAAACATGTTTAAGTATTTTAATAGTGTCTTGGTATGTCAGACTATGCCACAGTACTAACTGGGTTCAGTTAATTGAATTGTCACAATTAAAAACCAGGAATTTCCACGGCAGTATTACTGTAGCTGCTGCTCTCTTGCTCAGTCTTCATAATAGCGCATTTGTATACTCTGTACCTTCTCAGTTATTAGTTTTCTGTGATCATGTAGTCAATACTTTACAGGCTCCAGTGTGCCACCAATTACAACACTGCTTGTAAGCGAGAATGCCATTTAATATGAAGATTTTTATGGGCTTTTGTTTAATTATACAGATTTTATACAGATTCACTAATCTTGCTCATTGTAAGAATCTCTGGTTGCATATTTTTTGTGCACGGAAATCAAGGAATGTGGATATAGGAAATGGTAGAGAGGAAAATTGTGAATAGAGGTAGTTAAGTAAATATATTTTTAACAGAATCAAAATTCCCCATATTATTAGTGAGAGAACAAGGGAAAATGGCTACCCTTTTTATGGCTCTCTAGAAATTTTGTAAGGGTATTGTTTACTAGTTTGATAACTGGGACCATGGAGTGATATTATGGGGCATGCCCAATGGAAGGAAGCAGAATAATCTACAGGCTAATATTATGGTATTTCCTGATCTAGCAATGAATAGCATTCATAGTGACTGACTGCTGTTTTAATAGACATAGACTGGATCATACCTTTTAAGTAGGCCCTGTATTTGGAGTGGTATAGACCTGCAGTTCTGCTAGAGCAGAAGGGTTCTGGGGTAAGAATTGTATAGCAAGGAACATGTGTTTTTCCCTTAATGATCCATTGCACAGTAAGATGTTTTAGTCCTTTGGGGGAAATGGGTGGAACAAAACGTGTGTGTCATTGAGCACATCCCTGCGAATATGACTTACATGTGAGAGAACAGAGAGTCTTCTGGTAGTGTGAACTAATACTAAATCTGGACTGATTTAATTATTGATATGGTAGTGTCTATAAATGCAGCTAAAGACAGAAAGTTTATGTGGCAATGTTCTATCTGTAGGGATGTTAGAACATTATTAGTGGTAACTTTGCAACCTCTCTTTCTCTCTCGTGTGTGTGTGTGTGTTTGTGTGTACATGCATGCATAGCCTGAGAGTTAGTGAATTATAACTAGCTGACTGTGTTTTCCCATACTCACTAAAATTTACTACTCCATGAATATCTGCCTCCTGGGGAAGAAAAAAAAGCATTAAAAAAAATTTAAAATATCCAAAATGATACAGTTCTATCTCAATGTGAACCTCACATTTTCTCTAAACTGTTGGGTGCCTTGCCTTCTCAATAACCAATCTTTCTAGCCCTAAAGCATCAGCTATCCACAATCAACATAAACATGTGAATGGATATAAATAACCCTACTCATTTGCATGCTTCTATACAAAGGAATTAGGAAAACACATTCAACATAAACATTGTAGAGATTAACTAAGTATAATTACTTCAACAGAACTTTAAAATTGTAATTAATAATTGCACAGTTGCACAATACCAAATATTAGGAACTAGGAAACACTGACACCTCTTAGAAACCCTATAATAGGGGGTGTCACATTAAGAGTATTTTAGTGCTCATGAAAATCCTTTTAGGAAAATTAAAAGAAACCAAGACCTGCAACTGTATTTTATGTTTGAATAAATTCTCCTTTATCTATCTTATGTGCCATCACCCTCCCCAGAATGTCCTTTGGCTCTCTCCCCATTCACTTGCAAACATTAGAATACGAGGATACTTCCTCTGCTCTCATTTATTGTTTGATGAATAATGTAACACTTAACAGTGTTGGTCAATATCTACATTGCTAGTAATCTTTTTATTTTTAGGCTCCTAAGTGAAAGGCCTGACTGTCAAATGCTAAGCTCCCAATAGCTCCCACTGAAGTCAGTGGGATCTTGTTAGGTGCTTGTCAGATGCTTCTGAAATTTGCTACCTATGAAGGCCCCTTAGATATGTTCATTTAACAAAAGTGATGGGTTCTGATGCATGGCAGGAAGCATGATTTTGAGATCAACGATCATATCCTAATGCCACCATACTTGCCAGTGCATGGAGAGCCCAGAATCATTACCCTAGGCTTCTCCTATGCCAGCAAGTTGAAAACCAGGTGCCTGACAATCAGCCGACTATCAGCTCCACCAGGGACCATACCAGAGTTTGGAACTAGGCCCATTATGGTCGCCATCAGGTTGATAATCACAAAATCATAGAAAATTAGACTAGGAAGGGACCTCAGGAGGTCAGCTAATCCAATCCCTTGCTCAAAGCAGGATCATCCCTAAATATAATATACCAGCCAAGGCTTTGTCTATCCAGGTCTTTAAAAAACTCTAAGGATAGAGATTTCACAACCACTCTGGATAACCTGTTCTAGTGTTTTACTACCCTCCTTGTGAGCAAGTTTTTCCTAATAACTAACCTGAACCTCCCTTACTATAACTTGAGACTATTGCTCCTTGTTCTGTCATCTGCCACCGAGAACAGTCTAACTCCATCCTCTTGGGAACCACCCTTCAGGAGTTGAAGGCTGCTATTAAATCCTCCCTCAGTTATCCCTTCTTTAGACTAAAAAGCTCATTTCTCTCAGCTTCTTCTTATAAATCATGTTCCCCAGACCTCTAAGCATTTCCGTTGCCCTCCACTGGACTCCAGCAGTTTGTCCATGTTGTTTTTGTAGTGGGCCCCCCAAAACTGGACATAGTTGAATGTGATCAGGGTAGAATGATCACAGTGATTACACTGGGGTCTGGAACTGGCTCTGGTGATATCTCAGACCCAGCTGACAAAAGCTGTTCAGTGCAGGATTTAAAGTCACCAGTGTGGGTGGTGCAGGGAGCTTCTGTTCCTCCTTTCCCCTCAGTGCTGGGAACCCCTGATTCCCTGCTTTGTGCATCCCAGCCAGAGCTCCTTGGCACAGGGTTTAAAGGCCTGGTGGGAGGTTTCCCCTTGCTAGGATTTTAAGCCCATACTGGGAAGCCTGGCACATGGAAGCCTCTGCTCTACTGTCCCTGGCTAGTGCTATTTTATGCAGGGGTTAAAGCCCCAGGGTTTAAATGGTTTAAACCCCCTGCTCAGTCTTCATAATAGTGCAGTTGTACACCATGTACCATCTCAATTATTAGTTTTCTCTGATCATGCAGTCAATATTTCACAGGCTCCAGTGTGCTATGTATTACACAAATTACAACACAGTTTGTAAGCCACAATGCCGTTTAATATGAAGATTTTTACGTACTTTTGTTTAATTACACAGATTTTATACAGATTCACTAATCTTGCTCATTGTATGAATCTCTGGTTGCATATTTTTTGTGCATGGAGATTAAGGAATGTGGTTACAGGAAATGGTAGAGAGAAAATTGTGAATAGAGGTAGATAAATAAATGTATTTTTAACAGAATCAAAATTCCCCTTATTATCAGTGAGAGAACAAGGGAAAATGGCTACCCTTAATACTTTAATCATCACATAAATATAATGGGTAGAGGCCTAAGATGTCTAAAATGGGTGTTGGAGCCTAACTTTATGCACCAAGTTTTAAAAGGTCTGTACTAAAAACAATGTATATTGGAAGCAGATACTAGATGACCTGCATTGCAGAGGAGTATATGTATGAATAGCTATGCTTAGAGTTTCAGGCATATACTAGTAAGTAGCTGTTAGCTTTTCTAGTTAATGTATAGATATTTGTACAAAAATCAGTGCGATTAGAACTGACTTGTCTGTGCAAAAATATTTAATAGATTGAAGGAAGGAAGATAATTTCTCCAGGTGATTTCTGTCACTAATTAGCATTGCAAGAAAAATTATGTTGGTTAATCACTCGAATTTTAAAACATTTATTTAAGTCATGGCATTTTAAGATGTGGGACAGTAGAAATCTGTTATTGTTTTTCTTGATGATGTACCAACTATAATGACAAACACTTCAACATGTCTTGCTGAATTAGGCCTGTCAGCCAGCAGTGAGGTCTCCAATGAAGCATTTAAATTTTAAAAAGGATGAATTCTTTATGAAAAATCAAGCCTCTTGGATAGAGATATGCTTGCATATGAATTACATGGCAGAAGATAACCAACTTTTCTTCAAATGTAAATGGTGGAATTCAGTTACATCTAAAACTTGATTATAGAAATTCTCAATCTGGCTCTAAAATGGGTTAGCACAGCTACTGAAACTGTGTAGCTACAGTAGCATGGAGCTCTTTGTGGGTTAATTTACCTTGCTTCACAGGATATCAGTTGCGGGGATCTACACTATTGTTCAATGCTCAATATAGATAGGATAATGTACTTTGTTAAAAGACCACAATTCCTGCAATGTAGTATAATGAAAAACAAGCACAATGAAATTATTTGAAACAGAAAATATTTTAGTATGCACCTTTAACAAGTCACATTACATCAATCAAAAAATGAAGGCAACCAGTCAACCAAATACTCAAGCAATAATAAGCCAACCAGTAAAACCCTTCCTATTGAATAACAGTGAGATTTTCCGAATCGGTATTGCACTAACTCTGTTTCCATTGAAATCAGTAGTGTAGTGTTTTTGAAAATCTCACCCCAAAGAACTGAAGATAATACTTAATTCAGGATATAACTAGCTTGCTTCAATGGGATTACATATGCATTTACATGATTAAGTTATTTCCTGTTTCAGCACCTAAACAAATAAATGAAAGCCTAATGTGACAAATTCTAAATGAAAGGGGACCTAGCCAAATAGCTTTATAATTATTGTATGAGAATAGATTACAGTACCTACCTGGATTTTGTACCAAGTCCCATGATTTCAGAATGAAAAAAAATAATTTATTTTTGGAGGGGGCACCAGGAAGTGAAGGGAGAGTAAAACTGGAGCATCAAATAAAATGGCAGGTCTTGAAGAGCACGATTCAACACCCACTGAAATCAATGGAATATTTTTTGTTGACTTCAAGGGTCACTGAATCAAATCCTGCCTGATATAGAGAAAAGAGAAAAGAATGAAACTGTACATAAAATAAGTCAGGACAAAATTATGGTAACCGTCATTGAAAAATTGAGTAATTTCTTAATTTATTTATAGTAAAGAGATCACAGGCATTGCCACTTGGCATGTATTTACAACAATTCTAGCCATAATTCAAATAATAAAAATGACCAACTTTTTTGCAGTGGTCATTGTTAGAAAATAAAAAATAGATCCTGAAGCTTATGAAGAGATAAAAGTTAGGCAGGGTTGAGTTTTGCTTTTCTCTCTGTCTCTGACACGCACACACACATAATGCACATCTCTCTCTCTCATACATACATATATATATGTATATACACACACACACGCACACACACACATCTCTATCTATAGATAGAGAGAGGTTATATATATCTATATCTATAAATCTATAGATATAGATATATAGATTGGGTTGGGTGTTGGTTGCGTTAGGTAAGTTATGTTGGGTTGAGTGTTGCCTATATGTATCTCTCTCTGTCTCTCTCCTAACCTCAATAGTACATTATCCATGCCTCCTACCTTCAGGGAGTGTAACAGTAATTTTAAATTTTCTTTTACCAATAATGGAATTTTTCAAGTTATTCTTTCTATTTTGTATACCACTCCCAGGCCACAGTGAGGGAACTGATAGGCTGACAAATGTCAATATTTCTGTTATCCTTTACTGAAGTAGAAAACAGTGGGAGTTGAGTCCAAATCGATAATCCTTTTGTGTTCTAAGGAAAACTTAGCACACACATATTTTTTAAAACTCAGAACCTTAACCTTAACATTACTAAGTGCAGATAAGTGCCTACATGAATAATCATCCCTTCTTGTTCTTACTGAAGTCAATAGGATATTGAAATATTATTAAGATATGACATAGCTTTCTTTTGAGCATCCCCTACTAAATCAATGTATACTAGGTCTTATGAAAATGTTAACATTCAGAGTTTGTTAGCAGTTAATTTTAAGAGTGTACAAAGAAACAGGTAGCCTAGTAAAAAATAATATCATTATGGGATGAACATCAGAAATGACATTCCCAAGTGAAACTTGTTTACATAACTGTTGCTGTTCATATAACTTTGCTTCCATGGAAGTTAAAGGGAATTTTACCAGTGAAATCAAAATCTTCAGGCTTAAGCCATTGCTGAGCCGTTGAAAATTCCACATCCAGATTTTAATGCCACTCGCTGTAAATATTTTAATAAAATTAAAATAAAATAGGTTTTTATGATAGAAATAAAGTTATTGGATGCTGTGGTCATGTGTACATGGGAGGTGCTGACTGTGCAATCAGTACATTGCTTGTATAAACAAGTACTAAATGACTGCACAGTAACACATGTTATTGTGCAATAGTGCCAACAAATGGTTTTATTGTGATGCTGACTGCAGTAGCCTGAGACTACTGCATAGTACACTGTGTCACAACTCCTGCCATGTGACACTACTGCATAGTAGTCTTGGGCTACTGTGCAGTTAGCGTATTGTGTAGACACAGCCTCTGTGTCTATAAGGGTTTAGTTCAGTAAATTGCAAAGAAATAAATGTATCACGGTGAGATTTGCCAACATTCATAAAAAGGCATGAAGCATATTATGAAGAAGGAAATTAGGTAAAATAGTATAAAAGGTATTATTTAGGATAATGGATATGAAACAAATTAAAAACTATACATTATACATTGATATTAAGATTAAAAATCTGTGTATACAACATACTTTTTTAAACGGGGGAATTTGTTGCCAACCAAACTTGAGTTAACTAGCCTATTACTACTTTAAGAATATAATTCAAATAATTGGCATTGCTCACAGAGGAATAGTCTACTCAATTTACACAAAATCACATGTATCTGGATTATTTTATTGAAACATAAATCTGCCTATAAAATGGCATACATTTCAAATTGATTTTCTGATGTTTGTACAAATATAATGTATTTAAGAGCCCTCTGTTGTAGCAGGTAGGTTTCAAAACTGAAACCTTTCCTCTACCAAAAGCCTACTTGATATCAGTGCACAACTGCTGAAAAACTAGGTTACAGAGGTTTGGAACATGATTGCTTTCCATGCAGCACAGCACATTTTATATTCAGCCAACACTTCAGCTGTTAGATGTCTACACAAACACCTTTGCATGTTTTAGATCACATTTGGAATGAATACGTTTATATGTGTGTTCCTAACCATTCCTGATTGTAGAATTCATTTTAACATGTTATATACTAACAGCTTAGGTCTAGTGCTGAGAAGATTTATATGCATGTCAAGCTTTATGTATGAAAATAGTCACATTATGACAATGAGACTGCTCACATGTAGCAAGATAAGCATATGCATAAATGTCTGCAAGATAAGGGTCTTAGATTCTATTTATAATCAAAAGAAAGGTTTTGTATTTTAATAACTTCAAGAAAATGGGCAATATGAAATGAAGCATTTGGTTGATACATTAGTTGCAAAATCCAATGCAATCTTAAAAGCCAAAATTCATTAGCTTACTGTTACTATTCCCAAATGCAGAAAAAGAAAAGGAAAAGGCCTAAAAATTACTATCAAAAATTAAGAAGTGCCTTTATACTGGCACTTCTTTTTTGGACTACTGATATCTGGTATAACTGCATAGTTTGTTGTTGTGTATGACATGTATGTAATAAAAATTAACATAATGCCAAGAGATTTTACATTTAAGATAAGATTTTGCTAATACAAAACCTTTAAAATATGTATCTTTTGCCTTAAAATTCTTCAGTCACACTTAGGAAGGGAAAACATTTTCAGTAATTAAAAAGAAAAAAAAAGTAATTCTCCTCTGTTTCCAGATTCAAGGCCTCTACCAGATGTAGCCCTGACGGGGAAGTGTACCCGGGAGTGTGATGAATATGGCCACTCTGATTCCTGCTGGATGCCAGTTCGCACTTCACCTGAAAGAAAGCAGAAGAGCCAGCCAAAACTCTCCACGTTCATGCCTGTTGATGAACGAGGCAGTCAGGAAAAGCTGGCCAATGGAGAAGCCTCCCTCATGGGTGATCGCAACAGAAACCTCCTTAACAAAAAGTTGACCTCATCCTATGAGACCTTCAGTGCAGCTAGTTTCAGCAAAAACGAGGAAGCCAACCCAGAGGATATTCCCCTTACACAGACGGGGGAATACAAGCCATCTCCTGTCAATACCCTAACGAGAAGAGAAGTTTACCTGTAGGCTAAAAAGAAGCAACAACAAAGTTCTTTCATGTATAAGAAGGAAAAGGGGCAAAAATCTTTAAATTAAAACAGTCTAACTCAAACAAATAAAGGGGAATAAAAAAGAGGGGGCCACCAAAGAGACAAAAGCTTTGCCTGCCACTTCTGCCTCCACAGCGGGCATTTAACTATACTGTCTGCTTGACTATACTATACAATGTAGAAACCATTGTTGTTACTTGCATGTCTAATCCCCTCACTGATTTTTATTTTCCTAAATTTATGTTTGCAAATTCCTTTCACGGTAACAAGTCTGATTAAAAGACCACAACACACTGTTGTTACCCCTCTGCAGAAGCATGAATTAAGCCACTCGTATTTTGTTTGATTGTCATCTGGCTTGTTATGGAAAACAGGTCAGGAAAAATATATTCCAGACATATCATCTGAATATTGCTGATCCCCATCAGGGATGATCCTTCAGAAACCATACATATATAGAGGTAAATATAAAAGGAGAACCATTAATAGGCACTTTGTGAAGATCACAGCTTTAATATTCTCACCTGGGGCTGGAAGCAGCAGAAATATATTCAGCCTGAGACTGCAGTCCAAAACGTGGCATATTTCCCTATGAATCATGAACTCTGGGTTCTGTTTTATCTGTAGAATGAACTTTCTCTCTCTTTTTCTCTGTCTCTTGTTCTATTTGAAGGCTTACTGCAGCATAAGTAAAATTAGTATCATATGTACCATAGCATACTAATGATAAGCTGTTAAACTCATGTTATTTTGGACAAGACCAACATCTAGCTGGGATGATCGTAATAACTAAAAGGCCAAAGATCACACAATGGATCAGGGGAATTGCTAAGTATTTGGGCTTGACTTAGAAACCTAACGTACCCACAAATGCACGTATATACACAAACACATTCAGTTACATTTTGCACAGCAGCATAGTTCACAAGCCCAGATGACATCCTTCTTTTTCAAATGGATTTTAGTTGAATACCCAAAGGAACTGAAATGATGAGTTTGCTCATTATGGCATGATATGCTACAGCAGATGTTGTATGATATGATACTACCAGTTCCAGGGAATATTCTTAGAGAGGTTAAAATTAAATATACTTATATATTTTTAAATCGGAGGCTGTATTCATGAGACCCAGAATATGTTTTGGGAATGGAAAGAAAAGGAGAGTGGTGAGATGCAGTGGCAAGAGCTAATTGCAAGTTAAGTACAATGGTGTCTTCTCAAAGCGCAAGGAATGCTTGCTAAATCTTTTGTCATCAGCATTGCAGATTACCAGTTGCTTTTGTCAAATGTACAATGCAGGTTTCTTGAAACACAAGTGCATTAAAGCTGAGTCCTGTGCAATACAAAACCAATGTCAAGACTCAAAAACATTTAGGTCAGGTGACAAATGGCCTGACTGACTTGAGCACTGACATGATACTTTTATAGTAGATTGAGACAAGTCACAAGGTATCCAAACTGAGGATGATAGCTGAATTTTATGGGTTGTGACAGCTCTCACAATGTACACTTCTTAAAAGGCATAGGAAATGAAAAAGATTTTTTTGTGCAATAAAAAGCGACAAAGTGTGCAACATTTGAGCAGGTTGCTTTGTAGCTGACGATGTAGTAATAATTAAAAGCTGAGCTTGGACATTCAGATGAAACTGACAATCGATCAACACAGTGAGGATAGCTTGAGAAAGGTGAAAACATTCAAATTCTTAGATGTTTTACCTGGCATTAAGGCATGGATAGAAGGCTCTCTAGTAGATTGTAGTCACAATGTAGCTTTGGGTAGTTTCTTGCTTTGAAAAATTACATAGATTACAATGTTAAACAGCCTGAAATATAGGTTGATAAATCAAAACAACTCATCACAACATTCACTTTTCAAATATTCTTCTCCTCTGTATAGTGGGGTGCCCTTTTTGGCCATAATATTCTTCCCTTTCTTAAGTTTACTGTTCATTTTACAGTTCGTTTCTGTATAGCAGTTATGATGAATGGGCACGTTATGAAGAAAATATTAAATCAAAGATTAATAATGATTGAACATGGTTTATGTTTAATTATTATCTAAATTATGGAGAGATGCAAACTAGTACTTTGTTATGAGACTGCATAGAGCAGTTATTGCTTTGTATAATCTGTAAGTATCTGTTAAGAAAAAAATGCTTCTAAAGATGCTTATGTAATGTATACATATTTTTCTTGCACGTTTCAACAGAATACACAATTGCATAACACAGGTGTTCAACAAAACTTTTTATTTAATAAGAATTTATTTTACTTAATACTACACTCAAAATCACTAGATAGCTTGTTTCAATATATCTTTAAGCCCTTTTTTCTACAAAGCTATTAATACGGGTCATAGAAGACCTTCAGATTAAATGGATCAGCAGTCACTCACCAATTTTGCACCACATAAAAGATAGCCATGCCATTAAGTAATTTACTTGTGTGCATCTCCTTAGAACTAAAATGGGTGTGAAAGAATTTTTAAAAAATCAATGTACTGTAAGTATTCACAGTAATTCTAGTAGAACTAGCCATCATAACATGTTGATTATTCTTATGACCTGGCATGACACAGAATATATTTTGTGTTCGTATTTTTTTTTAAATTTGAAATAGGTTAAATCTGGTGCCACTTCATATATAGAGTGCTTTTGTAAAAAAAAAATACATGAATAAAATAAAGCAAAATAAAATGAAAAAAAAAATTAGGGTGAATGCAAAATATGCAACTGTGCCTTTTATACCCGTTGTTATGAAGAAATGGTGTTGGGTTTGAACACTGAGGGGAAATGGGCTATTCCCAACTTTTTTGAATCTGTATATTTACCCTTGTTTATTTTCTGAGAAATTATAAATAATATATTTAAAAACAAGCCTTCTGTCAAACTCAGATAATGGACCAGTCTTATTTATCTTTCATTATTAATATAAGTTTGTGGTTTAGGTATATACTCTGTCCTTCCTTCCTTCCTTTTCTTTTGTTGCCTCGAAAGCTATGATATAAAATGCTCAAGACAAATAGCATACTTCTGTTAGAATCTGTCATCAGTTCATTTTACCAGGGAATTGGTTTTTGGGGTTTTTTTAAATTGCTTTGAGCTGCCATTCCATTTTGGTTGGACAATATAAGAATCATCCTACTTTTTCCTTTCCTTCCATGGGGATCTAAAATGAACTTTGCATGTATTTTACATTAGGACACACTTATAGATTGATACATAGATATATACCTTTGTATATATTAGAAAAGTCAGTATCTTCAGTCTAAGATCTAAGGCTCATTCTGATTCTCCAGATCTACTATATTTATTCAATATGGTTTCTGACTGGCCTGCTGCCTGAGTTTCAGGAAAACAACAAAAATGCAAAAAAACCAAAAAAAAAAAAAAACCACAAAAAAACAAACAAAAACAAAAACAACAAAAAAGAAAGGTAGACATTATTTTTATGTGGGGAAGAGCTAAAATGGGAGCAAAGACACTTGGCTGAAAGGCTACCCTAGGAAGTTGTCAGTTAGAGAAAGGCCAAATGAAATTGCCACAAATATAGTTACCACTGAAAGAGTTCTAAGAATCTTGAACAAATAAACAGGCATACTTATGTTGTATTGGTGATATACAGATTTTTTTTAAGAAATGAAAGAAAGGAGATGAATTACATAAGAGATGAAAATAGTTAAGCAATTCAGTTGTGTTGCTGCCCAAGGAGTATAACACTTGGAAGAAGGCATCATTCCTAGCTACCTAGGGTATACTTTCAGACAACTTTTTTCCTAAATTTTAAAGCACTTGCATTCAGTGTGGTACGATCTGTTTGTAATATTAATCATTGACTATTGTTCTGCAACTTGGATGTTGATAGTGAAGCAGAGAACAATTTATCATTGTTTATTATGAGTCACTATGCACGCAACTATGCTAAACATGGCAAAATGTATTAAACGCTAGTCCACCTCTATTTATGAAATATTTACATAATTTAATTTGCTTTTGTACAGTTTTATGTAAATAAATTGCTTGTCATTTTTGTCTCTGCAAATTAAAATATAACATGTTCAAATGGTTGCCCATTCACCAGCGTGCTTTCTCTGATAGGTTATTCTGTCTTGACAGGAAAAAAATAATGAATTCACATAGTAATTTGATTCAGAATATTCAGAAGCTTCTTGGATGGTAAAGAGTGTTATTATAATTTTTAGCTATTTAAGCTTCTAATGTACAGTCATAGAATCATAGAAAATTAGGGTTGGAAAGGACCTCAGGAGGTCATCTAGTCCAACCCTCTGCTCAAAGCAGGACCAGTATAACTGTGGCTGTCCTCTTTCTCTATAGTGACATTCAATATAGATTATTCACATCCTTTAGAACAACTTATACTGCTTCTTGGCCTGCTTTCACAGAAAAATAAAGTACTTGTAACGGAAGCACTTGTTTCCCATTAATGGTTGAAAATGGCCTCTTTTTAAAGCATTTAGAAAACTTTTACATTAAGAGAAAAAACAAGATCTGAGTAAAAGTAAAGCTGTTTTATTTACATTATATAACATCAATTTTCTCTTTGGGAATAAAAAAATACACTTAGGTCTCTATTTTTTAAAAGTTCAGAACCAATAACAATTTTTGAAAGGTCAGTAAAAATGTCTGTGCTGAAAAGAAGGCAGTGATAGGGCTAACACAGTTTTATAGGGCACAGTATGAAACAACACAAGCAACTCTTCCTACATATGAATAAAGTTTTCCCACCTCCACATACCGCATCAGGATCAAAAGTAAAGCATCTTCAAGAATGAAGAAGGAGGACGTTTTAAAAAGCTGACTTTATATCTACGTGGAAGAAACAGTATGATTAAAATAAAAGATAAATTCTCACCTTTCTCCTCTGTTTTACAAGTAAAACTACTGAAATTGGTTTTTCTCCAGTAAAAAAAAAAAATCCCCAATTTTTGGATTAAAAAAAGTAACCCCAAATCCACATTTTTCCATGATTAAAATGAAAACCACTTCATATATATCTATATATTAGTTGTGTTTCATTTTAATCATGGAACAAAATAATTTTATTATGTGGATTTTGGGTTATTTTTTAAATCCAAAAATTGGGGAATTTTTACTTAGACAAAACCAGACTACTTGCTTAATAGGTTCTTTATTGAATGCCTTCCCTTCTCTTCAGTATGTTTAAACCTGATTTGTAGATCTATCTTAACAATGCTTAAATCTATTTGTGAGGGTTTTCTAATAAATATGACATTGTAG
>NW_017729033.1:51483524-51488889 GCF_001723915.1 Gavialis gangeticus
TCAGTATGTTTAAACCTGATTTGTAGATCTATCTTAACAATGCTTAAATCTATTTGTGAGGGTTTTCTAATAAATACGACATTGTAGAACAAATAGTGCTTTAGTATGCTATCAATGTGCATGGCAAACCATATGGGATAACTCATAAACTCCATTACCTTAGCTACACTTTGATTTTTTTAAAGTATAAATTGACTCACATGCCTAAAAAGGTTCTGACATTATTTTAATCTACTTTTATTGTGATTCTTCATGTCTAAGCTGGTGCTCTCCCTAGCTGGTCTTTTCAGATGCGTCTGGCAAGGGAGTGTCTTCTTCCTTCCATAAGCAAGGATTTAAAAATATTGTGAAGAGCCTTCAAGCCAAAAAACTGACCCTAAATCTTCCCCTTGGTACTGTAGTGCACTAGCCACCAACCCCCTCCAGCAGTATCAGTTTAATGAGTAACTTCATTCAGGTTTTTATGTTTACTTTATACTAAATGTAGTACGCAAGACACGACTTTATGTTTTTTTAATTTTGTCTTTTATCTTCACTCTTCTCTAACACTTGTTTATGAACGGCATCTAGGAAGGTGATTAAAGCAAGATAAAATAAATTTCCTAGGCTGCAGTGTGTGCTAATGGATGGAAATATAAAATGGGGAAAGTTAACAATTTATGCTCCCCTTTAACCCTGATTTCATTTTTTCCCTCTTACTTTGCAGTGAAATGTAAATCTTATGCAATGACTGAATTTAATATGTGTGACCTAAGCAGAAGTAATTTTAAGTCTTTATTGAGCCTCCTGTGGGAGTGTGTGGAGGATGCATAATTCTTCATAAATGTGCAAGCTGCCCAGATCAGTCAGGGGGTGGCTGATCAGCAATACTGACACTATAGTGCAGACATGAAGTTTTTGTGTCTTATGACTAGTACAATATAGTAGTAGGATGCCAGTCAGCCTATTCACAAGAAAGAACAAGAGATGGGATGTGCATTTGTTACAGAGGAAAGAATGCTTTTGCAAAGGGTTGGAAACATGCATTGGATAACCAAAGAAGTATGTGCAAAAAATAATCAGATCTTCTATTTACAGAAGTTGGAGAATAATAAAAAAAAAGAATGTTAGCTTGAGACACTAATGGGGTGAAAAAGGAAATCAGGGGTTAAAAGACTTGCAACGAGTTTTTTCGTCATAAATCTCTTACCTTGCCAAATATATTGTTAGGACAAACATGCTATGCCAATGACAAAATCATGGGTATTTACTGAGGGCCAAAATACTTACCTGCAGTGTAACCCTTCTAAACAGATTTGCATACTTTATATTTAAGGTCTTGATACTAATGATATGAATCAGTGATTCTCAACCAGGATGCCACAGCAGGGTTGTTGTAGATCCTTTCAACAGTGCTGCTTAATGCCACTCAGTGTTAGCACTGTTCAGTGTGCAAACATGATTCACAAGATAAACCCAGATACTTCAAATAGGAATACATAGTGTTAAAAAACATTCTGAGTTTTTTGCTGCAGAAAAATTGCCCTATTATTTCTCTGTAATACAAAACAAAAACAAAAAAAGTGAAAATTAAGGCCTCTGGCAGACATTTACTGAAAGGTGCAGTGGGATCTGAACAACAATCCCAACAATCACAACTCCTGCCATGCTACCCATTCATTACCTGGTTAATCATGTCTTAAGTGTAACGTGTCAGGGACCTAAGAGCTGGCATTTCCAAAGGGAGCCCTGAATTTAATGAGGATTGCATGGAGTCTAAAAAGGCTGAGAATCACTGCTGTAGATCAATGAGAAAAACAGTATTAAGATACTTTCTGTATGAGGATTTATTTTATTTTATTTTATTTTATATAGCTTTGGCAAAATATTATAGAATCTATTGTAGGGGCAGCCACTTTGCTGAGATTACATTTGTATAGAACTGGTAGCCTAAAGTGCTTCACAAATTTAAATGGTACACTATTCATTTCTTTTCATTCCTGTACTTGATTTGTTTTCAAATAAATATTTTAGAATTAGTATGCTAGCATACCCATGGAAGAATTTATCAGATAAGGAAATAGTTGCCTAAAAAGTATTAAAAATATTCAGGTAAGCAAGACTTATGTATCAAAACCTGTTTCACTTTTATGCCAAAGTGGAATTTACAAAGCTGTGTACCTGGCATTTTTAGTTCATACACATCTTTTAGATCCATTTCCACCACCGACAGAATAGGATTGCTTGGTTATGCACATAACTGCCAACAGTGGGAGGAGAAATGGAACACTGTCTTAATGGAGCAGAAACTATCCCATTGCTGTTTATCCATCTTATGCAATAAAAATTAAGTGTTTCGTGCAGAAAAAAAACTTTGGGATCAGAACCCAGATCTTATCCTTGAAGGCACTTCACTGACCCTGAGCCATTCTTCCTCTCCTTTGGTGCCTCTTCCTGGCCCTACATATCTTTTTTCTCTTGGCTAACAAGTAATAGAAGTGGAGAGCACTCCTAGTAATGCCTAGTGGTTACAGTAGTTTGCTGAGGAGAAAGATGCAAATACCAACTAGGTGAAAGGGAAAGCTAAAAGTTTGGTCTTCCAGTCAATGAGCAAGTCCTCTTAATACTAGATTACTCTTTTTCTCTAGTAGAGTTTTACCATGTTTTTCCTCCAACTAAAGATTAGGGATTTGCCTGGCATTATCTACTTTGCCTCAGTGGCTATGCAGCCATAGTTTAGGTTTTTGAGTTTGCTGAAAAAGAAAGCACAGGGCCAGCTCAGCTATGAAAGTAGAAACGGAAATCCAAATCTGTGTCAGTGCTAAAAATTGCAGTTACAGGTATTCATGAGACGTTATTTGTCGAAGAGAACTGGGTCTTTTGCAAGAAGTTAGATTGGATAGTTTCGAGGAAAATTTCTTTCCCTTGATCTAACTTGAGTGCCTGTACATTCCTCTTGAGTACGGATGGTACTTGATATCCCACAGTCTTCTACTTTCTCCCCTGTATCCTCCAAAGGAGAGAGGGAGGGAAAGCATACACTCTCTGATGGCCTGTCAAGGGGAGAACTTTGAGGGAGTCTTGTGGAGGACCTGTCTTGAAAAACTGCAAGTCAGCTGATTGGGGTTGGGGAGGAATCTTCTGTTGTGGGGAACAGGTACACCCACTGAGAGAATAACTGCCCTCTGTCACCAATCAGTTTATTAGTAATAGTGGTATGCATTCATCCTGCAGCAGGAGCCCTCCTAGAAGATGTGTCTCTAAGGCCCTTGACAGACATTCACATAAAGTCATGATATGATATGATCCCAGATCACAACAATTAAACGTATTGCCATGCCACATGTGCATGACAGAAGGTGAGATTGTGATATCAGGAATCAGATCCCAATCATGCCATGTTTCCAGTGCAGAGAGAGCCCAGGATCTTGGCAAGTTGGAAGCCTGACAAGCAGGTGATCATGAGCTAGTTTCAGGGCCCCACAGTGACATTTGAGCCTCTTGTTGTCCCCAGAGCCAGCTGAGAATCAGCAGATTGTTGACAGTTCAGAACTGCCTTAGGGACTGAACCCTAGGGCAGTCTCTGTATGGCAGGGGAAGGAAAAATACAGCCCATGGACTGGATCTGGCATGCCAACCCATTCTATCTGGCCTATGGAGCCCCTAAAAAATTTAGTAAATTAATATTTATTTGCCCCAGCTCCCTGTCAAAGCTGGCTGGAGCCAGGGGCAGTAGGACCCAGAGGGAGCCCTCAACAGGTTTGCAGGCTTCATCAGCCCAGCCCTGCCCACCCCCAGCCAGTTCCCTGGTTTCCTGTCCCAGCCCTACTCTAGCACCACGTGGCTGTGGCTCCCAGCTGCATCCCAGGACCATGGAGCATGGGACCACACTGTTAGAGGTGTCTTTGTGTGTGCGCCCATATCGGCAGGCACAGGGGCAGAGTATGTGCATGTCTGCAGGCATGGGGCAGAGTGTGTGTGTGTTCATAGGATGAGTCCCACATGCACACCCCTCCATACACATGCACCTACACCTCCCCTCGCACTGCCATACCCAAAACCCAGCCACCCTCCCCCCATGCCCACCCACACCCCACACACCCACAGGCCCCACAAACCTATACTCACCCTCCCACAATATACAAGAATAAGACTTCATTTTAAGCTATTGTGCAGTCACCTCTGCGTACACTACACAAACACATGCAAATCAAGACAAAAATATGTTTTGAAATCAAATTAATGAATGTTGTAGACGATCACTTTTTAGAATATGATTTAGTATTTTTCTGCTTTTGAGATGGCAAAACCCTTTGCTGGAAGGAGTACTTTTGGGGGCAAGGGGAGGGACGTCTGCTGGCAAAGGTCAGGAGTTATGAGGTAGGATTTCTGGTCACAAGATGGTGACCAGGGGGCAGGGCACCTGACAAGGGGTGGGGATACCCATGTGGCCCTTGACAGCTTGCCAAAACTTGGTAAGTGGCCCTCCACACGAAATAATTGCCTAGCCCTGCTGTATGGCATGCCACATGTTCAAGTTACGATACCATACAAACCAGCGACAAAAATATTACACATTTTTTGAGTAATATCTTTATGGCTTGTTTGTTATTTTATGGCATTGTAACCTGGGCGGTACTCCAAGATTTACCCTCTCTCCAACTGAAGGGATCAGAGCAGGTGCACAAGCACTGTGGGAGGTGTAGAGACCCTCCTACACCTATAGAGCAGAACCAGATCACCAATGAGGACTTAAGCATATACCTTTTAATGAGAGAACAGTACTGGGAACATAACAGGTATAAGCCAGAGGGTATAGGGGATACTACAACACCCCGAGGAGGCAGGATTCAATAATGGTTAGACACTGACAATCATAGACATATTCATCTAGTTGATAAAAGACAGGTTAACAAAATATAAAACACAAAACAGCAAAACAAACAATACTGGTGGGCGCAATATAAAAGGCACAAAATACAAAACATAAAATAACAGGAAATATAGGGCCTAGGTACCTGGAGGGGTGGTGGGGGGAGAGGGAAAATACAGTGACCCCTTTCCACTGCAACAAAGATTTCTCCCTGTCATTTCACTCACCCTAAGTCATCCCAGCTGGGACTTGCATGCAGATCTCCCATGTGGTAGGTAGAAATTCTACCACACAGCCACCAGTGCTAGGACTGCTCCAAGCTGCTAGGGGTCTTGACCTTACCAGAGCCCCAGCCTCCCATCAAGCTTCCTGGCCTCTTATTGAAGGAGCTGGAAGCAGAGGTGGGAACCTCTCAGGTCACTGCTCAGATCCTTGCTGGAGCTGGGGAACCTCTCCTGCTGGCTGCAACCTCTCATAGGGGATCCTGGAGCCCAGTGGGGAGCCTCTTCTGCC
>NW_017729033.1:51493889-51521924 GCF_001723915.1 Gavialis gangeticus
GCCTAGTGGGGAGCCTCTCCTGCCGGCCACACACCGTGCTGCTGAGGGTCCAACTGCTGCCTGCAGGTCCCACTCCTCCAGGCTCTTCTGGGGCAACTGTTCCTGCCCCGCTGGCCCAGCTCTTGCCAGCTCTTTGAGACTCCTTCCTTGTGGTCCCTTGCTGGTCTCTTCTGAGTCAGCTGCGCTGTCCCTTTTATCCCCCTCCTGGTGACCCAAGGCGCCAATCAGGGGACATGGAGGGTGAGTTTCTGGGGCCTGATTGGTGAGAAAAGGGAATCCCAACCCCACAATCACCTTTTACCCTTTCAAAACCCCTGGGCTAAATCACTATCAGCTAGCCCATCACAGCATCATCAATTCTATGAACATGTAGCTGTTTGCTGTTTCTAGTGTGATTAACCCCTTAATCACACCAGAAACATAATGGACATTTCTACATGTGCAAGCGCCGCAGAAAATGGTGTCAGTGTGCTTTTGAACTAAAACACCTTGGTGGTGCTTTTGTTCAAAAGTGCACCATTTTTTCTGAACTGACACACATTTAGCTGCTTATACAACTGCACACAGTGCAGCACAGTGTGCATCAGCTTGCCTGTGGAGCAGACTCGATTAATCAAGTCTGCTCAGAAGCAGCAGATCTCTGGCACTCCGCTGAATGAAAAGGTATGTGTATAAATGTCCAATGTGTGTCAGGGTCCTAACATTCCCTTCTGTCCCCAAATTTTTTTTTTCTGTCTCCTCCTAATTAATCCTTTCTCCTTTCTTCTGTGACTCTTAAAATATCTCTATCACTTACATTAAATCACATACACAATCTCTTCAGTACTTCTGTGTACCCTCCTCACACCCAAATGCTAAAACACTGTGCATACACACTTCTTAAATGCACATTTTTGTATTCCCAGAATGCTTTTCTCTCCTTCTATGATAGGACAGGTGTCACACGAAATTTCTTAAGGGAAAAGCTAGCCCTAAAGATGAGCCAACATTAAATTGTGCATTAAACTTATTTAAGAACCACTGAGGTGATATCGCTAAACCCTCTGATTCTGCTGTTGCAAATATTTGTATCCTTTCTGTTGTCAGGAAGGGTAGAAGGACAAATTTTGAAGAAATGTTGCTTTCATAAAACCTATATCCAAAAAATGCTTTACCAAATTTAGTGATCCAGCCACAGCTAAATAATAAATTGGAGTGGAAGGAAAGAAAAATTAATAGCCATAAAAAAGAGAGGAAAGACATATTTTAAAATGAGATCTGAAGAGGTGGTGAGTCCACAAGGCAGAGAGCTACATGGGGGGCTGTTTGCGGTGGTAGGAGTAGTAAGGGAAGCTACTACTACTGCAGTGGTGAAATAGTGTTAACTGGACAGAGAAAGTACAGTGGTAGATGGCTGGAAGCAGTCATGTTAGATGAATGGAGAAGAGACTTGGTTGTGATGTGTACTAGGTCAAGTCCCTTGAGGGTTTAAAAAAAAATAAAAAAAACTAAGCAAGACTGTTCTCAGTGATACTGTAATCAGCGGCTTGCTCAGACAGCATGCAAGTTATGCTGAAGGTACAGTAAGAACATGGAGGAGAGGAGGCTCTGTAGGCTCTGCTAAAACAATTTCAGTATTAATCAGTCTTGATTCACTTGCATAAATTGCTGGAATAGATATAAAAATGATTTATTTGCTTTTAAAAAAGCAGCAGTTAGCCATTTCCCCCCTTTTTTTGCCCAGAGCCATCTTAGCATCTGCTTTGCTTTCCCCCACCTCATTCTAAAGTAGAAGAACATTAGGTGATTTCAAATTCTTTTTCAGTCTGACCTCTGAGAATCTGGCAGACAGCATGTTGCTCTCCTTATCTTAAGAAACATTAAATCATGCTAGAATCCCTCACATATTGCTGTAAATGTGAGTCTGAATAGGAAAGGGATACTTTTCCAGGTAGTAAAGAAAGAAACTTGCCTTAATTTTAGAATACTCTGGGGTTGGGCTGATGAATTCAGGATTTTTTTTTATTTGAGGATTGCAAAGCCGCTCTCTATGATAACTACAATGAAATTTATAACAACAGTAAACATTTTCTCTCTCCCCAACATGCCACCATCCAGAGATTAAATGGAAATTTGTAAATGTATTAGGTAAAGTTCAGTTTATAACCAACAAGCTTTATAAGCTGAGGATCTGAATCAGTAGGTGGGGTGGGAATGTAAGGCTGCCTGCACCAATGCCAGCACCAGGCAGCTGGGAGCTGTACCCATGCTGTCATTGCTTTTCCCCACCTCTAACTCTGTGGCTGAAGCATGGGTGCTGCTTTCAACTGATGGGGACCTGAGCTGGGGCTAAGCATCTGAAAGCTGCATCCACACAGCTTCTGATTTTCCCCGCTCCCTGCCCTGACTTCTGTGATGCAGCATGGGCCTATCCCTGCTTCACTTCCTTACTGGCCAGAAGCTACACCCACAATGCAGCTGGGGAGCAGTGGGTGGAGAAAAAAGCAGCAGTGATGCAAGTAGAACTTCCAGCTGCCAGGCCACAACACAGCTCCTTTCTGCCCATTCCCAGCACTGGCACAGGCAGAGCCAAAGGCTTCCAGCTCCAAATTGGAACATGCAGGCCATGCTTACACTGCTGGTTTATAGCATATCTTGAATACAAAAAAGGGAAAATTATGTAGATCCAGCAATAGTTGACTGTATGCAGCTTTGTCTGGGATTTGAAGTGACATGTGCCTTCCATCACTAGAAATATCCCATTCATGCAAAATCATTTTAATAACTTTTTGTTTTCTCCCTTGTTTATGGCTAATTTGGATTCCCATGATAGGCTACAACTTCTAAGCTAGAAGGGAGATGACACTATGTTTTGGGAGGTTTAGTTTGGTCAAGGTGACTTCTCAGAGAGGAAAAAGGGAGCGTAAGGCAACCAAACTAAGATTTCCAGGAGGTGCTATGGCACCTCAGATGAATGCAGATTGAAATGGCTTTATTGAGAAACTGAAATATTTTGGTTCTGTTAGACTATTTGAACCTAAATGTTTTGTTTCAATTTTAATAACTGAAAATTGAAATTCTCTGCATAATTTACATATTTCTGTGCAGAACATCCCAGCCAACTTTACCCACTGAATCATTCAGTTTTATGAAAAAATGGGAAAGAATAAAATCAATGGGACTCTTGAATGTTGGAATGATGAAGGTTGGGACTGAAGTACTAGCCCATTTATTCATGTGGCTCAGTAGGAAAGCCAATAATCCAGCCCAGATGTTTAAAGGTATTCAAGCATTTAACCACCACTGAAATCAGTGGGAGTTGGGTGCCTTTAAAATCTGACTTCTCGTATGTCTTAGTAATTATAGTGGTATGGCAGGGGCATTTATGTAAAATCTCGAGAAAAACTGAAGTGGAAAAAAGACAGCTCAGAAAATTGTGTGGGTTGGCTAATCTCTGTCTACTGCAATACGTTTCTGCATTGTTTCAAGTTTATCTTTTTTTGAAAGCACAAAATTGAAATTTGGACAAATCAAAGTGCAGAAAATGTAGTGGATGAAATGTTTTATGAAATGAGACCTTTGTATGTGGCATATTTAAAAATACTTTGGTCATCCTGTTCCTTTGGATAATCCTCTATTTAAATAAGAAAGTCTGTATAAGCATCTTAATTCTCTGAGAACAATCAAGAATGTTTTGTTCCCTGGGAATAAAAGGATTTCCATTTGCTTGATTTTGCAGAAAACAATCTCTCATTAATAGGATTTAAATTTGAGGAGATCAGGGTCTTTCAGATTAATCTGTAGAATATGGTAGTCACATGCTTCTGCCAGGATTAGGGGTCAGGCGTGGCCATGATGCCCTCTGGTGGCCACTTGACCCCTGTCCCACTCTGGTTCCCTGAGGTACCTGTGTGGATACTTTAAAAGTTTTAGGTATAAGTTGTTACATTTGCCCGGGGATTGAGGAGGGAACAGCAGAATGTAGGCAATGTACTAGTCTCTGAATAAACAAGCTTTATCGTTCTATAATCTTAATTCAATCTTTTGAGAACTACATATGGTACCAGGAGCAGGGTGAGATGAAGGAAAAAAAAGAGCATCTCAGAATTCCAGAGGAGTTAAAGCTGTCCAGAAATGCAGCAGAAAACTGGAAGAAATTTAAGCAGAGCTTCACTATATATATGACAGCCAGCGGAGCTACAGAGAAGGAAGATTCACTCAAGGTAGATTTTTTTTGTTTAAATATAGCAGGCCCAGAAGCTCTGTCTCTTTATAATAGCCTACAACTGTCACAAGCAGAACAGAAAAGCTATCGCACAGTAACAAAAAAGTTTGAGGAATATTGTATACCCAAACAAAATGAAACCTTTGAAAGGTATAATTTCCACATGAGACAGCAGAAAGAATATGAAACAAGAGAGGAGCTTGTCAAAGACCTCAGACTGCTGAGCCTGACATACAACTTTGGAGACCTAAAAGAGTCCATGATCAGAGACCAAATAGTATTGGGTATAAGGGAGACAAGCCTCAGGATAAGCCTGCTAGATGATCCTAAGCTTAATTTAGAAAAGGCAGTTAGAATGTGCCAAGTTGTGAGATAACAAATGCCAGGCTGCAGAAGCTGGAGGAAAAAACAGAACAAGCTGAACTGGACAGGATTACAAGACTGCAAAAACCTAAGGCAGCATACAAACAATACAGAATGAAGGAACTCACTATGAAGCAGACAAGCAGAAGTGAAAGAGAATTGCTTGAAGAAACAATGTTCAGCTGCAGATGCTGTGGGGGTTAGCACAAAACCTATGCAATGCCCTGCATTTGGTAAACACCACAACAATTGCAAAAGTTTCAATATCTTTGCAAGAGTTTGCAGAAAGGAGCAGGATATGTCACACAAGAAACAGCAGGTGCATGCTCTGTGCAACAAGGAAGAGAAAGACTTCCTAATTGGCACAATGCAAGAAGAAGTCCGTTCTTCTGAGGATTGGACATCATCCTAGGCACCAACAGACTAATGTAACTTTTAAATTAGATACAGATGCACAGGTTAGTGTAATACCAGAATACATTATTCAAAATATGAAAACTAAACCTGTGTACTATGAGAGTAAGAAAGTGAGACTTACAGCATAAAATGGAAATATGATTGCAGCCAAGGATGTTTGTGCGCTGCATGATACAAGGGTAATATAGTAAAAATTCAGTTTTTAACAGTCCCAGGAAAGCTAGTTGCAATTATTGGGTTGCAAACATATAACATTCTAAGTTTGTTTAAGATAATGGATGCCACTGAGGAACTAGAAAGCAAGAAAGTAAGAACATAGAAACAGAGTTTTATGATGTGTTCCAAGGCATAGGGAAACTGTCAACTGAGTACAAGATAGAATTAAGAAAACCAAATACTCACTCATACATGCTCCAGGAAATAATCCCCTTGTACTAACAGAGAAACTGAAAAAATAATTTGATATATTAGCATGGACATAATAGAAAAAGTACAGCAACCAGCTTCTTCATTCAGTGGTCATAATAGAGAAAAAAAAGATGGATCTTTGACGTTATGTTTGGATCCTAAGCAAATGAAAATGTACATAATAAGGGAACATTTTCCCATATTCACCAGGGAAAATATTTTTGGAAGTATGGCAGAAGCTTAATATTTCTCCACTTTGGATGCTGCTTCTGGGTTTTGGCAAGTTCCCCTAAAAAAGAATACCACTAGATTATATACCTTCAACGTGCCCTTTAGAACATATTGCTTTCATGCCTTCCTTTTAGACTGTGTTCTGTATCTGAAGTATTTTACCAAAAGGTGCAACAAATTTTTGAAGGTCTTGATGCAACTATGGTTTATATTGATGATGTATTAGTTTGGGGAAATACTATGGAAGAACATGACTTAAGGCTTAAAAAAGCACTAGAAATTGCTCGCAGAGCAGGTTTGAAACTGAACAAACAAAAGTGCAAATTCAGGGTCAAAGAAATAAAATGTCCAGGAGAAAAGCTCTTTGAGAAAAGGGTGCAAATTAATTGTGCAAGGGTTAGAACCATTACAAACATGCCACCCCCTACAGATAAGGAAGGAGTGCAAAGATTACTGGGAATGATCAGTTTTGTAGGAAAATATCTACCTAACTTAGCAGAGCAGACCAAACACCTTAGATCACTGCTACAAAAGAATAATCAGTGGACATGGAAACATGAAGATGAAGATAAATTAAAAAACTGAAAGTAAAAAGTAATGAAAGTACTGGTACAAAAATACTGTGATCCTAAAAGAACCATTAAATTGTCAACAGATGCTTCTGAAGAAGATATTGAAGCAGCTTTGCTTCAAAAACATGGATATAGCTGAAGACCAGTAGCATATGCATCTAGGGAACTCTGTAAGCCAGAGTGTCTAGATGCACAAATTGAGAAAGAAAGTTTAGCTCTAGTATATGACTGTAATAAATGTCATATACTCATCTATGGGAAGTCTGTAATAGATGATACTGATCATACAACTTTGGTAACTATCACAGAGAAAGGATTATCAGAAATGCCACCAAGATTACAGAGACTTTTCTTTCAGCTGGAAATGTATGATCTATAGGCCTGTGCAAAGTGGTTAGTATTCACTTTGGATTTAGATTCCGCCAATTCGGGGGACAGTGATTTGATTTGATGATTTGAATCACTATCCCGAATCAATACAGATGACTCTGATTTGGAGATTTGGCTGTCACCAAATCAGACGAATCTCTGAATCAAACAGGCCCCATCCTCCACTCGCTCTTCCAGCCCTGTCAATGGCTGCCCCGCCCGGCCCCACCATTCCAGCTCTTTAAAATAAAATAAAATAAAATAAAATAAAATAAGCCCCTCACTCACCAGCTCCTGCCAGGCCGGAGGGGGAGGGGCAAATCCCTGCTGCCCCCCACTGTGTTGTGCTGCTTGGGGGGGCTCTGCCATGAGCTTCCTGCAGCCCTGACAGCCACTGCAGCAATCAGTGAGTGCGGGGCTCTTTTTTTAAAGTGCTGGATTGCTGGGGCTGGGTGGGGCAGCCATTGAAGGGGGCTGAGAGGACAGGCAGGGGTCCAGGGGCACTCAGGGGGGTTGGGGTAGCAGACAGGGGATGGGGTCTGGCAGGGGTCCCCCATGGTCCCCCCTTGCCCCCTGCTTACCAGCACAAAGTCTGGGTCTAGCTCCCTGCATCGGTGAGTGGGGACTGCCCAAATCTCTCCAAATCTTTTCTGAATCAATTCGGGGAGCTTTGAATTGATTTGGAACTTTTTATTGGTCTCTTGATTCAATTTGGATTCAGAGATTTGGCTGCTGAATCGGGCCAAATCTCCTTCAAATCTAATCAGCACCCGAAGCTTCACACAGCCCTAATAATTTAGACATACACCAGGAAAACACCTACTTATTGCAGATACGTTGTCCAGACCATATGACACAACAGAAAATGACAGAATTCTAGACATAGATATAGTACAGGTTAATCTAATTAAAAGAGTTATTTCTATCTCTGATAAAATGTGAGCATGAATTGTAGAAGCATATTGCAAAAAGTACTAGTTATTTGTGCTGGTTGGCATGGAAAACAAATACTTAGCCTCTACTCCCAGTTCAAGAAAGAGCTGTCAGTACTGTATGGCGTTTTGTTCAAAGGCTCATGACTTGTTCCAGCAGTGCTAAAGAAAGACATGTTAAACAGAATATATGAAGGATAGCTAGGCATTGAAAAACGCAAAAGGAGAGCAAGGGGTGCTCTATATTGGCCCTATATAAATAATGATATAGAAGATGCTGTAAAGGCTTGTACAATTTGCCTAAAGTACAGATCAGTGCAAAGAAAAGAGCCCAAGATAGCTCTGTGATATCAAGTGGACATTGACTTATTCACACATGCAGGAAAAAAAATATGTATTAGTGCTGGATTATTATTCTCGCTATCCTGAAATTGAAATGCTCAAAAGCACAACAGCAAACCATGTCATAACTCACATCAAATTGATTTTTTCTAGACATGGGATTCCACAAATTGTGAGAACACCTAACAGATCTAAGTTCAACTGTCTTGATTTTAAAGAGTGTGTAAACAAATATAGATTCCGTCACAACACTTCAAGTCCTAAATCCCCAGAATCCAATGGTCTGGAGTAAAATGGAGTGCAAATAGTGAAGACATTATTGAAAAATGCTACAGATTCACACATCAGTGTTTACCTGTCACTCTTAAATTACAGGGAAACACCCATTAAATATGGATTGTCCCCAACAGAAAAGCTGTTTCACAGGAAACTCAAAACCAGGCTGCCAAATCTTGTGGATGATTCTCATCAGAATGAAAAGCAATAGGTGAAAATGTTTAAAAAAAATTCAATGATCTCAAACAAAAATGGCACTATGACAGGGTTTCCAGGGAGTTCCCACAATTGCACAACAAAGATAAGGTGCTTATTTCAGATGGACAAACCTAGAAACAAAAAGCACTAGTTTCTCATCAGGTAGCTCCCAGATCCTATAAAGTTGTCACATCAGAAGGACAGGTGTTAAGAAGGAACACACAGCACTTGCAGCTCAGAAAGGGAAGAAAAGAAGCAGCATCATGAGATTGACCAAAGGAAACAAAGCTAACATCAAAGTGTAGCAGCATTTAAAAAATGAACCACCTGAAAGAATGGGAAGGGCTACCCAGCAGAGAGACAGAGTTTGTCCCAGCAGGGACACTGTAGGCCTTGAGGGCAACTGAAGCTATTTTGGAGGCAGCCCTGTTGGAAGTAGGAGGGGCGAGGTAACCCCAGCAAAGTTTTGAAATAGCAAAAGCCCGGGAAGGGCTCTGGGCTGAGATTGGCTGAGAGACTTGGATAAAAGTGGGGAGCAATTTTCCCATGGGGAGAGAGCAAGAGAGAGAGCAAGGGGCTGAGGAACAGGCTGCAGACTGGAGACAGAGTCTCAACACAGTGGTCCCCCAGAGAGCCCCAGGAGTGCCCTGTGGAGGGAGTAGCAATGGCTGCAATGGGAGTGATACAATATCCAGTTCCTCTCTTCGGCCCGCGAACCTGTGGTGGCAGGATCAGAGAGGGGCTGCTTGTGTGGAGACTCCAAGCCTGGAAAGACCTGCCTGCAGCCCGGTGTGGCTGGGTGAGCACAGCAGAGCTGGGGGGGGACTGCTAGAGTCTACCCTATTTTCCCTGATGGATGAGGGGCTCCAAGGGCAGGCAAAGCCCAGAAAGGGGTTACATTTGCTGGGGCTGTGAGGCTGTGTGGGACAGGAAAGTTGCTACAGCCTGCACCGCAGACACTGTGCCCTGCTGAGCTGGGGAAGGGGGGCAAAGGCAGGGGAAGGCTGTCTTGCAGGAACTGCAGAGGAGAAGCCGCTGCCTGAAGCCCTGAGACCCTTGCTGCCCGGAGACCCCAGGAGCACTGAGAGAGACACCAGCACCAGGGAGCATCCACAGACCATGTGCTGGGACACAGGCAGTCCTGCTCCCTGAGACAGCCCGCCAGGGACAGTGCACACAGAATCCCCAGTACACCGTGTGCAAGTGAGAGACTGTATCAATAAGTTTTAAGGGTTTATTAGTTGGTATATCAATGTGTTTATATAATAGTTATTTGTTATGTTGTAAATAATTAAATCTTGTAAATATTTTTAAAATTGTCTGTGAGGGTGCTTAATTGTAAAGGGAGGCTCTTCACTCGGAGGCACTGCAGCAGCTTCCCAGGGGGGCTGGGCAGGGCTACTGGCTACCGGGTACCCCAGGATCCCACTATTCAGGTGAGGGTGCGTGTAGTGTCACACCCAGGGTTACAAAAGCAACAAGAAATGACGGAGGAGATTGAAAATGACCCAGAAGTAGAGACATCTGAACAAGGAAACCAAACAAGAACTGAACCAATAAAGACTGAGAATGCAAAGAAACTGAGAAGATCACTTATAGCTAAAAACCCAATAGACTAAGACTAATACAGATCTCTTAAAATGTGCTTTAACTATGGGTTGAACTAAGCTGCCAATGTTAGTATTTTATTGTATGGGTATGTTACATATAAAGGGGGAAGATGTGTGGATACCTTTGAGAGTCTTATGTGTAAACTGTTACATTTGCCTGGGGGTTGAGGAAGGAACAGCAGAACTGCAGCCAGGATACTGTTCTCTGAATAATTATTCTTCTATAAGCTTAACTCCTTAATCTTCTGAGAACTACACAGTACCTGCCTACTCTTTCTACCTTACCTGCAATGCTTTGATGTCATTTATAAGATTTTTGGGGCCCCCAGAGTGAACTCAGTCTAACCCCAGCTTGCCATTTGGACACTATTAGTGCTTCAGGGTAAGTTGCTTCCCCTGTAATCAGGCCCATGCCTTGCAGTTGTTATTTCAACTTGTCCCTCCATTGAACTCCCATCACCGTGCCAAGACCTTGGTCTGTCAAGACTCCTCTCTTTTCCCCTGGCCCCTGGCCTCAGTCCTTCCTCAGACATTGGCCCTCTCAGTCAAAGCTTGCTTTGGCTTTAGACTTCTACTCTCTGGACCCATGGCCACAGTATGGCTGTTATGAACCTATCCTAGCCCTTGAGGTCCCTGGCCCCAGACCAGACTATTCCCACTGGCATTGGCTCTCCTAGCCTCAGCCTGCATCAGCCCACAGTCCCCTGGGTCCATGACCCTGGGCTAGGCTACTTGACCCTGGCCTTAGTTCTTCTAGCCTTGGCCTAGTACATCACAATAGCCTCAGTCCCCTGGGTCCCTAGTCCCCAGCTACGATGCCTGCTACTGAGGGCTCCTCCAGACACCCCTCTCCTCCAGACACTCTCCTATAGCCACAGTCTGGTCCACCAGTTAGCCTAATCAGAACATAAATGCAAACACAATGGCTGTATGACCCAAACTGGGTCATTACTTTGCTGCAAGCTATATGTCAATGCAACCCTCTGGGAAATCTTTGGTGCCAGTCAGTGTATCTCCTATGGCCATCTTGCTCAAAAGCTCCTCTCCCTGCAGTCTGCAGGGCTAGCCTGACTGTGTGGCCTCAGGCACTGAATTTATGTTCCTCCAGAGCCACATCTCTACCTGTCAGGTGGCTCGCCAGCCACATACATGGTTTTCATTTAAGCCTAATGGCCAGCCCACCTTCCTCCACTGCAGCTTGGCTCAGCTGCCTACAGTGGGTGCCTCTGTGCTGCCTGGAGGGTACTCCCCTAGGGGAACTCCTATCACTGTCATTTCTAGCTGGCTCGCTCCCTAGCAGTTCTGCTTTGCCCAGATAACAGACTCACACAGCAAGTTTAACTTTCTGCATCCTTACTTTAAAGTAACAGGACCCCCTGGCTCTCTGTTCCAATGCCAAATGCTTTTTCTTTTCTTTTGAAGTTTTTTTATTTTATACTTTGTTGACCAACTTATAAAGTTGCATAGATAAATTTGTAGCACTTCCTTACACTGAGGCCCTCTCTACAAATGCAGATAAAGGTACAATGGGATCTAATGCACAATTCACAACAATCGTAACTTCTGCCATGCCATTGCAACTTATTGCCCATGCAGTGGAAGCCCAATCACATATCACCAAAGCTAGGAGACCACTGCAGGAGAAATATCCCTGCCCCCAGGGGTTTCACATACCCTCGAGGCTCAGAGATTGCCACTGAGGGATGTTGCTGGGACCCAGAGTCCACAGCTGCTGGGACTGAGAAAGCCCAGCAGTTGCAGATTTGTAACCCCTGTGGCTGGGAGCCCATAGCTGATGGAAGCTGTGGAAATTAAAGCTCGATAGCAAGACACTATAAAGTTACTATACATTTTCAAGGTCTAACTTTATAGCTTGTTGGGGCTTTTATGGTATGATAGTTACTTTGTACTTGTAGCTGGTCTCAAGCTAACTGTGCAATTAACCAGTTTATTGTAACACACCAGTAATAAGTAGAGGGGCCCTGATAATAAAACAAGGAATGATCCAATGAAACTGTTAGCATTATATCAGTGTAGAACTGGTTAAAGTAAGTGAAGAATCAAGCACTGGGATGTTCAAGTCATAGCATAACTGGATAAAGATTGAAAAATGAAAACCTATAGCTGATAGGTCTTAATGTTGCCTTTTATACCAAGATACTGTACACATGGAACACTGTTCCAGTTCTTCAGCTGATATATATATCTAGGATTGTTCTAGGATTTAGTCTATAACAACTCTACCAGATGTATTTAGCAAAATGAGATAAAGGCATGGGTCCATGTCCTCCTCTTACCCTAATTCTACTTTCACATCAGCAGATATGCTCTCGATTGATCAATTTGTCTGGATGGGAAGATCTCAGACACTTTGAAAAGATGTAAGTAGCCATGTAACTATGTCAGTGAAGAAAAATAATCCCAAGTATCTAAATGATTAATAAAATAGGCACAAAAAGAAGAGAAAAAACAAAGCCAATTCTAGCCACCTTACTGGTTCTTTACCAACGTGGACTTTCTTAAAAAGAGTTGATTCCAGCAGTTCCACTATTCTGCTGCTGAATTTTAGTTTAGTGGTGAAGGGAAAGGTCAACTTCCCATAAAGCACTTGGGCCAGTTTTTTATTAAGTTAATCATGCTGTCATGGATAAGACAGCAAAGTGCCTAGACCTGTTACTGATGAACTCAGTCAAAGTTTTATCCAATAGGAAAGGATGAGCCCCTGACACCTCATTCAAAGGTAAATCTATAGTGCACAATAGTGTGAATTACCTTTGGTAGCTACATGCCATTGCACTGTACAGCAAAGACAAACTGAAACAGTATAGAGAACTCCATTTCTGCAATACTGTATCTGTTTGAGATGAAGGACAATTAAAAAAAGCTGTTTTGCTTTGTTTTTGAAAAGTGGAATAGCCCAGTAGAAGCAAAGAGTACCTGTACAAGTGCAGGGAGGCTGCTCTAATGTGCTATAATTACAGTGTATTGGAGGGGACTCAATTAATTAAGTCTGCTGGAGCATGCTAATTCGTGTATTCCAGCCAGCCTCTATGTCTCATGTATCAGCATCCCTGAGCTTCAAAATGACAGTGACGGTGCTTTAATTGAAGCTTGTTCAATAAGTTTTAGTTAAAGGGCCACCGCTACCATTTTGAAGCATGGGGATGCTGATACACAAGATGCTGTGGGAGCTTTAATTAGAGTGGTTCTTGAAGCCAGTCTAATTGAAGCGCCTTCCACCCCAGACCATGTGTAAAAGTGTCCAAAGAGACTAAATTCCCTTTACTTCTATTTTTGGTGGGATACAACTAATGTACCTTGTCAGACTCTGTGGGAGGTGGGATAGTCATACATCTTTTCCCTTCAGTCCCCTGCCTGCCTCCCTTTGGGTAGTAGTCCATGCAATGTACTGGGGCTTTCAACATATGTTACACTAAGTGCCTATATACAAGGACAAGAATGAAGTGTGCCTTTAAAGGGAACAATAGTTGCAATTTTTGGATCTACCTGTTACTAATTTATAAACAAACCAGCTTCTTACTATAACCCTTTTTAGAAAAAGTTGTGACTATAACAAGTGAGTCATTGTAAAAGTTTTGAAGTCTAATGCTGCAGAAAGTAATGACATCTCTCAGTCATGAAGAGAAAATCCCGCTTCAGGCTTGACACAGCAGTGTGTGATGTATAGGAGAAATAACAGGACAACATCTGGTCTCAGATCAATCCATAGTGCAGCATGAGCTGGGTAGCACAAGGGTACCTTGGAGCAGAATTTGACCCAGTGTATTCACACTATCAGGAAGGAGAAAAGGCAGCATTCCTTGTAGCAGTGTAAATTCTTGATAAAGACTTCCCTTCCTTTTATTCAGTAGATTCTTATTTGTCATCTAATATTTTTCTTGACTGGGGTGCTAAAAATGTAAAATCTCCAAAACTAGTCTCTTCTCAAACTAAACTATAGTGATTTAAGGGCCTCAGAGGATCTTCTGTAGTGCAGAGTCCTATTATGTCTGTCTTAATGCATTATTCATTGTTTTATTATTTATTAATATGCATTGTTTGAGCACCCCAGTGCTTTACCAAAGGATGCCTTATCCCAATGGGCTGAAAGAAGCAATCTGCCTTTGACAAATGTTGACAGCTTTTTCTTTTGAACTTTTGTAGGAACTTCCTTGTTTTTGCTCTCTGAACTTAAAGCCACTGCAGAGCTATTTACTCTCTTGGTCTCAATAGCACTTAAAGACTTTAAAAAGTGCTTCCTGGGGAGAAGAAACAACAGCAGTCAGTGCTGGATTAACACAGGAAGGATTGGACATACACATGACAGCAATAACTCTAGTCTTTTTTTTCCCTCACAAAGAGAGAGAAATACACAGCAACCCAGCTGCAGTGACATCAATTTAGTTCAAAGAAAGAAAGTGCAGCCAGATTTAATACTTAGCCTGAGAAATTATAGCTCCCAACATCTATTGCATAAAAACATGCTACTTGGGGACTTTTGAAGTGTGGTTTTGTAACCCAGGAGAATGTGATGAGTTCTATGAAAATTACTTGGCCAGATCATCAAATGATATATATCAACATAGCTCTGCTGAAGTCAGTGGAGAAACACTGTTTGATACCCAATTTGTTTGGATGCTTTTGCATACTGACACCTCCAATATTGCTACAGATTTTAAAGGAATGTGGTAAACAGTTGATGCATCAGTATTTTAAATAACTTTATACAGTCCCTGTAAAACTACTGGAAAATTGTTTTCCTGGCATGGTCAACTTACTCCATACTGTTTTCAGTGAACATAATCTTACTGATATTGTGGTTGCACCAAGCTACTGGCTGACACAATTTGGCATCAGAATTATGAGAGAAATATGTTTAACAAGTCTCTAAATATATCTTTATGCGAAATGCTTCTGCGGTCTCTTAGGTAAACAGTATTCATTTTCAAAATTACACAAACATGTATATTGAATTGCAGTCTGTGGCAGGAAATGAATAACCCTTTGCATTTTCAAAGCCCAGCTAGTGTAAACTCAATGTTGTTCCATTGAAGTCAGTTTACATCAGTCATTATCTGACCTATGCTGTTTATTGTTTCCTCCAGGATCCTTCAGACAACCCCTTGTGCCTGGCTGTGGCCTAGACATTTTCCACCCCACTTCCAACACCTTTTGCAGCAGGCACTCAAGCAGTTCTCTGTTAGGAAGGATTTGAAAATATGCCAGCACTGAGAGAGCAGATCCGCTTTTGTTCTCTCCTCTGCGTAGCATTTGAGTAAAAGTTTATTACAGCACAACCTGAAATTAAACAAAGTAATTTCGAGACATAATTTGGATTGAAACACCTTTGAGAGGACAGCAGTATTATAGTTCAAGGGAAAGGTACACTGTCAGATATAAATTACCAAGGCAAATGTTTCTTAACATTAATTGATTTAAAATACACATTTAAGTATATAGCTAAAATACAGTGGCATCGAAAGGTTCTGAGCACCTGTCACTTAGACTGTAGTTAATGAGATTTCTCAGGGCTCAGGCACACTAAAAATCAGAAGTCTTTTTAATTTCAGCATACAAAGGCAGAGGAAATGCCATGCTTGTGAAGCTAATATGAATGTACACATACAACATGCATTTGCACCCATGCGTGTGTAACTGTCTGGGCAAAGTAGCAAGATTAACTGGTTCAGAGTGTTAATTTTCATAGGTGAAGGCATACCTCATCAGATCGCACCTCCAAAAGCTTATGCCTGTGTGAACTATTTAGACTGTTCAGTTAGTCTGGCCAGCCTGCTACCTGACAAATTAACATAGCTATTTCTCTCTCCCTACACAAGGTAACTGTGGGAGTAAAAAAAGTAACTGTTCATACAGAAGGAAAATGTAGTGTACATAAGCACGTTCCTATCATTATGTGAGAGGCAAGATACAGGGAATATCTTTTACTAGACCAACTGTATGGCTAGGGTATACTTAGACAAGCTTTTGAATGTAGTGAATTCTTCTTCAGGGACCTGAAGGCAAATGTATTCTATTTTAGGGACCCAAAAAAGATATCATCCACAACAATCCTTGCCTTTCTCATATTTTCTAGACCATCACGGCTACATCATTCTAGCACTATCTTAACACTGTCATGTCTACCTCTAGAGAATCCTGACTGTTGACATCTAGCTCTTTTGCCTGGTTCTTTAAGTGTTGTGACTTGAAAGTGTTATAAACTTCCATACAGATAGGATCTTTAACTGTATTGTTTTTGCCCAGGCACTAAATAGAAGCTTTCAAATCTTCTTGCTGGGATTTAAATTACTGATCTATGAGGCTCATTTATGTTTTGCTGCTGTTACCATTGCTGATTTGTATGTAGTTCTCCACGAGTTTAGTCTGGGATAGGTTTTATGCTATATTATGGTTGATATCTTGGTCATTCCAGAATATAAGTGTTGTCCATTCAACTTTCAGGAAACCATTTTGAACACTCCAACTCAGAGAAATTTCAACAATCCATGCTGTCTTGTAATCGTGGCTGTATCAGAGCAATACTGTCATTTGTAATTTTTTTCAGGAAAGATTGCTTTCCAAAATGCCCTGCATTTGCTTTCCCAGGTCAATTTGATGTTTATCATGAATTAAGATGTAGTAGTTTTGCCATCCTTGTAGCCAAATACCAGCAATTTCATTTGAATTTATGTTGTAAATTTTCTTGCCCAGTGACATATCAGGACATAATTATACATTCTGGGAGTCAACTGAGATCCAGACTCTAATTTGCATCTTACCTTGAACAATTTATTTTCTCACTTGTCATGAAACCTGTAATTGGAGTTGAACTTTCATAGCCCATTTGGCAACAGTGAACAATCACAAGTGTACTTGCAGCTGCATTAGAATCGTGCTCTTCCATATTTGGGGAAAAGTACTCTGACAGCTTAAACTCCTATACTAGGGCTGCAACACCAAATGGAACAAAGGGAACTCAGTACAGCTGTTTAATTAAACACTGAAACTTAGAAAGTCTTCTACCATCCAATATACTGCAGCAAATAATTAAACTTGCACCTCATAACTTACAATTTACTACAGTAGACAAGAATTCCCTAGCTTTTAAGACCAAATTCATGTGAACCTTGGTTATCCACCCTTTAAGATCCAGCCCCAGAACTATGATTATCTGGAAAGTGGACATTTAGTTTTTAATTTTTGTGCAGTATTTTTTTTGTTTTCCACACTTTGTGCTACAGTACCGATTGACATTTTAAAAGTAATTATTAGACTGTTAATAAAAGTATATTTCTCTGCTCCAGCCTTTTTTACATAACAGGGATGGTATGTTTGATGAGGAAATGACTGATTGTTTTATTCAGTGAGGCAAATATAGATCCTTATACAGATATACTTGTCCTAAATATCCACATTGAAATGTAAGACATTCCAATAGTTATATAACTGGCCACATTTCTGTAACAGGATACGCCCAAGGAGTTTACAATTAAAAACTGGGGCACGGGAGATAAAATTTGCTGTTGAGGAAGTCTACATATGATGCACATGCTTACTATGCAGTAAACCTCGCTAATCATGAATAAATGTACTACCTGCAAATGCAAGTAGAAAATTTACTTTTGATTAGTAACAGCACAGTAGTGCTTGTATCGATGTATAGTCAGCCCTCCACCAGGAGACAAGAGATTACTCCCTGTCCCCAGGAGCTGCCTACTGATGGAGCAGGCTCCACCACTAGACTGTGTCTCTTGGAGTTAGGTGGAGCAGCTAGCAGCAAGCTAGCTGCTAGCTGCCCCACTGGCAGATTGGGGCAGGAGGCTAGGACCTGCCCCTCCCATTCAGCTCTTTCCAAGTCCCCTGGCCCTGACTGGGGACCCCACCCCATCCCAGCAGCAGCAGCCAGTTCCCAGGGGCAGGGTGTAATGTCCCAGCCCTGACCAGGAGACACCAGGCCAACTCTCTCCATGTGTGGTGCTCCCTGAGCTATCTCTAGGCTCCCACTGGTGGCAGCAGGGGCCTATTGCTGGACTCCATGAAGTGGGAGCAGTTTGCTGCTATTAGCAGCAAATCTATTCCCACTTCCCTGCATGTGTAGATGCCTTCCCAGGAGCATTTACTCATGAGTACTTTACTCACAAATAAACTGATTTTGGATTAAATGCATGTGTAGATACACCCATGATGTAAACAAAGAGGCAGTAAAGAATCAGATCCTTTTCCCAGCCTGGGATCGCCCTGTATAGGAGAATTCCCAGAAAGCGTAAAGCAGTCATAGATTGCTTATTTGTCACCCACCCAGCATCCTTCTGAGCTGTTATCAAATGGTATAATTTAAAGTAGCCTTGGCTTCCACCAGAAGTAGAACTGGGAAATCTAACTCCAAGAGAACAGAACAGAACTGATTCTACCTCAGCCATTCTCTGTGGGGCCAGCAGAGCCTAGAGATATCTGAATAACTTGATCTACTCCTGAAAATTATTCACAATGGGTACATCTACATGTTTACTAATATGTAGTAATTACTGCACATTCAATTTAGTACTTGCTTAATGAAGTACTAACTAAATGTGCAGTAACTACAGTTACTGCACAGTAGCTCCAGCATGTGTGGGGGGGTTTTTTGTGACACTTACTGCACAGTAGCCTAATACTACTGCACAGTAGCATAATAGCACAGTTGTTGCCCGGCATGCTACTGCACAATGCTCTTAGGCTACTGTGCATTAAGCGTCTCGTGTATATATGACCAATGATTTGATAGCTGCAAAACATAGAAGCATTTAGAGTAAGTTTACATACTAATGAAACATCTGGGCTCACAATATAGTCCAGGATGCAGGACAGGCTATTTTTTTCTCCTAGCAGTTAACCCATTTATCTGTGGGGTGGGAAACCCTAGTTCAAGATCTATCCACTGTCTGTACAGGGTATGAGTAAAGGATATGAACCCAAATGGTTTACTTCCCATTTCTCGGGTGGCATGGGACTTTTTTAAGGCACATGAACTGGTTAGCCTATTGCCCATCAGTGCTTACCAATTTGCAAAAGATGGCAGTACATGGCACAAAGTGATGTAGCCTTACACAAACAGTGACAAATTTACCTGTGGATGAATCAGGGACAATTTTCTCACACTTTCAAATGCTTATTATTCAATGCATAAGCTGTTCATTTCTCACTCTTTCAAACAGCTTGCTCATTTGTGCTCAGCTGCCATGGTGCAATTTGCTACTGGTTTATGTCTTGAGCTTCACCTTTTCATTCATGTGTCAATAGTCTTAGTCTCTCCTGTTGAAGTTGTTGTACTTCATACTCACACATTCATTAGAACAGCAGCTGGAACTCTGGTTTCACCTGTCCCACGTAAGTTCTCTAATCACTAGGTTACAGAGTTATGCTTCTTGCTGCCTCAATGCATATTTAATTATACCATGCAAGGCAGAACAGCTTCAGCAGGGAAATCCTTCACTCTGATACATGTGCACAAAATACCTTCTAACCTGGTGCAGGGTATTTTCCTAAGAGAAGAGATGTGTGGCTTTAAGCACCTTCAAAGAGAAGTGGGATTAGAACGTAGGTTTTTGCCATCCTGAAGGAATAGCCAGATACTATTCCACCTAGTAGCCAGCAAGAAGAAAAACCTAGTTTATGAATCCTCTTTGACACTTATAAGATTTTTTTCTGACCTTCTCAGTGCTTTCAAGGATCAGGTATGTGCAAGTGCTGGAATTAGGCACCGAAGAGACTTTACTGGTAGAGATTATGGGGCCCAAGAAATACCTTCAGGTTTTGATGAGAGTTTTGAGGATTATATTTTGGATTTAATATAGTAGCTGGATGCCTGCATTCCTCTTGCAAATCTACCACTAAAACACTCCTTAGGTACCTAGATGTTTTAGAAGTATGTCCCTAGTCTTTTTGTGCCTAAATATCCCAACTGTAAAATAATTTGTCACAGGTTTCAGATGACAAGCTTCTTAGATAATTTAGTAATCCCTTTAAGTGGCTCTCCTCTGCACCCTCCCAAGCTTCTCCACATCCTTTTTGAATTGTGAAGCCCAAAACTGGACACAGTACTCCAGCTGCGGCCTCACCAAGGCCGAGTACAGTGGGAGAACGACGTCCTGGGCTCTGCTTGAGAAGCATCGATGCATGCAAGCCAGTGTTTTGCTTCCTTTACTAGCCGCAGCATCACACTGAAGACTCATGTTCATCTTGTGGTCAACCATGATCCCCAAGTCCCTTTCATCTCTAGTGCTAACCAGCATAGCACTACCAAGCCTATAAGCATGGTGCAGGTTTTTCCTCTCAAGGTGGAGAATCTTGCATTTTTCAGTGTTGAACACCATCAGGTTCTCATCCGCCCATTTCATGAGTCTGTCCAGATCTGCCTGGATCACCCTCCTGTCCTCAGGTGTGGATGCTTTACCCCAGAGTTTGGTGTCATCAGTGAACTGACACCAATATCCACATCATTGATGAAGATGTTAAATAGTATAGGCCCTAGGACAGAGCCTTGAGGGACCCCACTGGTCACAGCACACCAAGACAATTGGCTCCCATCAACTACCACCCTCTGGGTCCTACTGCAGAGCCAGTTTCCCAGCCAGCAGATCATGGTGATGTCAAGGCCACAATTAGCCAGTTTAACCAAGAGGTGATCGTGGGATACCAGATGGATGGCATATGGTGTATGATGTCGCTCTCTTTCCCCCTTGTCCAGGTGATAAGTCACCTGGTCATAAAAGGAAATGAGATTGGTCAAGCAAGACCTACCTGCAACAAACCCATGCTGGGTATCCCTCAGGATATTGCCTTCAAATAGTTTGTTAAGGATGGCCTCCTTGATAATCTTTTCCAAGACTTTCCCCAGGATAGAGGTCAGGCTGATGGGCCTGTAGTTTGAAGGATCTTCGTAGCTAATAGTATGCTGTTAGCCTTTTTCACAACAAAGGTACACTGTTTGCTCATATTCAGCTTATTGTCCACTGTAACCCCCATGTCCTTTTTTGCAGAGCTGCTGTGTAGGCAGTCAGTCCCCAGCCTGTACTAATGCATGGGATCGTTCTGCCCCAAGTTCAGGACTTTGTACTTGTCCTTATTGAACCTCATAAAATTTCTTTTGGTCCAATCTTCCAATTTTTCTAGGTCGCTCAGGGTGCATGTACACATTCATTAATGCAGTTTAGGTAATGCCCATTAAATCTATTACTTCCATTGTGAGGTACTAGAAAAATGCACATTAGCTTATTTTAGTGTACATTAGATAAAGAGCATGGCTTTTTGTGATATGTTAATGTGCATCAAAATAGGCTAATGCATATTAAAGCACACATGTAGATGTGCTCCCTGAATCCTACCTCTACCCTCAAGCCCTAGCTCTACTACTCCACCCAGCTTCATGTCACCCACAAACTTGTTGAGGGTGCACTCCATCCTATCTTTCGAATCATTGATGAAGATATTGAACAATGCTGGCCCCAGTTTTGTTCTGTAAATCCTGGGGCACTCCACTTGAAACTGGCTGCCACTAGACATGGAGCCATTGACTGCTACCCTTTGAGCCTGATGGACCAGCCAGTTTTCTATCTACCTTACAGTCCATTCATTTAACCCAGGGCCAGCAACCCTCAGCATGCATGCCAAGCATGGCACGCAAGGCCATTTTGCTCAGCACACCACTGCCAACCCGGGCTCTAAGGAGCTGCTGTCAGCCGCGGAGTCCAGGCTGCTCCCAGCAGCAGTTGGAAGGCTGCAAGCCCTGCTGCAAGCAGACTGGGCTTCTTGGGCCTGCTGCAGTTGGGAGGCTGCAAACAGCTGCTTCAGGCTCTGACATGTTAGTACACTGGCACCTTCCAAGGTAGATATTGTGGGTTTTTCGGCATTCCAGCCAAAAAAGTTGCCTACACCTGATCTAACCCATACGTTCTTAGGTTGCTTCTGAGAATGTTGTTGGAAGCCATATCAAAAGCCTTGCTAAAGTCAAGGTATATCACATCCACTGGTCTCCCTGCATCCAAAGAGTCAGTCATCTTGTCATAGAAAGCAATCAGGTTGGTCAGGCATGATTTGTCCTTGGTGAATCCATGCTGACTGTTTTTAAGCACTAGGAGGAGAAGAAGGTAACTGTGAATTAGGATTTACTAGGAATTAGGATTGTATTACTATTATTATAATTATTTATTAGAAAAGGGTGCAAAGGCATATATCAGGATCATGTGGCAGGCATTGTATAAGATGGTTCTGTAATATGAGACAATGGAGAAAAGTGGTGCCTAGTCAAAGCTTATTGTAGCTTTACTTATCACTAGGATTTTTATTGTTCCTGAGCATTTTATGTTGCTGACTCAGGTTACTCAACTTCTAACTCTATTAGAAGTTATTGTTTGTTTATTTGTATTATAGCAGCACCCTGAGGCCCCTATTAAGATTTAAGACTCCATTGTATGATGCACACATTCATGCAGTGAAATACTGAGCCATCTGTGACAGAATTTAGAGAGATATATTTAAAATATTTAAATATCTAAACATATAGATAAGTGACTCTGTACAACTACCTTTGAGAGGTTCTGGTTTGAGCTAGTTAAAACTGATTATTCTGCAGTGCCCTGGATTGCATTATGCCACAATTATCACATTTTAACTGGGTGCATCTACATGCATGCTTTACTGCATGACTAATTACCTACATAGTAAAGTGTCACCTTCTACACATGCGCCCATATTAGTGCAGTAAACTAATGAACTCCTCTGTGGAACAGTACTGTTCAGGACAAGTACTTCCTACAGCCGAGTGACTGCATATGCTCAAATGCTTGCGTAGACTGACCAGGGCTGGCTGGGGCATGAGGGTGCTACAGCATGGGGACTGCTTGCCACCCAGCCCTGCAGTGTAGCACCTTCATGCCCCAGCCAGCCTTTGCATTGCCTGACACCCCCACCCAGATTCTGGGGCTGACCTGGAGCTCCCTGCCAACCTGGAGCTGCTCTACTCTGGCTTTAATTGCTGTGAACCTGGGTGCATGGGAAGTAGCTGGCTCTGTCATGAACTGCTCCAGAGTTTACTCAGGCACGTTAATACCACATGTAGATGTACCCGCTGATTATCAGTTAAAACTTAGGTATTGAATTAGATAAACTTCTTTTGGACTCTGTGGCTCTGAGTAATTTCTGAACAGCACATGGTACCAAAATTAAAGAAAATAACCTGTGTAGAAAAATGCTTCAACTAAAGGCAAACCAGAATTGAACATCGCTGTAATTCAGAAAGAAAACAAACGAAAAAGAAGACTTAGGAAGTATTTGTCTTTGTAGCTACAAGCAACACCCCCTTAAAAAAAACAAACAACAAAACCAACAAAAACAAAGAAAAAGGAAGACAAGACAATAGGAAGACCGATAGATCATTGAAAGACTGAAGCCATCGCCAACATGCTTGCTCCAACATACAGGAAGGAGTTAGAAAGATTCCTTGGAATGGTGAATTCTTTAGGGATGCATGAGTATAATGTAGCTGCCCAATTTAGCAACCTCAGAATTTGACCATCCAAAGATATTCAATGGACATGGGATGCAAATTTTAGTAAAGTGTTTCAGAAAAAGGAAGTTATTACAGGATATGACAGTTATCATAAAACTAAAGGCAAAATTTGACTTTCATTTGTGTGCCTAAAATACAGTTGACTAACTGCATAAAGTGGCATTTTCAAATTCCCCTGCACTATGGTCATGTAAGTATGTATATGTAGACAGAACACATACGATAGGGCTCTACATGTATGTGCATTTGAATCCCAGAAAAAGGAATGACTTGGGGTGGTGAAGGAAGGAGCTCAGTATCCTGTTTTAGCCCCTTTATTGGTAAGATCTTACAACAGTATAGTCAGAGCTGGAGACCAGTAGCTTATCCATCATCACACTAATAGAAAAACTGTCATTATGATCTAATAGAAAAGGAGGGTTTTGGCCTACATCCATGGATATAAAAAGCTTCATATCTTTATTTATTGGAGACCAGCTGGCTGAAACTGATCATAAACCACTAATTGTCATTGCCAAAAGGGACCTGGCAAACACCCATCTGAAAATACAGAGAAGGTTCCTTTCTATAGCTTTATGATTTGGAACATTAATATAAAATGGGAGAGATTTGATGGCTGCAAGAGCACTTTCTACTGTATTTGACAAACGTGAAGTGGAACAAAACCCCAAACTAGATTATGCACATGTTATTCTGATTAAAAAAAAAAAAAACCTAACCTTGTACAGTCACAGACAAAATGCAGCCTGTCATTTCTACTAAAGATGAGATATCATTCAAAGTAAGGTTATTAATACAGAGTAGCTGGATCAGCATATCCATATCCTCTCCCTTTTATTAATTAAAGGAGGGATCTCTTATTACAAGGGGCATCTTGTTTAAAGCCCCTTGAGAGTGGTGATTCTTAAAGAGCCACAGAAAAAAATAAGTTAAGAAAAAGACAAAGTTAATATAGGTATTGAAAATTTAATGGGGGTGAGGGGGATATCTATTCTATACTAGCCTTGTGAATGAATATTGACATTGAGAATGCTGTTAAGGCTTGTCACATATGTCAAACAGACTAAGTCAAGAGAAGGTCCCAACCTGGTAGCACAAGATTTTTTTTTTTTCCCCTGGAGCAACATATACATAGATTTGTTTATTCTGCCTGGGAAAATAAACAATCCTATGTACTCATCCTGAACTTGTTCTCGTTTCTGACAGCTTGAGCAGCTTAGTAGTTGATAATGCATATTAAATCTCTTCTTGCTAGGCATGGTATGCCTGACACAGTAATGTTGTCTAGCAGTGGGCCTCAGGTTAACGGACATATATTTAAAGCAGTGATGTCCAGGTTTAGGCACCAGAGTGTAGAGCACTGTAGGTTGCCACATAATTCTTTGAAGGCTGTTGCAGAAAATGTGAGGAGATAAGTGAAGTGTGAAGAGATAAGCAGAAAGGGCTGGCTCAGGCTTTCTTTTCCTGGCTGTTTCCCTTCCCCCACTATCTGGCACATCTTCTTGAAGGTAAGCACTGTAATAAATCAACTATATTTTTTTTAATGGGATGCTGGTAGATTCACAAAAAGAGATAAAGGGGTGTACTAAGTCTAAAAAGCCTAAGAACCACTGACATAAAGAATAAGGCATCTTCACCAAACCCCAGAAAAGAAATAGGCAAGGAGCACAAAGTTGGCCTCTTTTGCCTGAGAAAGTCTCTATGTGGCAGCATGTCACCTCTGTCTCTCCCCAAAAACTCTATGTGACAATTTGGTTAACATGGTCCCTGCAAAAGGCAGGCATCCCATGGGCTCTTTAGGTAACCCTGAGTTGTAACCTGAGTTGGATACATTCCTGAAGGAGGGGGGGAAACCTGCTCCCTGTCCCTACCTGACTGGCATCACATACCTGTGTGAGAGGCTAGGGCTCCCTGTTGTTCTGAGAAATGCCAGTCTACCCAGCAACCAGTGATGCATTTCAAATTGGTTGGCTGGCAGCTAACAGGTGCTGGCCTTTGCTGGACCAGGTAAATGAGGTCACAAGGTTTACAGAAGTTAAGGACTTCCCAGGAGAAGGGGCAGTAGCCATGATAAAAACTCAGAAACAAAGAAGCTGGACCATCTGAAACTTTTTCTCTTTCTTGAAACTCATGATCAATGAGCTGCCTATCTCACCTGCCTCTAGATGATACTCATGAATAAGCTACCTGAGATCTAACTAGATATATAGCTTGCAGTAACTCAGATGCATGATGAAAGGCTACCCAGCCATGCCAGTTTGCTCTATGGGATTTCTCTGATATTGCTCTACCCTGTACCCTATTCCAAACCTACTCCTTGTAACCAATAAAGTTGTCTTTTGCACCTAGCATGGGAGACTTATTGGGTGTGGGTCTAGATTATGTCTTGGGGTCCCCTTGGTTTGGCTAACTAAGGAATACCACTATTTGTGCTTCAAACTGGGGGAAGCACCCCAAGTTCTTTAAGTGGGTCGAGTACCATCAAGGGCTACTAGACCTGTGTTTCCCAGGGGTCACAAAGCTAGGATCACTCCAGACCCTGGGTGGTAGCAGCATTACTCCCAGACTAGTGGATGTGCTCCAGGAAGGGGGTTGGCCAGATGTGAGATGCCCCCAGGGAGGCACTTGGAGCCTGGAAGGTGATTGGGCACAGTGAGGTGGGTGGCTCAGCACAGGAGCACCCCCTACTGGCCTGCCACACTCTAACGGTATGTCTACTTGGCACAGTGTGGGATTAGCATAATGATAATGTGGCTTAGCACTTCTGGTACCCAACCTAGGCTTTTCAGAGGTAGTTCAGGTACCTCTAGAGTACACTTCCTTGTCTTATATAGATATGCCCAAAAAGGCAACAAACAGTCACTGGTTCTGAAAAGCTGAGTTCCAGAACATGATATGACTGGAACTAAAAGATATATTTCTATCTCCTAACAGTTGTGCTCACAGGTGACCCCCCAGATCCATGTGATGATAGCGAGTAATGGTAACTTAGAAACTAAGGCTTCTTTATCTTGTGTCCTGTCACCATACTCAACTTTGACTTCAAAATGGGTAGATGCTATTGATTGATCTGTAGCTATAATGAGATCCTCATTGGTTCATAGTTTCCTGTGTATAATCAGGCCAGTAGGTATTCTATAGTCAGAAAGTTTCCTTCCCATTGGTACATGGTGTTTTCATTGTTAGAGTAGCTGAAGCATTCATAACATGGCCTTTTTAAAACTATGTGTAATTAAGTATCAAGTTAATTGCCACAGGAGTAGTAGAGGCAGATAGCATAGGTTCAAACAGGGAATAGGCTATATGGATGATATATCTATTAATAGCTGTTAATGGAATGGTTGCATATGTTTCCTCTGGCATCTCTAAGCCTATAATGGTGGCTGCCAGGAAGGGTAATGAATAAGGGATTGATCACTTCAGATCTATACAGTTCAGTGCTATCCTTCTAACATCCACTTCTGACACTGTTGAAACAGGGCAAGGTAGACCATTTATATGACCCAGCATGACACTTCTTTGGTCCTGGGTATGACTGTAAACTGCATCCAACTGGAGGGCATGGTGGCAACATGGTAGGGCTACTTGTGGTGGGCTAGCTCCAATGTTGCACAATGTTGCAACCTTCAAAGTAAGGCAAATTTTGGACACCTCAAAACCCTAGCTCCCACTGCCTTGTTATGTATTCCTTAGTTGGAAAAAGGCTAGGGGACATCACCCTGACAAATGCACCTTCACTGAGCTATTAGGCAGACAGCAACAGCTTTAATCTATTGCTTTCTGGCAGAAGCCACAACCATTGAGACTCTGAAGGTCTGGACTAGGTCTGGCTTTTGGATTCTGTCTCAATCATCTAAAGGAGGAATGGTAGGTCTAGAACAGCCTCCAATCGTCCATACCCTTGCCTAGGCATACATGCTGAAGGTCTTGGTGTGTTCTATACTGGCCAAAATGATAAAGTGACCAACATGCTGGAATGTTTGGACTCAGAGCTGGGTTAAATTTGTATTCTGATTTATTGGAAATGGCAGTACTAAACTATATGAATTGTTTAGGCTTTAAATTACCATTGCTGCATTATTAGAAACTTGGCCATTGCTGTATCTATATGACTCATGATGCTCAGAGTGCATACACATAATGGCTTCATCACATTGTTTAGTGTCTATGTGCCTATCTTTTAAGCAAGTGACAAAGTCAAGCCAGTTTTCTACCAACAACTTGAAGAACAGACTGAGAAAGCTCACAGAAATGTGACCATCATAATACTTGGCAACTTTGCAAGAGTTGGATGTGGTTTTAAGAATTGCCCAGGTATTCTGGGCAAACATAGAATTGAATGAAAATGGCCAGCAACTATTAGAACATTGTGCAAGTCCAGCTATGTGCTACCAACACCTACTTCACTTGGAAAATCACAAAAAGACATTGTGGGATCATCCAAGATCAGGGCACTGGCACCAACTAGACCTAGTACTGACCAGGCATAACCACAGAGTCATATGACTGAATGGGGCAGACTCTTATGCTAGGAACAGACATTACACACAAACTGGTTTACGTGATC
>NW_017729033.1:51522261-51552713 GCF_001723915.1 Gavialis gangeticus
TTGTGGGTGAATGAAAAGCACGACTATCCTGAACAATGAAACAGATTTCTTTCACCTAGCCTCTGGATTGCATAATGAAATCTCAGAAATAAGGCTTGAGGGAGGAAGGACCTATAGGCTAGGGACAGACATTGCAAATAAACTGGTTTACGTGATCAGAATCTGGTTTAAACCTGTAACAGAACAGATGTTCAGTGTGCATAAACCAGTTTGAAAATGTCTGAAACTGGTTTGAGATAAACCTGGTTTATTGTAGTATTGGACTTAACTGATTTGGGTCAAACTGATTTATGCAATGTCTGTCCCAGACCTCTTGCTGATTTAAGTTAAGTTGGAGTCTGCCAGCATCCCAGCATGCTCTCTGGGCTGGGCGGGGCTCCCTGCTTCACAGCAGGGCTGGCCCCTCCCCTCTGCTCCCTGGGAAGAGCTCTTCAAGCACAAACTTGCAGACACAGCAGGTTCTGCTGGCTTACCCATGCCCCCCTCCCTTCCCCTCAGCTTAACTCTGTGCAAGAGAAGTGAGGGCTGCTCTAGCACCCCCCAGCATCTAACATGAGCCACTGCAGGCATGTGGCTGAATTTCCTCAGTCCAGAGAGAATGTCTGTATGGTTGGAAACCAGTTCAGCCTAGCCAGGTTAGACTAACCTGCAAAGATTGAACCAATTCAAGCTCAGGCTTTTTGAATGTTTGTTCCTAGCCTGAAGCCTGGGCCTGAAATCAGGTAATAAGTCTGACCCTGCTAGCTACAAAGTGAAGAGCTCTTGCCCTGGGAAGCTGCAGTGAGAGGCTCTGCTGACTCTGGAAGTGCCCCGACAATGCCAATAAAACACTGAATGATTGCTGCAAAGTGGGTAGAACCCAGGGCAGTGGGGAAGCTTGTTAAACAGTCAGCAGACCTGGAGTTTTGTTAGAGCCAGTGTACTTACATGTTTGATTTTTAACCAGCGGACTGGTTTTAGGACTGTAGGGCAGAGGTCCCAGAGAGGCATGCAACACCATAGCTTGACAGAGCAGGGTACAAACTGCAGTGTAGCCTGAGAGGACAAGACTCAAGGCTAAGGGCCCAGTATCTGTAAGAGGCCACAGCCCAGAGCAGGGCCAAGACTAGGGCCAGGGGCAATAGCCCAAGAAGGGAAGACATGCCTGTGAGAAGTGAAGCAAGAGTCAGGGATTGACAGCCTAGAGAGAAGCATAGATAAAGGCCAGGAGCCCAGAGCTCAGGAGGGGCAAAACTAAGAGCTCAAGAGAGCAAAGCAAAGGCTGGGACCCAAGAATCCAGGCCCAGTGCAGTGAGTTTAGGCTAAAGGAATCAGAGGTTACAGAGGCTGGAAAGGCCAAGGCTCCAACAAGGGAGTGAAGATCTGAGGTGGCTGGGTGGTTTGGGTGAAGTTTCCAGCTAAGTGATGATTGGGAACACCTGCAACGCATGGACACAGCTGTAGGGAAGATTCAGAGGCTATGATTAGTCCATAAGGCATCAGGTGTCTGATGGCTAGTAAATGATATTTAGAGTTTTGATTTTGGGAATTGGATTGTAGTTAAAGTAGATATTGCATTAAAATAAAGGTCCAGAGCAACAGCAAGGGTTAACCAATTTCTAAAAGTCTATCTGGGAAAAAGTCTCCTTCAAGGCCTACTGTGTCTGAAGCCAGCAGATACACAGGCTGAGAAACTGAAGACATGTATCATGCTGTTCCATAAAAGAGACAAGGGACTCTGCAGCATTGGTGCCAGGTCATAGTAAACAACTGCAGAGCCCTTGGGATTTCTGGTTGTGGTAAACAGGCCAAATTAGGAGACCAGCAAGTAACCAAATTAAGATGCATGCATGGGATTGGTTTGTGAAACAAAGGAATATGCTGACAGGACAGAATGTGGACAGTATTACAACCACAGGGAAATCAGTCAATGATACTTTGGAATGAAGAGTGTTCAGAGGTGAGATAGAATACAAAATGAGGGATTTTATAGCACCAGAGGGTCCCCAAGAGGGAAACCTGAGCCCATGATAGACAGAGGTCATACCACCAGCCTGTCTCACCAGGGCTCCACCCTCAACCTCCAGGCTGCTGACATCTGATATTCAAGAAAGAACCTCTCATACTGGCCAAAAGTACCTTCGCCTGTGACAGCTCTAGGACTGGTAGATATAGAATTGGGGTGGGCTATTTTGTTTGCCTTGCCTGCCCTGGGGTATGTACAGGCCAGGAGGTCCTACCTAGTGTGAAGGCTGGTTGGGGACCAGTAGGGTCCAAGAGGGAACTGCTGATGGAAGGGCAGAGCAGGGTTTGCTCTCACTTGGGCACCGTCTCTTTCCAAAGATTATGAAGAACATCAGGGTTGGCAGGCAGAAAAAAAGGGGAGGATAACCTAGAATCCAAGTGGAGTGGGAGCCATGTGACCACCAGGTGTTATCACAGCTGCCCCTGGGGCATTGGTCTTTATTACAGTTGGACTAAACACTATGGAATTCTATACTCCAGTGAGACTAAAATCAAATGTGAAGAGCTTGAAGTATTACCATAGTGTAATGTAACGATGGATTTGGACAACAAGTCTACATTAGAAGATTTGCAGAAAGATTGATTCTTAGGAACAAGGCAACCAGCAACAAGTGTTTGCCTGCTGAAATCTACAAATGTGCCAACAAGAAATTACTCTGAAAGCTTCATGAAGTTATGTTCTTATGTTGGAAAGAGGAAGCAGGACTGCAAGACATGAAAGATGCTCAGTTTGTACAATTACACAAAACCAAAATGGATTGAAACAACTGTGACAACTACAGGTGACCCTTGCCATTCACGGGGGATAAGTTCTTGTACCCCCGTGAATGGTGAAATCCACTAGTAAGGCATTGCGTTCATGAACACTGTCTGAGTTCATGAACTCAGTGCCTCTGGTAGCTGGAGGGTGAGATCATGGCTGCTCTGGCGATGGCAGGACCCCGGTGGTGGCAAGCACGGAGTCCCCAAGGAGCTCCTTTAAGTGTATTTAAGAAGCAGGTTCAGCATTCGCAAATATTTGAAGCCGTGACTGCCAAACCCATGAATAATGAAGCTTTCCTATATAGCAGTATCTCCCTATTCAGCATTGTTGCTAAAAATTGTTGTTCACATCATGCTCCCTATATTGCAGCTGCTGGGTAAAAGTCAATGTGATTTTCACTCAGGGCAGTCCACCTTTGATATGATATTTTCAGTCATGCAAGAGAAGTGTAGAGAAAAATGAACACCAGTGCATATAGCCTTCATCAATCTCATGAAGGCCTTTGGTATGGTTCATAGACAGAATGTTTTTACTTTTCTAAAGAAACTGAGTTGTCCCTCCAAACTCTGGAATATCATTCACTCACTACATCAAGGTGTAAAGGCAACTGTAGTGTATGAAAACAAACAATCAAATGCCTTTTACATCAACACCAGGGTGAAACAGGGGTATGTCTTTAGCTCCTGTACTTCTTAACATCTACTTTTCATTTCTGCTTCTTCATGCATTCAAGGACAGAAATGATAGCATTTATTTTCAGACCAGACAAGATAGAGGCTTGTTCAACAGCTCAAGTTTTAAAGCAAAAACTCAGGTGAAAAAACTGGTACTAAGAGACTTCCTGTTTGTGGATGGTGTGGCCTTGGTTGCCTATAGTGAATTTTCCCTGCAAAATCTCTTGGGCAGATTTTCTGAGTAATGTAAGAGCTTCAAGACAGCAATTAGTATCAAGAAGACTCTGATCATGTTCCAAGAGGTGGAAAAGCTAATACCTGACATCACTCTGGAGGAGAAATCTCTTGGTGTTACTGGTATTTTTTCCTATGATCAGCAAGAATCTTGATCTTCAGACTAAACTAACAGGAGCAGAAAAGCAGCTAAGAATCTTGGGCTATTACAGAAACATGCCTGAAAAAACAGCAAACTATCAGCTAAGGTGAAGATGCAAATCTATGAGACTTGTGCATTGGTCGTTCCTGCTTTATGGTTTAGAAACATGGACTACATAAACCAGGCATAAAGAGACTGAACAGCTTCCACATGAGATGTCTACATAAGATCCTGAAAATAAAGTGGGAAGACAGAATATCAAGCAGAGAGGTACTGGAGTGTGTAGGACTGACACACTTAGAAACCACTATCAAGAAAAAGAGGTTGTGATGAATCGGTCATGTCAGGAGAAGTGGGAGTAGACCATATCTCCAAGAATATTTTGTATAGAAAGATTTGAGATGGCTCTAGAAAGTGGGGTTGGCCACTATGGTGGTACCACAAAATGTGCAATATGATGTTCAACATCAACATAGAAAGATGTGAGGAGTGCACAGAATCCTGTCTGATCTGGAGGGAACATCTGGCGTTGGGTGCAGTTCAACATGAAGTAGCTTTGATCCAGAGGGTGGAAAAACATTTGGTGAGAGAGGAAAGCAGCATGCTGTAAACTGGACTCCAACTCAGATAATATATGGATCTGTAAAATTTGTAGCAAGTGGTGTCACTCTTGAATTGGGCTTGTCAGGCAAAAATGGATTCACTAGGCATCTGACTAGACCTCTTAAATGCACACCATGATCCAGGGGATCACCGGTTGCCTACACATGTCACTTCATATGTTGTTATGTTTTTAAGAATGTAGAAAGCATGGCTAGGTAGATGAGCTGGAGGAAAGAACCACTGAGTTGCTCTGTAAGAGACTGAAGAGAGATGATGCTTGTTCTGGGAATGCAATTCATGAGAAAATCACTGGCCCTACAATGGCAGGATGCACCGGATAGAAGCCTGAGAGTCAAATGCTTACAAGGTTCTGCCATGTTCACTTGGCTGTTCTTGGAGCCTCCAGGGTAGAAGGATGCTGGGATGCCTACCCACTGTCCTTGTAACACATCACATGTACATCTTTCATATATTAAGGCCTGTAAGCCTTGGTGAGAAATGGGTTTTAAGAGACCTGTCATGGTCAGCATTTCTTATTGAGTCCATGCTTTGTGTGTTTCTTGGTCTGTGCTCTATGCATATCAATTTTAGATCCCACTCTGAATTATCTAGCTCTCCTCATGTACTACATACAGACCCTAAACACATAACCATGGGTTCTAGATTTTAGTCTGGCTGCCAGGCACCTAAAAATTAGGTGCTACCTTTTATGTACTTAAGACCTGAGATGTATTTTAATTTCCAAGCTCTAACAAAGAGGTAGATAATTAAGATGGATCTTCATAGGTATACAAATGTGCACACCCATATCTGTGAGAGATTTAGCACCAATTAAATTAATAGTAGGTTAAATTCTTCCATTGTGTAAAGTGTAGAATGAATAAGCACCACTGAAAGAACCTTTAAGTTATTTTGGTGTAGGGAATGGGTCTCTGCATGTACTGGGTCTTGTACAATATAATGAAGTCCTTATTGGAACATTTGGCTACTTCTGCAACAACATCAGCAACGTGGCTGTGTTTCTATATTCACTCAGCACTACAGCTATCCACATTGTTATATTAATGATGTCATAATATTGTCAGTGTTTCAGTGAACTAAATTGACAGGGGACAGCTGGAGTTTGCTTTTCATTTAAAGCACTAACCACAACCCTTTATGTTTATTTACGTCCATCTCATCTGGACTGATGTTAAGAGAGTTGCATAACATATGCTCCATCCCACTGTTAACCCAGTGGTGGATTCAAGTTGTGAGAAGGTAACATGGGTTTCCCTCCTGCCAGGAGAGTGTCCTTTTCACTGAATTGCAAGACATGCTTCCTCTTCTTTGTTCTTTTTCAAGTCCCTTAAATCCCACAATCTTTGCTACCAAGTAACTGCTCTGCTTCAATAGGAGGGTGGAAGGTTCTGTTCACTTACAGTATTTTACAGCCTGGTGGTTACAGCACACTTCAGAATGGTGGGAGATAGGCTAAAGAGAGCCTTGAATCCAGGTCTTCCATTTCCTGTACGAGTTCTTTAACCATTCGGCTACTAGGACAAAATAGGTACAAATAAATTTTGGCCCCAAATCGAGTACTTACAATCCTAGGAAGGGTGAAAGTTCAGACAAACTGCTATGCCCAGTGTTTTTAATGTGCTAGCTCAACGTACCTTCCTGTTCTGTATTTAGGCACTGTGGATTGACCTCTGGAGCGGTGTAATTTACTGCATAGGACTCCAAATCTCCTAACCATATTGATTTGGATAATCTTCCTGAGGCAAAGTTTTTTTATTTTTAGGACCCAAAATGTCTAAATGTTAGCTTGGATCTTCCCCCTAAATCCTGTCTAAAAGCAGGGTTCTCTCTCTGCTGTGCAACCTCTCCTAGGATTATGTATGTAAAAAAGGTCAGTCCTTTTTCATAAAAAAAAAAAGTGAGAGCTACAATCCTTTTATAGTTTTCCCTCCAGGAAAGGGGGACTTATTTTCAGATCCTCTGATAACAAATTTTGAGGGAGGTGGGAAGAGCAAAAAAGAATTTAAATAGACCTTTGGATCATTCCAACTAGTGTGAGAAGTTTATTGATTAGTAGACAAAAAATTAATCGCCAAGGATAGGCATAATGTTATGGGATGAGTTTCTCTGCCACAGAGCAGAATGAACTAACTTCTTGGTCTACATAGAAGCAGGGGGGATCCTTCTTCAACTTTCCAACAGGCGAGCATCTGGTACCCACAGCAGTCCATAGGTGCTGTTGAAGAGCTACCTTCCAAATTCCTTCCTGTCAAAACCCCTATTTATGGATGGCTGGTAAATGTGATTTGAATATTCTAATCAAAGATCCCTGATTGGCTTTGATTTTTTTTGTTGTTCATTTCACTGAAGCCTTCAGAGCTGGATCAGACCAGATTCTTTTTTCTGGATACAAAAGGTGTTATTTTCATAGATTTCATAAACATTAGGGTTGGAAGGGACCTCACAAGATCTTCAGGTCAATCCCCCTGCCCAAGGGGCAAGAAGCCAGCTGGGATTAGATGACCCCAGCAAGATAAGCTTCTAAACGCAACTTGAACATGTCCAGAGTAGATGCTTGCACCACTTCTGGGGAGAGTCTGTTCCAGACTCTGGAGAATCAGACAGTAAAAAAGTTTTTCCTTGTGTCCAGTCTAAAATGGTCTTCCAGCAGTTTGTGGCTGTTGGACCTTGCCTTCCCAAGGGAAGCCCTGGTGAACAGATGTTCTCCCAGGTCCTGATGTACACCCCGATGTACTTATAGGCTGCCACCAAGTCCCCTCTGAGCCTATGCTTTTCCAAGCTGCAGAATCCCATGTCTCTTAGCATCTCCTCATAAGGCCTGCTCTCTTGAAATCTAATCGTGCATGTGGCTCTCCTCTGGACTCTCTTAAGTTTCTCTATGTCCTTTTTTTTAACTGTGGAGCCCAGAATTGTATGCAATATTCCAGGTGTGCCCTCACTAAGGCCAAGTAAAGCAGGAGAATATCTTGGGTCTTAATTGGGGACGCACACCTTTAACAGCAGGATACTTTCTTATTTTCTCTCTTTTACACTACTGTGTCTCTCACAATTTATCAAAACATCCTAACAACAGTCCATTTAATACTTCATGCATTTGCCACTGCAGTTTGCCATATCTTATTTGGACAGATTTAAGCACCAGTATATTTTGCCCCCCGCCCCTTGCCCTCCCCCCTTTCTTGATATGTAAACACAGGCTTCTGTTATGCGAAATCGGCCTGATACTGTAGCCTAGCAGTGTGCTCTGAGTCACTTACACGGAGGCCCACACATATCACAACTGCTTCAGTTCTCTGATAGCTACATATGTCACAAATGCTAGTTCTGTGCCAACACATCATTCAGCTTGATTTGGAATTTGAATTTGCATGAAGGTTTTCCCACACATGGTAAGTGCCCTCTAAGTACCAAGAGATTGGGTAATCTGAGAAACATCCCTTAATGTCTCCCACTGAAGCTGTTCAATTATCTGTAAATAACTAAATAATTATTGTGCTATAGAAAGAAAGAAATCAGAAGAGATTGACTTACCTTCTGATTGTTAGAAGACTCACTTGGGAGAATAAGTCCCAGGTTTCAACACTATACTTAAATAAATATTTCATTATTTATATAAAGCAGAATGCTTCAGCAAGACAGATTAAGAGCACTTAAACTCAGTAGTTTAAAAATAGGACCCTACTTTAATGAGTACCAGACCTAGGTTCACATTCCTACTTATTTAGGTACAGTGCAAGTCTGAAAACAGGTTTCCCACATCCAAGATTTTCATCTGCCTCTGGCAGTCAACAGCTGTTGGACTGGGCCCTAGAGGGAAATACCTAGCTTCAGAATGCTGCCGAGGCTCAGGTACAAATTTGGGTGCTAGAGTGATGCCATGATTCAAGACCTGAGCAGTTGTGTGCCTAACCCCTGGCAGAGATTTGATTTTACCAGTAGAAACTTAGGTCCTGAGGTGTGTCATGGGTCAATGGGAAAAACACAAACAAACAAAGAAGCAAAACGAAAAACACCCCCCGCCCAAAAAAACCATAAAAAGGTATAATTTGGGGCCCAGTGAAGCAGGTCAAAGTCCATTTTAGGATCTTGCCCCAAACACCTCAATGTTTGATTTACTTTCTCTAATTTCATGAATTATATCAAGGGTCCAATTGTCCCCTTTTATCTGAGTTACCCTCAAACACAGGTAAACTGGTAATCACGTGTACTGACTCTGCTTTGTAAAATAAATGATGCTTATTGTTCTTCTCTTCAAGAACAATGAGATAAGGGAAAAGTATGTTGGGTGGAAATTAACAACCATTTATTAAAGATTTAGAGACAACAGGATTCATGAAGTTTATCTTATCAAAATAAAATATCAATATAAAAGTGAATGTGAGTCACACTGTAACTTTTTGCCTAATGACTATATATAGTTTATCAAACTAGATGTTCGGTGTAATCCTCTTTTACTTTATTAACTGCAATGTGGGCACATCTACACATGCATTTGATCTGAGATCAATATACTTCTGAATAAAATACTTCTGAGTAAACACTCCCAGGCAGGTGTCTACATATGCAGAGGCTCGCACTTCCTGTGCCCCTGTAATGGGACCCTGCCACCACCAGAGGCAGCTTAAGGCTCCCCCATGTGCTAGCCTAGGGTCTGGTAAGGAGCACCCAGCCAGGAGGCAACTGTTTCCTGGCCAGGGCTGGGACAATATACCATGCCCCTGGGGGTTGCCTGCTGCTGGGCTAGGGACAATGTCTCCCTGCCTTGGCAGCAGGGAGCTCTTGGCCCTGGCTCCCCAGTCAGGGGAAGAGGACTTGGAAAGAGCTGCAGGGGAGGATAAGGTCCTAGCCCCCTACCTCAATCCACCAGTGGGGCAGCTAGCAGCTGGCTCACTGCTAGCTGACCCACTGGCAGATTGGGGCATGGGGCTGAGACCTACCCACCCATGAAGCTCTTTCCAAGCCCTACGCCTTTATCACCTGATGGGGGCATGGGGCTGGGACCTACTCCTGACCAGGACAATTCCTAGCCCTTGCTCCATGATTTTGGGGCAGAGACTGGGGAGCCTGTTTCTTGCTCAGATCTGTGAATGTAGAGCTAGGGAGGGAGCAGGCTGTGGAGCTCTAGGCTCTTTCTGGGTATTAGCCCAGGGGCTAGCAGGAGCACTGAGCCAGGAGGCAGCTATCTCCTGGCCAGGGTTGAGACATTCCTTCCAGCCCCCAGAACCTGCTACTGGGTTGCTCCCCAGCTTGTTTCCCACCTAGCTCTGGGCTCATGGAGCTGGGCAGGGAACAGGGTCCCTGGCCTCTGCCAGCAGGGAGCTCCCAGCACCAGGTCCACAACCACAGGGCGGGCACTGGGAGATCCTTATTTCCCAGCCTGAACTCTGTGTTCATGGGCCTTGGGCTGGGAGATCCTTATCTCCCATCACCAACTCTGTGGTTGCAGGGCCATTACTAGGAGGTAAGGATCTCCCAGCACTGGTCCCACTGTTGCAGAGTTGCTGCTGGGAGATAAGGATCTCCCAGCTTCTGTTCCCCCATCATGATCTTGGAGCAGAGGGCTTGAAGCTCCCTGCTGCCACCTGGGGTCCAGATTTGCTCCCAGTCAGGCATCTATATAAGCACTACTGCTCAGTAACTACTCATGAGTAAATTTACTACTTGCATTTGCAGGTAGCAAATTTACTCATGATTAGAGAGGTTTACTTCACAATAAGCATGTGTACTTGTAGACTCACAATCTTACTACACAGTAAACAATGCCACTTTGCAGTAAAGTGTCCCATGTAGATGCACCCTGTTTGAGTCAATAACAATAAAAAGGATTGTAATTTCTTTTCTAAAATGGTTTGCTTACAGTAAAACTAGATTGTAATGGGGAATGGCAAATAATATTTCAACTTCAAATGTATATATTACTGTGCCTTACATATTTTACAAGACTAATAAGGTGAAATATCAGCATTATCCCCTTCATTTTATAGATGGGAAAGCTCAGGCATAAGCACCTTAAATTAATTACTCAAAAATAATTAATTTTGGCTAAAGTATTAAGGGCTTAGTACTTATTAGGTAAAGGAAATTAGTAACAGAGGCAAGAATACACCCTCAATCATGGACCTAGGGAAAGGTTAATCATTTAAAGTGAAGTTCACAGCATAAATCTGGAGTAAATTGCATTGCCACACCTCTGGACAAACAAGCAGGCTGTATGTATTTGTCATTAATAAGACATACAAAGAGGGGCCTCATCATAAGCTACATGAGTTGTAAGGCTTAATATCCCAGAGTCCTCATCATAAGCTACACAAATTGTAAGGCTTGATATCCCAGAGTCCTTCAGAGCACTGGTTCTTTTTCTGCACTGTAAGACATGATGCTGTTGATGGTGAGACATTGGCAGGAAAGTATCTTATAGTCTTCACATTTTCTTCTTGGGATCAGTTATCAAAATAAAATAAAATAAAATAAAATAACACAAACATTTACTTGTCAACTTCTTTTTTCAAACTGTAATGGCAGCAGTGTGGAAGCACTCTTTCTTTGATCTTCTTAACCTGATGTATTCCAGAAATTGCCAATTTGCAACTGCATAGTAAAATGTTGTAACAATTGCTTCTCCCAGGAGTGATCTTGATGCCTTCTAGTGGCCACCGTGCTTGTGCTATGTCCTTGGTCCCTTAAGCATTCTCCCTTTCTCCTCCTGTTACTCTTTGATAGAAATATGTACTTAGAAAAGGGAAGCTGACTTTGGGATCCCTGAGTGAGATCCCATCCATTCCTAAGTTTAGGTCTCATTACTCAGCACCTTAAGGACTTATTACATGGCTCCACTCACCCCATACACTATGCCTTGCAGATGTTATCAATCATGTCCATCATTGGCCACCTTGGGCCATAGGCCAGTCCTTGTGACTAGGCCTCCCTGTCTGTCTGAGCACTTTGCCTAGTTTGGATACGTCTGGGTGTAGCTTCCTGGCTTGTACATCTAAGCACTTCATATCTACAGGCTAGTCCTGGACTCCATGTCCTGCCCTCTCAGGCTCCTATCTCCAACCATTCTAGGCTTCAGGCCCCTGACTTCAGTCTCTGTGCTCCCTTGCCCTGCCTAAGCCCCTCTCTGGGCTACTGGTCCTCTGATCCCCTCAGTCTTTGGCAGTGGTCTCTAACCTTTGGTCTCTCTAGACCTTGGCCCCATTCCTAGGCCATTTGAAACCTAGGCACATTGGCCCTGCTACCTTCCTGGATCTCTGGTTCTCTGCTCTCTCCTGCTCTTCTCTGAACTATAGGCTCTCTAGCCCTATCTCCCAGGCATCTTTATTCCCAGGCCTGTTTCTGTCCCATCTGGGCTATGGGCTTGCCAGCCCTTGCTCCCAGGCCTGTCCGTTCACAAGCCTGTTGGGATCATCTCCACCTCTCAGTCCCATACATGAACTACTAGATGTTCTCCAGCCTTGGAGCTGTCTACCTCAAGGTATCCCTTCTGGTGGTAGGTCATGGTCTCTCCTCAACTGAGCTTCTCTCAGGTCAGCTGCCAGGATAAAACTACTATCTCAGCACAGGCTCTGGGCTTCTATCCTGTAATCCCAGCTGCATTTTGGGTCATTCCTGATTGCATCCTGCAACATCTGCAGATGGCGCCATCTGCAGTATGCCTTCTCTTAAAGTAGCAGGTGTACCAGGCCTCTTGCTACAGCTGCCTTGTATACAGCTTACTGAAAATTCTGAATTGTGTCAATGAAAAATTTGCTGTGGTGAAAGTGTAAGGTAGTTCAGTTCATATGGGAAGTTTGGTTACACAACCGTTTTACCAGACCTGTATGACCTACTCATATATGATGGCCACAATCCAATTGAAGACATTAGGTGCTAAATGAGGAGAGCTTGTCCAAGGACAGTCCTTAGTTCTGGATGCAGGAAACAAGCACAAACTGGGAAAAGATGATAATGCAGATAGAATTAGCAGAAGGGACATGAGAACTTCTGGAGAAAGAATGCCCCTTTTATGAACATCTGGGCTGATCTATTCCTCAAGTTACAGTAACAGAAGCCAACCACCAACATGAGGCTTCCATTGTTCATAGTAAAGTTCATGGCAATAACTATTTGGCAGCTGGAAACCACCAACTACTATCAGTCTGTGAGCTAGCAGGTGTGGAAAAAGCTAATGTCGCTATTGCTGTGTCTAAGCCTTGCATGCATTTAAGCAATAGGTAAAATAAACTTTTTCATTCTTTCCTCCCAACATATCTTAGAGTTCATAAACTAGAAGGACATGTTCCCAGATGCAGGGACATGTGTTTGCCCGAACACAAATAGCAGTAGCACATATTTGTACTGTTGCCAAGGGCACACCCCTGTACTTATGTTCTGGCATGCACCAGATTGTCCCAGGTTGGGTAGGGAAGGCTGGGGCCAGCACCTATGCTGGCCTCAGCAGCCTTACCTGGGACCCTCCTGGGGCAGCAGCAGCAGCAGCAGCAGCAGCAGCAGCATTGATTCATTTCTGAGACTTTTAGTGGCTGAAAACTAAGTGGAATGGAGACATTCATGAAATAATGGCCAGGAACTTAATTTCTTGATGCTGTTTTTGATATATATCGTATAAGATTTACTCAATTTCACTGTCTGATGTTGAAACAAAAACTGGGGAAGCTGAGGTAAAATATGAACCTGAGTTAGTACATATCTACCCATACTTTGACCAGCTCACTATGTCCAGCTGTTGTGCTCGCTATGTTCAACTGTTGTGCATTAAGACTACTGATAGTTACCTGCATTTTTCCAGTTTTTTGTAAAGAGATGTATGTGATGGAGATGCTGCCAGTGCCTACAGTCAAGATTTTGATATCATCATTATTTGCCACTGATGTTGTACTAATGACAAAATTCTGATTGACATAGATGGCACCACTGTGTTGCTCATGATTTCTTTAGATGGCCAAGTTATACTGGGTATTCAGAGGCAGTAGTTTTTAATCCTCCTGTGTATCTCCTGGACATGCAGAGGGTTTAATAGTTGACATTTGGCATTTGAAGTCAGCATGAATTTTGGTAATAAGGTCTTATTTAGTACTTGAGAGTCTCTTTGACATCTGCTGATATAATTGTCAATAACAGCTCTGATGGGGGCCCTTTTGAGTGACACTGATGACTGCATTGGCTTTCTGGTATGAATTGATGAAAAACATTGATGACTACATTCTTTGATTGTAGTGGTAGGCATTCAGTATGATTTGCAGGTTGAAAATATTTTGTAAACACTTCTAGATAAGAGAACTGCCTTTTCTCTGTGACAAGCTCGTGTCCCTGGAAGCCAAAGTGGTAGAAACTACTTGTATTTGGCAGAACACTGCAAGCAGGCCAATTAGTGGCCTGCTAACAGTTGCCTTTGGGAGCTGTGGGGAGGTGGGATTGACAATTGCTGCATACAAGGTTTGACTGCTACCGTCTCCATGTTTGCAAAGTGGCAGGGAGGTCCCATGCTACTGTTTCATAGATATCTATATTTTCATGGGTTTTTTTGGAGAGTTTGCTCCTCCTTGGCATATATCCAGAATGTGGTAGGTCAAGGACTCCTCCATGGTCCCAGTGCCTATAGTGGCAAGAAGTCATCTTTGATTTTATGGATGTATCATATCAAAGAAGGTGATAAAGGTAGGCTTCCAAAACCTGAAACACCAGAAGTGTCCAAGAAGAAAGAGGCAGAATCTGCCCAAGGATCAGAATTTAAAGTGGTGAATAACATCTACTATACCTGAGTATATCAGAACTTAGAAATATACACTGAAAAACTAAGTTTGAAAGGCTGCAAACCAATACAGAAACACAGTTGGTGTATCAAATAGCTAAATGAGAAAGGGTTACAGGCATACAAAAGCTAAATCGTGGCACTGTGAAGTAGAAGAAACTGCTCTTTATTTGTCCAGAGGCAAACATACCTTGTTTGGGATGGATTTTTATTGTATTTACAGCTCTTTCTTTTTTTAACTGGGGCCTCTTGAATTTCCACTGTAAACTCACTCATGTGTCTATGGCTCTGGTCTTCTACTGTAGATAACACTTACATTCTAGTCTAGCTCACTGTTGTTCTTTCTTTACTTTTTTTATTCCGGACCAAAATTCATTGTTGTATGAATGCTCTGCTCAGGTATCTATAGGGCATTATCTGATAGTTTCCATCCAGTTCCTAGGCTATGGATTATCCCAAAGCTGTTCCAGTTGGCATAGATGGTAAATTGGTGGGTGGTACATTATTATCCTTTAAAAGGAGGTTTTAAATATTAGTGAATACTGAAAAAGTTATCAATGGAACAAGTCCAGAAACTGCAACTATTTCTAACTGTGACTGTGACATAACTTTTTGGGGTCTCCTGACCCCCAGTTATCTTTCCTGCTTGGTGCAGGGGACTGGACCAATGATCTTCCAAGGTCCCTTCTGACCTCACAATCTATGCATCTGAATAGTTGATCTATGAAGAACTACACGGCTTCAACCTTTGGGAATGTCACACTGGGTGCATCTATACTTGCATTTACTTTGACCTAAGTTTACTCTGGTATAAATTTGCAAGCGGGTCTGATCTTACTCTTCTGCTCTGGGCCTGTGTCTGGTTATACTGCCCAGCACAGGGGCATGGAAAGGGACTAGCACTTACACAGCACAGGCAATGCCATACAGCACCTGCAGTCACAGGGCAGGCTGCTGGGGGGTGTGCTGCAGGCAGGCGGTGCTGGCCCTGGCAGCCAGAAGCTGCCTGCTGTTGGTCCTGGGGGATGACAGGCCTGGCCAGGGGCTGCAGCAGCCTGCAGCACCCTGATGGCCTGGACAGCAATCTCCTGACAGCCATGCAGCAGTGCAGTGCCAGGCAGCAGTGCTGGGGTGCTGGCAGGCAGGCACAGCTATGCTATGGTCTGCCCAGTGGGGCCTGCAGTGCCCTTAAAGCCCCTGTGTGTGTGCCTCAGGGCTCAAAATGTTTGCAGACTGTTATAGCCTGCAGACAGGGGTTGCCTTAGAGGCAGCTGGGCCATGAGTTAGGAGAGGCCCACAGCCCTGGGGATGGCCTCAGGCTGGCCCCCTATGGCTGGTTAGACCCGGGAGCAAACTTGCTCCTTGGTTGTGTCTATGTGTGCATTACTGTGCATTAACTAACCCCACTTAAATTTTCTACTTGCATTTACAAGTAGCAAATTTAAGCGAGATTAAGGGTTTTTACTGTGCAGAAAGCACATGCATGTGTAGAAATGTGTGCTTACTGTGTGGTAATCTATGCTAATGCACAGTAATACATCTCATGTAAATGTCATCTACTGGCATCTTGCAAAAGAATTACATTCACACACATTAAAAAAAATGAAAACAGACTGTATATTTAAACATGTTCTTTAATTTAAAAATCTTAATGAAGTGCTTATGTAAACAAACATATACATTAGCCACTTCTGAAAGATTTAAAACTCTGACACTTCAATCATTCTCCAAATATTTAAATCAATTAGTTCACATAATTAACTAGCAAAACTGTATTTTATGAATGGAAATGATCCAGTGGTTGTGAAAAAGTACCCAAATACATGAATATATATATATATTTTCAAAAACTTATGTAATTTAAAAGTCAAAGCAAATAAGCTAACAAAAACATTACCTAACAAATATATTTAGTTTATACCCAAGATAAAATAAATTATAGGCTAATATTATTTTTGAGTGTGCATGCTAAGGTTTTGTTTTCAAGCAAATTTTATGAACAATGTTCAACTGCTTAAATGTAAAGGTTCTTAAGGAAAGTGCTGACACAGCTAATAATACTAAAATCGGTTTTCATCTACATGATCTAAATATATAATAGAAACTGAATTAACAGAAGTGGTTAGACTATGACTATAAATTCCTGACACAAAGGCTTGATTTCCTTATTTAATAGTGAAATAGAATTTTTCAGGCATAAAACCCCTATAATCATTAAATAAGAAACTTTTAATAATTCTCATTTACTGTATTTTAAAATAATTGCCTAGATGCTTTTTATCCATTAACTGAGCAGTGATAGCAGTCATCCAACAAGTGGAAGACCTGTGTTCTATTCTCTTTCTCATCTCCCTTCCTGTAAATAATATAACCAGCTGGGTTTTCCCCAATGAAAGCATGTCTTTAATCTTTTCTGGTGGAGTCCTTCCAGTTTGCAGAGTAATGAAATATTCCTTAGGTCGTGGAGGGCAGTATGACTATGGCCTAATACTAAGGTTGATCATATAGTAAGACATGAATACCATCCTATCTTGCAATGAGGGTTTAAGTATTTTATATTATTTATTGGAGCAGGGGCAAGGTCCTTGTATTCTTTCACCAAGCTGAGTGTCCTAAACATTTGACTGGAGAGTTAGGAGTTCACTGTTGCTGCTTCTTTCTATTTCCGGTACAATTAATGTTATATTATTTCAGCTTCAATGGGAATAATGTAGAGAGGCCTATCAATGAATATCTTATAGTTTGGTTGTTAGAGTATTCATTTGGAAGGAGGCTCAAAGCCTTTGAAGCTAAGGAAGAAATGGACCCCAAGAGTCCCACTTTATGGGTGAGTGCTGTATCTTCTGCACCAATGAAAGAAGGAAGCAGCATTCCCTTTGTGAGAGAGGACTGATGTAGGCTTATAGTTACCTGTGTTACCAGATGGAGGTATATGACGTAACTATCAGAATCCAGTGGTGGTGGGGATGAGATAAGATATAAAAAACATGGGAACCCTGATGAAGGAAAAGGTTGTCAGAGCAATGTTTTTGGCCTTGTTTTGAAAACTAGTAAGAGAAGATTCCAAAGACAGAACTGTCCTACATATATATATGTGTGTGTATGTGTGTATGTATAGAAATTTAACATAACAGTAAAGAAAAGTTTGAGATCTAATGATTTATTTGATTTCAGTGGAAGTTAGACACCACATTTGTCATAGGCACCTATGTTAATCTCTAAGCACCAGAATGGCTTTGAAAATCTGAGTGATATCTTTTACTGGGTGTAGCAGGACACTAGGGTGCCTGCTACTAGTGTTGGTAACAGGGCTTGGCTGCCAATCAGCAGGGCAGCACAGCTGAAGGTTGCTTAAGCAACGGAGAAGGTCAGCTGACCACCAGGGGGCAGGGCCTGGCCTTTATAAACAGAGACGGCCGAGGCCAGGGTCAGTTCCCTTCTGGCAGCCTGAGGTGCAGGAGCTCTGTAGCAGACCCGAGCAGAGAGGAGCAGAGCCGAGTAGAGTAGAACAGCCTGACTGCCTGCACAACAATGCAGGGTAGAGAGAACCCTGGCAGGGAGGTATTGGAAGAAGGTCAGGGTGGCGGCAGATGTATGTTGTAGCCACAAGGCTCATTTTGGGGTTACAGCCGGGTTGGCTTAGAGTTACGTTAAAGCCAGGAGGCTTAGTTTATGTTAGAGCCAGTTGGCTCATGGTTGTATTTGTTTACGTTATACCGGAGGACCGGGTGAGGCTGTAGGGGTGCGAGGAGGCCTTATGGGAGCTCCCCAGGAGTCTGGGGGTTCCTGGGTGCCCTGTTTGGGCACAGCAAGCGCTGCCTGGGAGGCACAGCTGTTTGGCGCCGGTGTGGTGCTGTGTGTGGGGTATTAAGCCCCAGCCTGTGAGGGCGGTACTTGCCCATTAGGGCATAGGACCCCGAGAAGGGTCAGGGGGCCAGGCACGGCTACGGGCCACCTGAGCCCGGGCGCAAGAAGCACGGGACAGGCCCAGAGAGGACGATGAGCGTGAGAAGCACAGGACAGGCCCCAGGGCGGGCGAGTACATAAGCCCCCGAGTGGGTAAGCGGGTGCGGGAAGCACGAGACAGGCCCCCGAGTGGGTAAGCGGGTGCGGTAACCATGAGACAGGCCCCCGAGCGGGCGCGGGAAGCGCGAGACAGGCCCCAGAAGAGGGCAAGCTTATTGAAGGCCCCGGAAGGGGCAAGTCCAGTAAGAGCCCAGTGAAGGCGAACGTGCGAGTAAGAGCCTGGTGAGGGCGGACACGAGGGAAAGAGCCTAGAAAGGGCGAGCGATGGAGAGAAGTCCTGGAGAGGGGACGAATCTAACTGGAGGCCCCGGGGAGGGCCAAAGTCGAATCATAGACCCCAGGGGCGATAGGCACCAGTTTCATATAGAAGCCCCGGGGAAGGGCAAGTGCGCTGTTGAAAGTCCCGGAGAGGGGCGGGCGCGTGAGTAAAGCCTGGAGAGGGGCGGATGTGCGGATCAGGGCCAGGAGGAGAAGGGTGCAATTAGAAGCCCAGAGAAGGGCGGGCGCACGGGAGAGGGCACGTGTTCAGAGACAAGACAACGTCCAGAAGAACCATGAGGCTTGGGGCGTGCTAAAGGGGAGGTAGGAGGCACGCGTAGCCCATAAGGTGGGGTGCACCTGATCATTGTACAAAGTAGGGACCAGTACGAGAGTACCGTGTCCAAGCAGACAGAAGGCAGCCTCCCATACAAAACTATATATAAAACCAAGACGTGGTGGGCAAGAAAGAGGGTGCGTTCGAGACCCAACTTGGCACTGTAGGGGCGCCAGGGGAGATCACGGCCGCTCCTGCGCCCCGCCCTGCGACACTGGGCCAACTGTATGGTTAAACTAGACTTAGGGCCTTGTTACACCTTATGCTGTAAGCCACACAAATGTTGATCTGTGTTAGTGCTGGCTCAAGTTTGGAGCAGTCACACTTTAGGCCAGCAGGGGCCTGAAGAACTGAAAAGTAAGAACCATCTCCCACTCCAGACTTCTCCCCTGCACCAGACCCTCTCTTTTCCTCCAGGTTTCCTCTTGCCTCCCTGTCCTGCCTCTGGGATATTACTTTAACCCATCCCTGCCTGCTTCCCTGGGACAAACAATGTGGGCAGCAACAAGTAATCATGGGATGGGGGGACGGAGCAGTGAGAGAGAATCTGGGATGCTGGGCGGGGGGGCAGTGGGCTCGATCTGGGCCAGTGGAGGAGGAGGTGGGAGGGGTGTTTACTAGGACTGTGCAAAATGGCAGCTTTCCATTTTGACCAGTGTTTCAATGGAACAGCATTTCGTTTCAAATTTTGTTTCAATTTGAAACAGCTGTTCTATTTTGTTCCATTGAAACAGGGTTAAAACGGTGAAACTGTTTCAATGTTTTGTCCATAGGATATAATGGGAAAGGAAAAAACAGACTATAAGTTTGTCATTTCTGGCTTGATTTGGATGCAACTTGCTGGAATGGTAGCCCCTTCTGAGGGCATGAAGCCTGCCAAGTTAATCCTTGCTTATTAACTTGTTATCCTAGCTAGCTACTGTTATGCAATCAATCATGATTCATTCAGGGACCAGCTCAATACACAGTAGTTAATGAGCAAGGACTAACACCTATGAAACTACAGACTAGAGAGGAAAGAATCAATACAGAGCTGGGAACTGCTTCTGTCCCAATATAGAGACAGTCCGTTGCACAAGCACCCATGTCATGAGTTTTGTCTGTCAACAGCTAGAGGTGCAGGGCCCCAGAACCCAGAATACCTGCACCTATCTCCTTGACAGCTGGCAGGCTTCATGGCCTCAGCAGGGGCTAGTATGCCTGCAGCTTTCACCCTACTGCGCCTTAACACACACAGTGTCACCCGTGTCACGAGTTTTGTTTGTCCACATCTGGAGGTACAATTTCCCCCAAACCCCTGTACCTATCTCCTTGAAACTTGGCAAGCTTCATGGATTCCACAGGGGCTGGCATGCCTGCAGCTTTGACCCCACTGTGGCTTAACACATACATGTGACACAAGTTTTGCTTTCACAATTTTGAGGTGCAGTTTCCCCAAACTCCCTATACCTATCTCCTTGACACTTGGCAGACTTCATGCCCCCAGAAGAGGCTACTGTTTCTGCAAGTTTCATCCTAATCAGGCCAAAAATGACAAAGTTATAGGCTGTTTTGTCCTTTCCTATTATAGCCTATGGGCAAAACATCAAAACAGGGTCAAAATGGTGAAATGTTTCAACTTGCCTCATTTTGTTTCGAGGCTGTTTTGACTATATCTGTTCCATTTTGATTTTGCTGTTTCAACCTTGAAATGGGTCAAAACAGTGTTGAAACATAATTGGTGGCAAAATTTCGTACAGCCCTAGTGTTTACAATGAGGTGTAATCTAGAGTGATAACAACTTAGTGCAACACAAGATGGGTAGCACAGATCAGGAATAATCCTGTCCTGGCGTGGTGTCACTTTGAGCTGCATAACAAATGCTTAAAACCAGTTTCAGGTTTTTAATGTGCAGAGAATCCAGGGGTTAAGTGTTCCAAGAGCTACCCAAAATTGCCATGACACAAGACCTTTTGAATATCATTCATTCTTCTTTAGGAGGCTTGGAAGCTAGAGGAGACCTAAAGAATAATGCACTGCATTGGAAAGCTTATCTAAGTCTATCCCAACTGTGCGCTTAGTCTAATTAAAAATATCACCCATAAAAATCTTTGCCTCTTGCATAGTTCCTGGGTCATCATGGCTACATCCCTCCAACACTTTGAAACTTTTGCACTTAGTGATTTAGGAAAACAGGTTCTAAAGGGCACAACTACAGATGAACTTTAATCTGAAGTACTCTATTTCACTGTGCATTAAAGGGTCATGTAAAAAACTGTGATTAGGCTAATGTGCAGTAAAAATATTAAGCACCACTTAAAAACCATGTGTATTCATTACTGAGCACTAAGACAGCCAAATGCACATTTCTTTAGTACCTCACATTGGAGGTACTAAATTTAATGTGCATTTATAGAAAGCACCTTAATGCACGTGTAGCTGCACCTAAAGGACAGTTCCACACATGCAGGCATGTGTGCTTGCAGCAGCTCAAATAGAAGCGGCACAAATTTGAACCGGGGATTTTTGCCTCAGTTCACGCGCCCAGACAAGAACTTTGGTTTGGGGCAAGTTGTGCCAGCTGCAAAATAATCTGTGCTGGTCCCAGCAGTTTAAAAAACATGTCCTGTGCTAGCCCCAGTAGTATAAAAGCTGCCTTGGGAAGTGGCTCAGGGCTACTTGCTCTCAGGAGCTTCTGGGGCACCAAGTGGCAGGACCTGCTTGGCGAGAGTGTGGCTGAGGCACCCCAGTGACTGAGTCTGTACTCCACCTTCATTCCACAAGCCACTGTGGACCTCAACTGGCAGCTCTTTCATGGAGCCATCTCCATGGGTGTATATGTGGTGAGCTTCATGGACACCTCAGTCTCCTGCCCCTTCTGCAGGCAGAGAAAGACCCTGGCGCACATGACCCTCAAGTGTGCCAGGCTGCAACCCCTCCACCTGCAACCTCAGAGCCTCCTCTTGAGGTTCTGGTTGAATTTCACTGCCCCCACCTTTTTGTTTTTGGTCACCCCATCTGTGGCCCCAGCAAGTCCTGGGACCTCCTGGTCAACCTATTCTGGCCCTGGCCAAGTGGGCCCTGTACTTGACCAGGAAGGAGGCTCTAGCCAGGAAGGTGCCTGGAGACTGTGGGCCTGCTTTCCTCTCCCTTGTCCATGCACGTTTCTGGGTGGAACACCAGTGGTTGGCATCCACCAGCTCCTTGGATGCCTTTGAGGAGTGCTGGGTGCAGCCTGGGGAGCTCTGCTCAGTGTCCCCCTCAGGGGCATTTATTTTCACATTTTGACCCTTTGACCCACACAGCACTCCTATCAGATGCCCCCACAGAACTTCCTACAGTCCCCACTATGGGGGCAGATCCCAGCCAAGTCCCCAAGGGGGCACATGCCCCTACAGCCTCCACTCTGCCCACAGAGTCCAATCGACCTCCTCCAGGGGTAGAGAAGCCTGCAGTGTCTGCTGTGGGTGCAGGCAAAACTCCAGCAGGGAGCCAGAAGGGCCAGGGCATCTCCCCTGGCCAGACCTCCCCTGGACAAGCTCCCTCCCCCACCATCAGGGACCTAGGGCAAGGGCAATGGGAAGGGCTCCTCTTCAGCCTCATACACAGCTGGGGGTGGGAAGGACAAGGGCCCCACCACCAAGCCTAGACCACCAGTGCCTGAGGGGACCAGGTGTGTTGCATCAGCCAGCACACCCACTCAGCCTGTCCCAGACCCTTGCTTTGGCCCCACCAAGGCAACCCTCCCAGTCGGGGAACCACAGTTATGCATAGGCAGCTGCAAGGTGACACAAAGCCATGGGGCCTGGATCCTCCACTGCCAGCCCTTCCAGCTCAGATGGTGGGGCCCCCTTTCCAGTACTCACCTGCAAACTCGGGGTGAAGTGCAACTGCCCGAGTGGGATAACCTGCACTTTGAGACCTGGGTGCAGGCCCTGGCTCGGGTAATGGGGGGCCCCCAAGATTATGATGGCCTCCTGCTTGCATGGTAAAGGGGTCTTTTTACTTACTTCAGAGGTTGCCGAACAAAAGCTGGTGGAGAGGGGGTTTGTTGTGGAGGGTGAGTATGTCCCCCTTGATACCCTAGAAGAGCTGGGTATCAGAGTGGTCCTCATTTCTGTCCCACCCTATATTCCCATTTGGGCCCTGCTCCCCCAATTCCAAATCTTGGAGAGGGTTATCTCCCCAGTGGTGGTCCTCTTGCTGGGGTGTTGAGACCCCAGCCTCTGCCATGTGCGCTCCAGCCACTAGTGCCCCTCACCCCTCAAGCCCCCCTGGCACCTCAGCTGCAACACCTAGCCCCCCCCCATGAGCTCAGGGAACCCTGTCCTCCAACCAACCATAGCAGAGTCCCAGGGAGGGGAGCAACAGCCAAGGGGAGAGAGGGAGCGGCTCCCCCTCCCCCTAACAATGCCCCTGCTGTAACTGCCCCACCCCCAAACCCTCTCCTTGGACTGGAGCCTGTCCCTCTAAGGACCACCCCATGGCTGAGTGGGTGCAGGTCCCCTCAGGTGTAAAGCCAAAAGGAAGGCACAGGCACAGCTGGAGCCCTCTGATATGGAGGACTGCCCTACTGTCCCAAGACCACCACATGGGGGGACAGAGCAGCCCTGCTTCTGGCTCCCTCCCCAGCTGTGCCTGACATCCCACTCTCAAGAAAGAACAAATGGGTGATTCCATTGAAGGAGGCTTTGGGGCTCCCAGATAGTCCTGAACAGGAGCCCATGGGAGAAGCCCCTCAGTCTGATGGCCAGGGCCTAGACTCTGAGACTACGGGTGCTGAGGCTGAGGCTGAGGCTGAGGCCTTGGCTGATCCAATGGAAGTTCTAGCAGTAGCATTCTCCTGCACTGACAGTCTAGGGTAGCCAGGGACCCTGGGGCTCACCCTGGTGAATCCTGAGGGAGATCTCTTCTGCCAAGACCTCCTCTCCCAGGCAAATGCTGATGCCACCCTGGTACCTGACAGGTTCCCCCCACCCCAGAAAGACCCCACTACCAGCCTGTCCCATGGTCCCACACCAGAGGGAGCCGAGGTCCCCTGATCATCAAGCACCAGTGCCCAAGGAGTCCGCTGAACCCCAGGACATGGAGGCAGATGACTGAGAACCAGAAGGCTTCATGAAGCCTGCAGAATTCTTGGTCCCAGTGGTCTCCAGGGCTGAGTTACTTGCTTTTCTTGACTGTGAGTAAATCCAGCAGTCTGCCAGCAAGGTGCAGCTTGCCTTGGCTTGCTGGGGAGATTTTAATAGGATCCTCACCACTGTGTGGGCACTGGCTGGGGAAGGCAAGGGACCCAAGAGCTGTAATGCCCAGATATATAGGCAGGCCCGCAGCTTTGTAGATGCCCTCTACACTTATGGGAAAGTGCTGCATGAGGTAGCAGGCCCCACATAGGGTGCACTTATTTTCAAATTTTGAACCTTTGACTCATATGACACTCCTATCCTGTATTTACCTTCGTTGTCCCAAGAATTTAGTTGTCCTATTCACCCATTAGCCACCATGTAAAGGGGCTACTAGTTTGCCAGGTGGGCCTTACAGCCCACATTAAGTGAATAAACAAATAGACAAAAGCTTCTGGGGCCCAGCCAATTGATATATAGGACATTACGCCTTGTACCAGCTGGACTGCTGCAGCAGCCCTAACCAAGAGTTCCCTGCACCCTCTACCCATTGCAGCAGCTAGCACTGGGGGCTGCTGCCTGGATATGACCTGCTGTCACCTGCACCAGCTTGTGGCCACAAAGCTGTGCACCTGCCACTCCCAGATGGAGACTGCATGGCCACAGCAGAGTCATCTGCACCTCTGGGCCAGCTGCCAGTGGGCTGTGAATGCACAGTTTGCCTTTGTGTGGCAGTACTGCCATGTGTGCCGCCACCCTGCCATCTGGGTAGCTATTGCCCAGAAGATGTTCTCAGTGTGGTGGCCTGCTTTGAACTGTCAAAGCTTGTCGTCCTGCCCCAAGTGGCAAGGAGGTCACCCACCTCCAGCTGGGTCCTGGTTGCTGGCACCTTTGCCTGGGTCCTGCCACTTGCCTCATGAGCAGGAATTTTGGTGTTCCCTATTTAAAAACTGCAAAATATCTGATAAAAAGTCCCAAATTCACTCTTTAAAATACCACCAAATCCAATCCATGTTCTTCCACAATTAAAACAAAAGACCACTATATATATATATATATATATAGAGAGAGAGAGAGAGAGAGAGAGAGAGAGAGAGAGAAATTGATCAGTTACACATGTTAAAGCAATTTGAAAGCCAACCAGTGTCTTTGTCATCATAATAAAATACATTCTAAATATCTATATGCCATGATGTTTTCTTTTGGTTTACTTAGAACACTTACAGCTCCCCCTAACCCCTTGACTAACTAGGATGTGGGGATAGCTGCTCTTGTAGCTACAGCTCCCACCAGCAGGTCTCATCTATTCTAAGATCTGGGTATGCTGTGTGTGTGATGGGGGGATGTGGGGTTTGCAGGAGGAGGGTGGGAAGGGGTGGCGGGGATGTAGGTGGGTGTGTGGGTGGATATGGAGGGATGTGAGGGAGTGTGGGGGGACTGTGTCGAGGGCTGCTCAGGAGAGGTGGGTCCCCTGCCCTCCCACAGGGTGCAACCCCGTCCCCTACAGCACATGGTCTTCCCCCCTCCCTGTTGGGCCACAGCCCCTCCCCACAGGGCCCAAGCTCCTCCCTGTAGGACACAAGGTCCCCCACATGCCCCAACCTCCCCATAGGGCCCCAGCTCCCCCCAGTAGGGCCCCAGATTCCCTACAAGGCCCCAGCCCTTCCCCAGCTCCCCCACCCCCACATCCCTACTTACCCATGACAGTGCCTGGGTCCTGATTGTTGCCATGTTTCTGCTTGCTCCAGCATGCTAAGAGTTCATATGCCTTGTGTGCTGGTGCAGCAGGAACACTATAGAGATGCTCTGGCCATAAACCAGAGCATCTGTCTGCTCCCAGGTTACTTCCCTGCTTTTCCCCCAGTGTTTTATTTTGATACCTGGATATCCAGGTATCAAATTTTGAGCCCAGCATGCCTCTTCCCACATCTCAAACTGCTTTGAGATGCAGCAAGAGGCACCTATAGGCTCATCTGGACATGCCCAAAGAGATGAGAATCTTTTCTTATTTCAGTCAAATATTAAGAAGTGAATATGGTCACACGATGATTGAAGTACATCTAAATAGAAATAGGAAAGGCTATAGTTGATGCTACTCACTTTAATATAACCAAAAAGGGTTGAGGATAAATTCAAATTAAACAGTAATTTAATTATACAGGCCTTTCACAATGAAATAAAGCTTCTTTTTTGGCTAACAGCAAAAAGAAAGAAAGTACTGGCATGAAAAAGAGTAATTAACTGAAGTGTTAAAGATTTGCTTTCTATTTTTTGGCAATTGTGTCTCCAAACTCTAAAGCTGTTAAGTAGTGCATTTGAACACCATAGTCATTTGCATTTTATTCAACTGCTTTTTGCTGTACCAGATTAGTGAAACAGAAGGGTAGGTTGCAAGCAACACAACAAATAACAAGAGATGATACCACCAAAGCATCTCAGTGTGTTTTGCTGGCATTAGACATATGGTGTGTGAAAATGTTTGTTCTTCAAAGAACAGGTTCAGTGGTATAATCAATGGTATTGAAAATAGTTGGAGAAAGTGCAGTTACATTTATCTTGCAATTCAGCAGTTTGCAGATGAGTGCAGATGAGGTAGGCTTTCAACTTTAAAATGTTTACCACACATCAGCTAGTCCTTCAGGAAATCCTGCTTACTTGGAGTGCCACAGTTTGCTGTTAGTTAAAAGGCTATAACATTTAGACCCAAGGAAAAAAATGACTTTGTCTGATTATTATTGATTTTGGGATAAATCCAAAAAAGGACTTAGGTGACTGAAACAGGATTTGAGACTGCAGTCAGAATTGAGGTCCCTAAGTCCAAATTCGAGGTCCAAAACCTCACAGCTAACCCTGGGCTTTAAATTCTAAATTCTAAATGTACAGGCAGTCCTCAGACTTACGATACAATCAGTTCCTGAAAACTGCGTCTTCAGTTGAAATGTTGTAACTTGGAACCAATTTTCCCAGAGCAAACAATGTTATAAATTGGGGTTTGGTTCCTGAACTAAGACCCAATACCCTATTTTCACCTAAAATAACCCAGAATATTGTACTCAATCAATTATAGATAAGTAATATAGCTACATTAATATATTTATATTGTAAATAGCAATCATATTGATTTGAAAGCACTTCTTTGAGTGATTTTGCTGGACGTTTTGAAGGGCTCTTGGCTGGAGTCTTCTCACGAGTCTTGGCTGCAGGTTTTTCTGGGGTCTTGTCTACCTTCTTAAAGAAAGTGTTCAAGGAAGTTTGGACAGATCTTCTCCAGGGGGATTGGCAAGGCAGCAAACTTGTTCACTGGCATGGTGTGGCATCAGATCAAGTGGGGTAAAGTTGAAACTGATGTCAGAATGTTGAAACAGGGTGTCAATTTATAAATGTTGTAAGTGCAAAACATTGTAACTCTGTAACTCAAAACATTGTAAGTCGAGGACTGCCCTCCCTGTTTGATCTTAAAATTCTATAGATACCTGTCATTATGGGCACCTATATACATGGTGGACCTCTGCTCTGTGTTCTAATTAGCATGCATTGGACCAAACTCAGTCAAGTCTGCTGCAAGTCTGCTGGAGCATGTTAATTAGCCGGCTCCAGCAACCTCTGTGTCATGTGTATTCAGCATCATGTGTATTAATCCTTTAAAAATGGCAGTGAGGGTGCTTTAACTAAAACTCATTGAACGAGCTTTAGTTAAAGCACTCCCACCACCTTTTTGAAGTGTAGAATGCTGAATACACATGACTCTGTGCATGCTTTAATTAAAGCAACTCTCAGAGCTGCATTAATTAAAACGCCCCCTCCCTCCACCCCAGAGCACATGTATAGATGCCCTATGCTTCTACATATGACCATAACTGTTTCAGTATCAAGAGTGAAGTGGCTAACTGCCATCTCAAGTCCATTGTGATTCAGAAATTAGGCCTTCCTCCACTTGATTACAGTGAGGAGACTGATTTGATAGATGTTCTCAAAACATGCTTAGCACATGATCACATATTATTTGTCTTAAAAATAAGGTTATGGCCTTTTTCATAGATCCATAGATGTTTGGGTCAGAAGGGACCTTAGTAGATCATCGAGTCTGACCCTCTGCCCTGGACAGGAAAGAGTGCTGGGGTTAGATGACCCCAGCCAGGTACATGTCTAGCCTCCTCTTAAAAACCCCCAAGGTGGGGGAGAGCACCACCTCCCTTGGAAACCCATTCCAGATTCTGGTAACCCTTACTGTAAAGAAGTTCTTCCTGATGTCTAACCTAAACCTTTTCTCTGTCAGTTTATGGCCATTGTTCCTAGTAACTCCAAGGGATACCCTGGTAAACAGACCATCTCCTATTCCTTGCTGCCACACCTGATGAATTTGTAGGCAGCCACAAGATCACCTCTCAGCCTTCTCTTGCAGAGGCTGAAGAGATCCAGGACTCTCAATCTCTCCTTGTAAGGTTTTGCCTGCAGACCCTTAACCATTCGATTGGCCTTCCTCTGAACCCCCTTGAGGTTGTTACTGATTGCTTTGTCACATTGACAACTCACATTGTCAACAACTACTCTGAGATCCCTTTCTGCTGCTGTGCTGCTGAGAAGGTCCTCCCCCAGCCTGTAATTTTGCTGGTGATCCCTTCTCCCTAGGTGCAGCACCTTCCACTTGTCCTTGTTGAACTGCATCCTATTCTGTTCTGCCCACTTTTCTATCCTTTCCAGATCTGCCTGGATTCATTCCCTACCCTCTAGTGTGTTAAATTTACCCCATAATTTGGTATCATCTGCTAATTTGGACAGAGTGCTTTCTATGCCCTCATCCAAGTCACTGATGAAGACATTGAACAGCACAGGTCCAAGGACTGATCCTTGTGGGACTCTACTGCCAACATCTTTCCAGGTCAATACCGACCCATCCACTACCACTCTCTGGGTGCAACCCCTAAGCCAATTCGCTACTCACCTGACCATGTAATCATCTGTGTCAGAGCTCCTCAGTTTATCTGTGAGACTAGAATGAGATACCATATTGAAAGCCTTTTTAAAATTAAAGTATATGACATCTACCTCAATTCCTGCATCTAAGCATTTTGTGATCTGGTCATAAAAAGAAACAAGGTTAGTAAGGCAGGATCTACCTGCAATGAATCTGTGCTGGTTGCCCTTCAGCATCGTTTTTCCCACTAGACTCCCATGAATGTGATCCTTAATAATTTTTTCAAAGGTTTTCCTGAGGATAGAGGTGAGATTAACCCGTCTATAGTTCCCTGGATCCTCCTTCCTCCCCTTCTTGAAAATAAGGACCACATTGGTGCTTTCTCAGTCCTCTGGGACTTGACCTGAGCAAGAGTGCTCAAACAGCCATGCCAATGGCTCTGCTATAACAATGGCCAATTCCTTCAGTACCCATGGATGAAGATCATCCAGGCCTGTTGACTTAAACACATCCAGCCCCTCCAAGTGTCCCTTCACTAAGTTGGTGCTAACAGTTGGTGGGCTGGTTTCCCTTTTGTGCCTGCCTATGATCCAATTGGGAAATTTGTGCTGATCAGTATTCATGAATACAGAAGCAAAAAACACATTGAAGAGGTCAGCCTTGTCCCCCTCCATCTGTCACTAATTGCCCTAGGTTGTCCTGTAGGGGTCCTATGCTACCTTGCACCTTCTTTTTACTCCCTATACATCTGAAGGACTTTTTGTTGTCTTTAATTTTTGTTGCCAGCCTAAATTCCATTTCTGCTTTGTCCTTTCTGACTGCCTCCCTGCAAGTGTAGGCCACATACGTATACTTCACCTTGGTAGCTACCCCCTACTTCCACAGCCTATATGCCTCTTTTTTTCCCTAGGCTTTCCTGGATTTCCCTGTTCAGCCAAGAGGGTTTCCTGGCTCCTTTGCTCCCAATGGGATTGTCTCCTTCTGCACCTTTACAATTGCTCCCTTTAAGAACAACCACTCTTCCTGGACTCCCATCTCACCAATGTTCCTGTCCCTCAGTGCCTCACTAACCAATCTCTTGAGCATGCTAAAATTGGCCTTTCTGAAGTCTATCACTTCTGCCCTACTGGTTATCTTTCCCACCCTATGCCGGATAGTGAATGCAATCAAGTGATGGTCACTGTCCCCTAGGTTACGTTGTATCAGTAGATCCTCCACCAAGTCATCCCTTGTAGCCAGGACCAAGTTCAGTAAGGTGTTTCCCTTAGTGGAACTGTATACCTCCTGTGTTGGTGAAGGTCCTGTATGCAGGTTAAGAATGTACACAAACGGTTGGATCTAACTGACTGCTCCTCCCAGCAGATGTCAGGGTAGTTTAGGTCACCCATGACAACCATGTCCCTTGACAATACAGTCTCTGAGAGCTGTCTGGAGAATTTCAGGTCTAACTCATCCTCCTGATGTGGTGGTCTGTAGTAGACCCCACTACCAAGTTCCTTTCCCCCAAAACCCCTTGTATTCTGACACACAATACCTCAATTTGCCCCTTCTCTGGTCCCATCTTGATTATGGAAGATGTATATAGCTCCTTAACATAGACAGCAATGCTCCCACCCCCCCCC
>NW_017729033.1:51557713-51573755 GCF_001723915.1 Gavialis gangeticus
AGACAGCAATGCTCCCACCCCCCCCCCTTCTCCCTACTCTATCACATCTGTACAGCCTATAGCCCTCAATGATTACTGCCCAGTCGTGGGTAGGGTCCTACCAAGTTTCAATTAGCCCAACTAAGTTGAAGTTCTTGTTTGCAAGCAGGAATGTGAGTTTTTCTTTTTAAGACTCAGGTAGAGAAAGAGTGTACATTAGTTAGAGCATTCCCACAGGAAGTGAAAGGCTTGAATTAAATTCTTTTCATGACTTGAGGCAATATAAACCAACATCTTACACTCAGCTATGTCAGGGAACAGCGGCCCCAAGGTCATGGTGGGCCAAGGTACGGATCGGATCAGGCGGGAGTAGCGGCGAGGAGTCAGAGCGGTTCGGGACTCGTGCGGTTTCAAGTAAAGTAGATTTTATTTTGACTTACGCTACAAGATGATGAAGCATAGGCAGATGAGCTTGCTTGTTCAGTTACAATATAAACAACGAGAGGGGTCTGTTGGTCCATGGGGTTCTTAAGCTGAGCCCTTGCTTTCTAGCCTGGAGGCTAGGTGCGGCTGCCCAACTCAATAGTCCCAGGACTGGTCAATAGCTCATAAACGGGAACAACAAACAACGAACTGTAACGCATCGTTGGTGCCGGACGAACGACGGACAAGGTAAGGTGAACGGTCAAAGAGATGAACGAGGAGAGAATGTGGGTGAAGCCGGGTCGGTAACAGCAATGATAATGATGCTGAGGATAAGCCAGATGCATAGTTGGTGAGGTAGAAATAAAGGTCAATAACTGGTAATCAAAATGAAGATGAATCGATCAATTGGAAAATAGGCTGTAAGCCCACAGGAGTGGGGAGACCAGCAGAGCTCTGGTAGCGAACCAGGGCTCTAGGCCTAAAGGCTCTCCTGAGGAGCGGTCCCTGCAATAGCAGCCTCTGCTCTCAGGTCAGGTCTGGTCTCCACCTCTGGTGGAGACTTAACAGGCTTTTATATAATTTTGGTGGCCAATCAGGTAGCTTTCTTCAAGGAATTTTCTAGTCCGCTGACATCATATAGTTGGCAGAACTGAGCATGTGCGTTGTTACAAATTTGATTGATAAGCCCTAGGGTTGCACAGGGGACACATGCTGGGCATGCTGGTGATTTTCCACAGGCTCAGGCTTGTCTGCGCATGTTCAGACTTAACCCTGTGTTACCCAGCATACACTCAGAACTTGGTTTGGACAAGCTAGTATCTAATCTAATCTTTTTCTGCTTCTACAAATCTTGCTGCCTTTGCTGCAAAGTCAGAGAAGTGTAAAAGGAAGATGAAATGTATGTATGTATTTACAACCTGTTGTATTCAGAACATTCACTGAGTACTTCAAACTGTGGGTTTGAACCTAGAAAGAACTAGAACTTTACATTTCCTGGATTCTATAACTTATAGACTATGAGATAAACAGAGTGGTGCCACTCCTCCATCCTCCCATCTTGTGTTTTAAAAAATAAATCCTGTTCATTTCTTTGCAAAAATGGATTCAGGTGTCTAATCTTATGAGAGACAAGGTTCTTTGTGTGAATCTGATATCTTTTATTAAACCAACTTAAATAGTTGGAAAACAATTATTAAGCAAGCTTTTGGGTTCAAAAACCCTTGCTTAATAATTGTTTTTCAACTATTTAAGTTGGTCTAATAAAAGATATCAGATTCACGCAAAGCACCTTGTCTGCCTATGTCCTTAAACCAACATGGCTACACCCCTGCAATCTTATGAGAGAATTTTGGGTTCTAGTGGTAAAATATGTTTCTCTTTAGCCCTGACTCCGGTGCTGACTGACTGGAGAGGAGATATGAAGAGGAATGCTGCAGACACAATCCTGTCTGCATTATTTCCTATTGCCTAGGTTTAGGCAACTCCCTTCCTAGGTGCATGTTTTTTGGATCTTCTCAAGTGCCTAAATCTTCACTTACTCTATAGACAGCATAGAGGGGATCTTATGACTACAGCCCTCTCTATTTATTACATGTATTATGGAATTACCTGCTTAACTGTAGAATTAATTTAGACTGGCTACACATGCAAATTAAGTATCACACCTTAAAAACCAGCTATAAAGTTAGAGCTGGAAAATGTATAATAACTTCATAGATAGTTTCTAACCAGCTTTAATTTTCATGTCTAACCTATGTCTCCATAACTGGGAGCCCTCTCAGCTTGATGGATAGAAAATTATTTTTAGAGATTTGCTTTTAGGAATTGGCTTGTAGGTAAAGTAGATATTGCATGAGAACAATTGTCCAGGGGTACAGCAAGGTCTAATTGGTTTCTAAAAGTCTATGTGTTTCAGCCTTCAAGGAAGTCACTGTGTCTGGAACCAGCAGACAAACAGCCTGGCAAACTGAAGACATGTACCACACCATTCCCTGAAAAGCCATAACAGAGATAAGGGACTCTGCAGTGTATGGTCACCAGCTGCAGAGCCCCTGGGAGTTCCAATTCTGGTGGACAAAGCAAATTAGGAGACCAGGGCATATTCAAATTAAGACACTGGTAAATGTCCAAATTAAGATGTATGCCTGGGATGGACTTGTTGGAACAAAGGAACATGCTGGTAGAACAGAATGTGGACCGTATGACAACCACAGGGAAACCAATAAGTGGTACCTAGAAATGAAGAGTTATCACAGGAGAAAAAGAAGACAAAAAGGGGGAGATTTCAGAGCAGCAAAAGGGTCCCTGAGGAGGGATGCCAAGGCCACCATGGACAGAGGGCACACCACCAGCCCATCTCACCCACCAGACTGGGGGTGTTGGCTTTGGTCCTTGACCTCCAGGATTTCTGACATTCAAGAAAGAACCACAGGGTGAAGCTCACATACTAGCCAGGCATACCTCTGTGAACCCTAGGATTGGTAGATATAGGATCAGTGGTGGGGGGAGGGGTTATTTTGTTTGTCTTGCCTGCATTACTCTTTTCAGCTATCACTGTTCATCAATTTAAAAAAAAATGCCTATTATTGAATGGAAGAAGGCGTGGTTGGTCTGAGGGTTTGAGTCCACCCAGAATAAAGAATCTGGGTCATATATCCAGTGCCAAAAAGTTAACAGGGCACCTAGCCATATGGGTGCATTATGCATTGCTGCCACTAGGAGTGTTGTTAGTCTTGTCAGCTGATAGGACTTCCAGCCTTGGGAGCTTGCTACTAGTATGCCAGTGCAGGGGGATCCCAGGATTGTGATCATGGGCTCCTCCTGCACCAGCAATAAGGTGTGATAGGATTTGATGCTGGATCCCACAGTTACATCTCTTGCCATGAATGTGTGGCATAGCAGGAGGCATGATTGTGTATCAAATCCTATCATGTCTTTATCTGAATGTCTACAGGGGCCCTACAATAGATTTCTGGATGCTCCTTCAGGGGACCAAGTGACTAAATGTTTGGCTAACTAGTGGCATGCTATGCCTATTTTCTATCATGAGTATTTCCTATGCTTCTGGGCTTTGCTGGTTGCTCCTCCCCCACCTCCCTTTTTTCTGCTATATGTGACAGAGGGTTTTTAAGCCTTCCCAGAGGCATTAGGTGTTGGCTACAGCTAAGTTTGAGGACTTCAACTGGGGCATGCCGATTCTCATGCTAGGATCAAAAACAGAGGTTCCTGGCTAGAGAACCCAGCTCAGGGTCAAAATCAAATTGAGCACCATGTTTGGGGTCAGGAAGGATTTTTCCCCATGGTTAGACTGATATGGACTGTGGGGGGTTTTGGCCTCCTCTATACTGAGGGGTGTGGCCCTCTGCTCAGGACCTCTTGAACATACATTGACAATGTTATAGAAGGAGGACATTGGCTGCTGTGGTTCTCCTGCTTTAGCTGTAGCAGATTAGGGTGTTAGGACTATGTTGTGTCAGGGTTGAGGGTAGTCTTATGTAGAATTTAGATTATGGTTGTATAAAATAGTTTGGATAGGGATGATCCTGCCTCAAGCAGTGGGTTAGACTAGGTGACCTCTGAAGGTCCCTTCCAGCCATATTTCTCTATGATTTTTAGACATCTACTGGCAGAAAGCAGGTGAGAGATTCACATTATAGAGGTCTGGCTCATGAATGCTTTCTGATTTAGTTATTCTATACTGTGCACCCCAGCCCTGCCTTCTACTTGACTTCAGACTAATTCAGCTAACTGCCTTTCTATCCCTATATTATTATTCTTACCATATTGCCCAAAAGTCAACATCTGATGGAACAAAAATTATTCATTGATTTTTAAATGCTCAGTAACAGTGATAATCTCTAAGTAAAAAAAAAAAAACAACAACAAAACCTGAAACACGTCTTTACATTAATAGATAAATTACATACAATATTCTTCCCTCTTTTCTGCTTCTGCTGCTAAAGGTACAGGATAATAAAACTACTTAATCACCAAAATCATAATAAAAGAGAAGTAATTTGTTATAGTGTTGATGCAAGAGTTTTCATACAATCTCCTTATTCATGTAATAGTATTGTTTTGTTAGAGAGCTCCCTTTAGCTAAGATATCTGTAGTGGGAAGAAGTGTGTTTTACGAAGATCTCTTATTCATCTGCTGTCTCTAAGAAAGCCTATATAACATCAGGGGATTATTTGTCAAGAACTTTGCACATATCACATGCACATTCAACTATTTGTTTTCTTTTCAACCTAAAACATGACTGCATAAAATTATGTTTTAATCTAGTACAATAATAAACAGGATATGTGACTACAGTACATGTGAAAGAACTAGTTTATAATCCTAGGCACATGGGCAAAATTTACAAAAGCACCTCAGCAATTTACTAGTTCAGAATATGTTTTCAAACCCACATCTGCATTCCAGGAGAATGCATTAGCCATAGGCTATAAAGAAAGGATAGGTCCATAACCTCAAAGATATTGAGATGCCTGACTTCCACTGATGTAGTTGCCAATATACCTAAGACCCAGATGTGCAAAAGGACTTAGGCCCAGATGCAGATTTTAGATTGGCACTTAAATAAGATGTAGAAGAAATGTAGGTACACAAGTTGCACAAAGTGATCCAGAAAACCCACTGTAGCTGGAAAGGGGGCTGGCTAATCCTAATCTTTCATGTGGTAGTTAGAGTACTTTATTACAAAGTAAGAAATGAGAAGTGAAGGGGGCTTGATCTAGGGTATCCTGCTTCTGGGTGAATGAATTAACTGCTATTGGGACAAAAATGGGAAGTTTTTGCAGGACCAGAATTTCAAGAACTGTGGTCGTGCCTGTCCAGAGCACATGGCCATTATCTGTGTAAACATATGCATCCATATTGCATGTAGAGTAGAAGCCTAGAAGCCCAGACTGTGCTGTGATAAAAATGGCAGCTATATACCTAAGAGCCTTGTTACCTAGGGCATTTAGTATGTGTTAAATCTGTGAAATGTACCACAGTAGTAAAATTAGAACATGTTCTGAGAAGTTGTGTGATAATGCTTACTATGAACCCACATGCACAACTTACGCTTCCCTGTTAGAAAGCTAGAAAGGAAGCCTCCTGGCATAATGTGCTGGAGTGATTTTTTCCCCTTATTTCTGAGAGTGGCTGAAAACAGCTGAGTGCAAATGAAAGTGCCAGTTGGCTAAGGTCAGGTGAGGATGTGACTCCCAATCCCTTCTTGATCAATCATTGCAACTGTCATGAGCTCTCAGGGGCTTCCAGGGGATGACAAATGATAGAACTAAGCAAATCCTTGCCCTGATCACTTTAATCCACAGGTGCTTCATGCTTTGGCACTCTGATCTCCTGACAGTGGTGAGGTGCTACTTGGAAGACAGTGCTGCTGCCATATTGTGTGAATTATGTTGACCCACTTGCAGGAGGCACAACATGACACCATGAAAACTGGGTGAGGCAGACCTGGTCCAGGTGCTGCCTTAATACTGTGAGGCTCTACCAGTGAACTTGTACTGGTGGGAGCAACTTGTGCTTGGAACCTGGAATTGAAACTTTAGGAACCTGACAGTGAAACTTTAGGATGGCCCATGGCACAGTTATGTACCTTTGCACTAAGCTTCCCTTTGTGCTTCAGTGCCAGGACTTTGGGCCTTGGTATCCCTTGTCCTTTAAGAGATGCATGGCTCTGGTGATTTGAAAGTTGGAGAATGATGACAGCCTTCATTCTGTCACCAACCAGTTTGGTATGGAGTTGACAATAGCAAGTATGTCTGAACTTGAAGTGTGCATTGCTGCTAATAAGGAACCAGGGCCTCAGTTCATCCAGCTGAGGGTCCCGGAGCAGGTTTTTTTTGTGTTCAAACAGATGTGCTTTCCAAACTGTGTGGGGGCCATTGATGGGACCCACACCCATTCTGTGCTCTCTTCATTGAACCTTGGATTACATAAATTGTAAAGGTTTCTTTTCACCTATGTTCTATGAAGTCATGGACCACTAGGAGCACTTCACTAACATCAATGTTGGATGGTTAGACTGGGTACGCCATAACTCTGGAGTTTTCTGGAGATAATGGAGCAGGGAGAGTTTGTCCCTGGTGCCCCCACCACAGATTTCCTCCACTGGCCTTTTCTCCCTTTTGCCATGGGTCATACACTGGCTGGATGGACCCCTGGAAGGAGTTCTTCAGTTACCAGCTGACTAGGTGATGGGTGGTGGTGGAATGCCTTTTGTGTAGCTAAAGACATGGTGGAAGACCCTAGGGGACCACTATGAGTGCAGGCTAAGGAATATTCCATTTCATGGCTGCTGCCTACATCCTTCATGATATATGCAAGGTGAATGGAGAAGCCTTCCTGGACCCCAGGTTGGCTTCAGACTGACCCATGTTAGGGGAAGGCCCTGGCATTTTGGAGGGTACCTTGGGTAAAGCAATGCTCCAGCTGACATTCCAGACAGAACAATTGCAAAGCTGTTCTAATCAGGGAATCCTTGGCAGACTTCTTTCTGGGACAACATTTTCCAGGCAGAAGAGTAGAGAGGGATGTGGGTGACTGACCTCTGAGCCACTGTAAATTCTTCACTCACTATACTCATCTTTAAGATGCTTTTATAAAACATCAGTAAACATCTTTCATGCTACCTGGGGGTATTTGGGTAGAGGAAAAAGAGGGGAAAGATGGAGAAACTGGACTCTAGAATAGGGGAACCAGAGTCCTGTGTTGGGAGTTTGTGAGGGCTAGCTTGGAGGTAGAAAAAGAGGTATGGGCTGCTGGGTGAGTCACGGTTGTGAGCGACTCAAGTTGACATGTTCACAGGAAGCACACCAGGGATATCTGTACATAAATGTTCAAGCTTCAAATAACCTGTGCAAACTTTGCTAAACGTACATTTGTGCTAAATGTGCTGTGGGGTGGTTTTAGGTCCACCCAAGTTCCTTACCTACAGGTCTCTCTGCTGGTGGGGGGGGGCTCTCTGGATGCTGTGGTGTGGAAGCATGCCCCCCAACGTAGATCCATATGGCTCCAAGGATCTCCAGAGGTGGAACTGACTTTATTGAGGATGTGGATAGGGGCCAAATAGTAACAGGAACCATCTTCCTACCTCATTGTTGCAGTTCAGATACCTGATTCTGGTGCTTCCCCTCTGCTGATTGGGTGCTGGCATTTGGAAGGGTGGTGGCATTCGTTTGTCATCCAGGGAAGAGTTACTTCTGCTGTGACATTCAGTGGACCTTCCATTCAAGCCTCCACTCCTGGCTTGGCACCCAAATACAGTAGCAGGTGCAAGGCTCCAGTTGGCCAGGGCATTTGGAATATGGGGATGTGTGCCCATGGCATGCCTAGCCATCCTCCCTGTACTCTAATTGATCATTCTGGCAGTGGTCACTGGCCCAAGAACTGGTGGGGAGGGCAGGCAAGAGGCAGCCAGTCTCCATGTTAGTCCACACTGGTGTGAAGCTGTTGCCATTTCATCTGGTCAGGACAGGGAGGGAAGGTGGCCACAGGTGCCTGCTGCTTTACTGTCAAGGTGCGGACATAGTCCTCCACAATGCTAGCCACCCTGTCGCGGAGGGATTTGCACAATTCTGCAGCAAATTGGAGGGATGCATGGGTTTGAAGAACCAGTCCTGGGACCTCTCTGAGGTTCTTCCAAGAACTGCTAGTCCTAAGTTACGTAAGTCTGCTTAAGAATTCTTAGCCTCTCCTCTAACTGGTTCTTCTGGGGCTTGCAGATTAGCCCTCAGTACTGCAAGTGAAGTGTTCAGAAGACTTCAGGAAGTCCTTCAGCATCTGATCTTGCTGATCCAACTGACCTTTTAGGCTACAGAACTAAACATAGAAGAAGCAACTCTAACAGTGATAGTGTTTCCAGAGTTAGAAGATGATGTGTATCAGTTCTGGATAGTCACACATTCTCTGCAGATGCACAGGCAATGTATGTGGCAAACCTTGAAAATCTTACCATCTTCTAGATATTATGAAGGAAAGGCTGAGTGTCTTGTTCTTCCATGGGTAACCAGGACAATATTGGGACTGCCATGGTAAGCGTGCAGCTCCCTGTTCTCAGCTAACTACTGTCTCACTTCTACCCTGTTCCCTCCTTGGAGGTTCCTTTTAGGATGGAACCCACCCATGCTGCTAACTTGTCTTTTTGTCCCTGTCTCAGTGCAAAAGTGTTCTGGCTGTGTGGAGAGAAGCTTTTTGAGTTTGCAAATAGTGACTCCACAAGCTATGTCTTGTTGCTTCTGTGACTTATCATACCAGTACTGGTCCTATAGTCATGGAAGGGAAGAGCCAATTATGATGCTTCCCTGAAAAAGGTAGCAATTCCATAGAATGTACATGAGACTTTGGAAACCTTCCATTACAGCTTCATAGCTCTGCCACAGCTCCTAGAACTGAAAACAATGATCAATCACATCCTGATTGCTGTGCCTTGCCCTGAAAGCTCTCTCCTGAAGAATGATGCCCCGTTCTGTGCCTTGCATGAATGCAACAAGCCTACCATTGCTGTGACCATGAGCTGTGAATGGGACCTAGAATCCCAAAGAGTAACAACTTTAAATGGTACCCAAAATGGCCATACCTGGTATCCTTGGGGGTGAGAAGGGCAGTTACCAAACTAGGACCCAAACTATGACAGCATTCCTCGATGCCAGAACCATTTGTAGCTGGCTACCACAGAGAAGCATGTGGGACTGCCAGTAGCCAGAGATGGGGATGTGGGGAGGCATGGAGCTATGATCTCTCCACTTTTTTGGAGCTTTATGCCCTCTGCCACCTTTAAGCTTGCACTCAGGTGTGACTAAATAAAAGCCTTTGCTTGTTTTTACCAGCAGTACTTTTGTGGGGATGGGTATGTGGGGGTGGTATGGGGCTATAGACAGTTCTATACTGCTCCTTAAGGATTTTACTCCATTACCACCTCTCTGTTCATGCTCAGGTATGCCTAAAAAAAGGACCTTTATTGTGTGTTTCATTCTGTTGCTGCCCTGAAAAGCTGCCCCGGTCATGTTGGGGGAACTCTGCCAAGCCCACTCCTGGATACTAGTATGGCAGAATTCAACTGACAGTAACCTATATCTGTGGGCCAAGGTAGAGGTGGCCACCCAAACCCACCAAAATATCCCAGTGTGCATGAGATGTTTGAAGAGAGATGGAAGTGTGTGTGGGGGGAGTGGGGGGAGGGGGGAGAGGGATGAAAGCTGGCAGTGTCAGGGTGGGCTGGGGCAGGCAAATCAGGTTTCCACTGACCTCTTTGCATGCATAAATTAGCCCTTAACTGGGGCTAATTCTAACTGGCCCAGCCCTTGAGCACCTTAAGTGGGCCATTGGCCTGTGCACAGTTTCCATGGTCCAAGCATGAGTGTGCCACCAGTTCTCATGTCCAGTGCATTGTGAGGAACACAATGCCCCATCCCTTCTGGTGAATCCCTAGGGCAGGAGGCACTTATTACTGATAAACACCCTGCACCTAAGCACTTCACTGAACCATGTACAGGTTTCCCTTGCCAGCTGCTAGGGCTAGGTTCCTGAAAGTACCTGTGTTTGGCAAAACCGTGGTCAGCAAGACAAAAGGTATATGGGAAAAATGGCAGGTGACAGGTTGATGTGTGGCCACAGAAAATCGTGGTTACTCAAAACTGTATACCATGGTAGCTAAAATGGTATATAGAATATTAAGTGTGGATACACAAAACTGTGGTTTGCAAAACCATGATTGGCAAGGGAAACCTGTACCACATAAAAAGTGAGTCCTGAAATCACTTCCAAGGCATCACTGAGAGCCCCTAGCCACCCCAGAAGTCCCCCTTTCCCCTAGAGTTTCTGAAACTGACCAGTGGCTGGTGGAGTATTGTTCTCACCCATCTACTTGATGAGGGTCTCTTCTGAGCTGTCCCTGTCTTGTGCAGCCTGGGCCTAGGTCAGGGTCAAGGTCTGAGTGGAGACCAAATCTACTGAGCAGGCATTGTTATGTTCCTCCATGGCTGTTTTGGCAGCAGGAAGTGGAGAGGGGACTCCTTTATTGTTTTCCTTTTTGCTGGACTGCATCAGGCCTGTGGATGTACACTGTGCAGTGTGACAAGGAACAACAGTGTGGCCTACCCCAAAAGCCCTCAGCAGGACTTTGTATTAGGAAACCATGGTTCTTGAAGTGCCTGAGACATTGTTGGCACCCCTTCCCCAAACATATTATGACTTCAGGCACTAGTTTTAGTGCAGATTTACTGCTAGTCCTGCTGGTGCCCCTGATCCACCCTCTGAGTGATGATGTGATTATAGAGCACCTGGTTTTATTGACTTTACTTACTGACCTTGGTTATAAACTTGGTGATTGTGGTGATGGTTTTCCCTTTGCCCCAAATCATGATGAGGTCCGGCACCTCATCACAAGTCCAGTTCACAGCCCTCTTGCAGGAGTCCAAAAAGGATATTCTTTAGTTCAATTTAGGTCAGCTCATAAAAATAGGTGATCACCATTAGTACTGGACTACTGGAGCAAAAGCGGCAGGTCTCAGCATCTGTGAAGCTTTCAATCAATGCTCACGGTGATGCCATGTGGGCCAAGGTCATGCCTCCCACCATAGCTGGAGTGTCACCTTGGGGCTGGTAAGCAGTAGAGTTCTGGCAGGTGCATAGACTGGGAGTAGGAAGGCTGGCAGTGATGCACCCTGGGATGCTGGACCATAAACTACTTGTATCATCTCCATAGAGTAGACGGATGGTAGCTGAACATGTGTTACTTAATATTATCTAAAGATACTCCTTGCCTGAAAAGTCATGTTTGCTACAAAGTGGGTGTGACTACATGTGATATTAATCCAAATGAGGTGTACTGCACAGTAACCCTAGAAGGAAGCACATCCACGTGTGCTCCCTCTTGGGAGCATATTTACTCCCAAAGGGCATGTTTATATGTGCATTAATACACCTTTTTAATGCACATTAAATTTAGTACCTCCAGTCTGCAGTAACACATTTGCACACTTTTTTAGTGACTATTAATGTATAGTAGACTATTTTACTGCACTTTAGCATAATGTCACAGTGTTTTACCTGTTGCCTTAAAGCTCAGTGAAATAATCTATTGCTCATTAAAGTGCACATGAGCAATAGATTCTGAATGTGAAACTCTACAGTCCTACTGGAGTTTTAAAATTCCACCTGTTTTAGAGGGTATTTCCTGCCCTGGAAGATGAATTTCTCTGATTTAACAATGAAACTCCTGTAATGAAAAAGGCATATCTTTCCTGCAGAAGAGACTGAGAATTGTTTTTCTGTTTATTTTTTTTTCCTTTCTGTTCATTCTGTCTTCAGTGTCTCTGCTGAGACTTCCAAAAAGGGTGACAATTAGTGCTAATCGAGGTGGTGTTTTTTGTGATGGAGACATCTGGTCCACTGGGAATTGGACTAAATTAGTCAAACAGCCAGCAGATGGTAATAGATAGCTACAACTTTTTGTTCCTCCTGTTCTGGTTTGATTTGAAATAGTGACCTAGAGGTGACAAAATCTTAATTATGTTGAGATCCTCATATATGAATAGAAAATTCCACAGAAGATTTAAGCTTTGAAGGTTGGCATCTTACCTAACATATAACATCCATGTAAACCATCTGCAGAAAAGGTGTTTTAGATTTGTTTGGCAGAAAACCACATTACAAATGGAACTGTTTAATAATTTTTGCATTTGCAAATGAACAATATCAGGACTCCCATTCTTGCAGTTGTATTTTTGTCTTTCATGCCAAACTTTGAATATGTTCTGGGAGCTGTCAGTTGTTCTTCCACTTATTACCTTGCTTTTATGTCAGCTGATAGGTCAGATAAGTGATGGTATTTCAAACCTCACTGTAGCTGAACATGGTGTTTGGGGTGGATGCACTAAATTACACTCAACCTCTGGTACTCTAATTTGCATGGAAGTCTCTAGATAGCTATATATGGTCTGCTCTGTATAATGACACTTCTTTCTTGCCCATAGCAAGACACCTTCCACCCCTGTCCCTATGCTAGTGTGCCTTTATACTTGGACTGTAATACAGGACTCAATAGGTAACTCTGGATGTGTCTACATGAGATGCTATGTCGCTATAGTGATGCGCTATGGCAGTGTAGCTTATTGTTACAGTGGCGTACAATGACAAATTGTGATGTGTAGTAGGTCATTGCTCATTGGGTCAGAAATGACCCATGTGCCACTGGGGCTGTGCAGTAACAGCAATTACTACACTGTAATTTAGTACTTGCAAGTAGTATTTAGCAAGTACTAAATGACTGCAGAAACAATTGTGCAGTCAGGAGCATTCACAGATGTGCCCTCTGTGCAGCTAACTTAGTTGGGGAATTATCACTACAGCTGCTGTGGCTTCTTTGGTGGCCACTATGACAGTAAAGTGAAAAATAGCAGGTGGAACATGATGCAGAATCTGACCTGCAATATTTTGTAAAATGTGACTCAGATTTCCAGAAACAACATTTATAGAAGATCTATGTGAACAGTATGGAAATAAAATCACATTCTATACTGAATTTGCCAAAGTTGGGGCTCTGTCTGCTCTCAGATTTTATATTAAACTCTGTTTGCAGAAGATACAAGTCCCAGGATGCAACACTTTTTTGATTCTCTGGCTGCTGTGTGTCTAGTTCTTTAAACAGCATTGACACTAACTCCTTGAAAAGCCTAGCATGACCACGGAGAACAAAGCTATGTGAAGCAAAGCCTGGAAATTAGGCAACATAGACAACTTAGAGAGGCACTGAGTATGCATTTACAAACTGCTCTCAGGCTTTCTCTCTCAGACATGCTTCCTGTCTGAGACACACATTTTGAACTTGTCATATGGCCTACCGCTTACCTTACTGACATGCGTGGAATGGAAATGAATGGTTAGGGCTTACTCCTCAACCATAGTCTGAATCTTGACAGGAAGTATTTGTAGACATAACCTTAGGTCAGGGGTGGGCAAAATGCGGCCAGTGGGTTGGATGCAGCCCGCCAGGCCATTCTATTAGGCTCGTGGGGCCCCTAAAAGATTTAGGAAATTAATATTTACCTGCCCCTGGCTGCCTGTCATGTGGCCCTTGATGGCTTGCCAAAACTCAGTAAGCAGCCCTCTGCCCAAAATAATTGCTCCCCCCTTCCTTAGGTTCTCTGGCTCCATCTACAGTCAGGGTAGTTGCACACTGTTTATTTTTAATCCATAAATCTTACAATCAGGGATCCTAGCTTTCCCTGATTAAAAAACAAAAAAAACAATTTTCAGTTAAAAAAAAGTAACCCTAAGTCCATATGTTTACATGATTAAAATGAAAGTCCACTATATATATCTCCATATTTCTATATATATATATCTTCTATTCATCTTAAGCACCTAAAGTTATATGCCGCACACTGTCCCAGAAAGTCCAAACCTGGAAAAACAAACAAACAGAAAAAGAAAAGCAATAAAAAGAAAAAAAATCCCAACTGCAGTACAGAAAATCCCTGTTATCCGGCATTCCATTATCCAGAACACTCTACTAACCAGAATTTGCGGCCGGCTGGCTAGATGAGGTGGGGAGAGGGTGGGGAAAGCTTGCACGTGGTGGCTGCCACTGCCACCCCCACTCTGCATATGTGTTCTTCAGGTAACATCATTTTTAGATACCCAGCACGCCCCATTCCCTACTCATGCCGGATAACAAGGATTTTGCTGTATTAAGTTCAGATGAAATAAGGCATCTTTGGTCACCTAAAGAAGAAAAGAGAGAACAGAAAATAATTAGAAAGTTTATCAATGACAAATAATGTTTTCTTGATTAATTCTTTAAAATGATTTGTTTGAAGGAGGAATGCTGTCATTCTTGTGAAGACATTAAAAATCTATCAGGACAATGGGCCCAATGCTCTTCTATTCAATTATGCTGAGAGCAGTGGAACCAAAACACCCATGTCTGTCTTTGCAAGTCTGGAACTGATTTCAGGGAAGAGCTCTCTTTTGTTCAAATCTGATGCATCTTTATGGCTCTTGAAATTTTCCTGGTTGGGCAAAGTCAGGATTCCCCATGTTGCTTGTTCTTGTCCTCTGTAAATAAAAAAAACCTTTTCAAACCTCCTTCCTCTGTCATGCTGAATGGTTTGGCTGTCACTCCTGGCCAGCATAATACCGTTGAAAACAAATCTGTGTCACTGACCTTACCAATAAGGTTGAGTCTGCCACAGAATGTCATCCCAGGGGACATCATTTAGAAGTTCCCTGTGAAACTTGTTGTCACCGACACACTAACTATGAGGTAGTGATGATAAATTGTCAGAACTAATGAATGTTGAAATATGCTTCAATAGACATTTTGCACTGAGGGTTGCAAAGAGGGTTAACATTTTAAGCAAGCCAATTAATGCTACTGCATATGTGTAATACACAAGAAAATAGTTTCAAGAAAGGAGATATCACAGTAATGCCTTGCTTAAAAAATGCTCAGAATCCAATAACTCCAATGGGAATTGTGAAGTGCCAAACAATTTTGCAAACCAGGCCACTAATTTATATATCTAAATACATATTTAGGATATCTACTTAAGGTACTTACTTTTTAAAACCTTGTATTTACTTTCATATTAAAAAGGGGGAAATATCTAGTTGAAATAGGGACTTTTCTGGGTGCTTGGTATGAATAAGGAGTATAGGACTGAACCCATATTTATGAGTCAGTGTTCCTTGACTTTCAACAGTAGTGGTTTGGCTTCACCACTCAACTAAATTTCTTAATATGTTTCTAGTTACCCTAGTAATTCAGCAATATCATATTAAACATACACATTTTTTTCTGATTTCTCTGACCTTGACTGCTTTCAGATGGTTAAATACCCTGCAAAAAAAAAAAAGAATATCTTTGCAATTAACAGGATTTCATTCTTCTTAACAGCTTTACAGTAATTATGTCACACCAAAGCAGCATTCAATCAATATTAATGACCAATAATTTTCAGTTATTTTATTGTTTACCATGTATTACCATTAATGATAATACCATGAATTACAGTAATGTTATTAACTATTAATATTTATTAATAATTAGTTGCAAGTATTAGTGTGCTTGGTATTTTATGAAGCATGGTGAAATTATCACCTAAATATGAACATAAAGAAGAAACCTGAAGAATTAGTAATGGGCTTTTCTGCCTTGTTTTCCTATTGTTGTGAATGTTAATTTGAGAAGATAATAGGCTATGAGGTTTTAGGAGGAATTAAATGAGAAGATTCTGGCATAGGGAAGGGATCTCTGTATGTAAGAATTTAATAATGTTTTGTATTCTCTTTGTATTTTGCTAAATGAATAAAATAGTGATTGCTGAAACGTAAGATTTTCTCAATCTTAAACACAGAGGTGGTTAGCCATGTTAGTTTGAAGTCAGGCAGAGCATAGAGCAGGATGGTACATTGGAGACTAACCGGTTTAGAGAGGCAGCAACCTACTTTGTCAGATTTGTGTTGAAGTTAACCCACTGGGCAGTCAAGTGATGCCAGAGGAAGTATAATTCTGTTGTATAGGCACTGCATTGGAAAGATTAGCTCTGGGTTCCAGCCTCTGCTCCTGCCCTCATGATATTTTTTCATTTTTCATGTAATAGCCAATGAATAGATGTGACC
>NW_017729033.1:51578755-51580685 GCF_001723915.1 Gavialis gangeticus
TGTTTTTTCTTTATTCTTTGTAATAAATTTGGATTTTGTGTTGAAGTTAACCCACTGGGCAGTCAAGTGATGCCAGAGGAAGTATAATTCTGTTGTATAGGCACTGCATTGGAAAGATTAGCTCTGGGTTCCAGCCTCTGCTCCTGCCCTCATGATATTTTTTCATTTTTCATGTAATAGCCAATGAATAGATGTGACCAGGAACAAAACCCAGAATTAGAGGCATAAGAAGAGTGGGGTGAGGTGGGGGAAGTGCTGCTGAGTGGTGGAGGGAAAGGGGTGCTGACACTGGGGCTAGCAAGAGTTTCACCTCCTGTGATGTAAATATGTCCTTGCCTGCTTCCACAGCGTGCTCTGCCTACTGGTGTCATTACTGCACAGTATGTGTGCACCTAGCTACTGCAGCAACAGCAATGGTGTGGGGCTGTTAAATTGGCACCTAGGATGTCCCTCTGTCCCCACCCTGTTATGCTAATGCTCAGAATTTCCTCAGTTCCAGAACACTACTTATGGGGTTTAGGCAGCTTCCTAGGTGGAATAAAATCAGAACAGAGTACAAGTGACCACAGAAGGACCTGGAAATGTGTGCAGGGTGTGGAAATATTTAAACATTTCTGTTGCATAAATTAGTTGTTTCAATAGTGTTTATCCACTAAAACTGAAGCTGGATTTGGGCTATACGTTTTAACCAGAAAAATGATTATAGTTGTGGAGTAAGAATGGCACTGGTTCACAATGACTGTATTTTGTCTCCTGGGGTAGGGGCAGACATTACACATAAACTGGTCTAAGTGATCAGAAACTGGTTTAAACCTGTAATAGAACAGATGTTCAGTGCACATAAACCAGTTTGAAAATGGCTAAAACTGGTTTGAGATAAACCTGGTTGAATGTAGTATTAGATTTAACTGATCTGGCTCAAGCCAGTTTATGCATCCCAGGCACTGAACTACCCAAGCTCATGACTTTACTAAAAAGAGGTAAATTGTAATTGTGATCGTGAGTTAGTAGAAAATGTGCATTTGTGTATTACTCATATTGTGGTATTAAGTTTTCTATGTGCATGTGTGCTAGGGTATTTGAAATCATTCTTGAACTTCTTTACCAATACAGAAACATTAGTACACTTTACCTGTAAAGTTCTCTTGGTATGGATGTAACTATACCAAAAACAGTGTATTATGTGCCAGTAAACAAGTGAAATAAGCAAGTCAAGGACAATTTTTCCAACAAAATTGCTTCTACATGAGGGGCTTCTGCCAGCAAAGATGTAATCTGTCAAGGAATATGCATCTTTCCACCCCTCACTGGCATAGTTCTGTTAGCATCAAATTAGTGTATGTTTAGCCCAATTATAGAAGTTTTTTTAATGTTTCTGCATATGAACGTTAATTTTTCTGTGCTTATGTTTATAGATACTTGTGGTTCCTGTCCATATGTAAACGTGTATTACGTTTTATAATGCTGATACATTGATACCAGGCATTGAAAAACTGGGTAAAACTTTCTTTACGCTGTAACATTTCCATAAGAGTGATGATTCACCAGTACTGTGAGGTCTGAATCCTATTTCATAGATTTCATAGACATTACAGCTGGAAGGGACCTCGGAAGATCATTGAGTCCAGCCCCCCACCCAATGGGTAGGAAGTCAGCTGAGTTCATAGGATCCCAGCAAGATAAGCATCCAATTTACTCTTGAAGGTGTTCAATGTAGGTGCTTGAACCACCTCCGATGGCAGGCTGTTCCAGACCTTGGGATATCGGACAGTAAAGAAATTCTTCTTTATGTCCAGCTTGAAATGGTCTTGCAGTAGTTTATGACTGTTCAACCTCGTCATCCCTTGGGGCGGTCTGGTGAACAAACCTTCCCCCAGATCATGGTGAGCACTCCTTATAAACTTATAGGTGGCCATCAGCTCGCCCCTGA
>NW_017729033.1:51585685-51611833 GCF_001723915.1 Gavialis gangeticus
GATTATGGGATACCAGATCGAAGGCTTTTTTGAAGTCAAGATATATAACATCAATCTTTTCTCCCTTGTCCAGGTGATAGGTCACCTGGTCATAGAAGGAAATGAGATTGGTCAAGCAAGACCTACCCGCAACAAACCTGTGCTGGCTATCCCTCAGGATGTTGGTGTCAGCCAGTCCATTAAGGATGGCCTCTATAATAAACTTTTCTAAGATCTTCCCCAGGATAGAAGTCAGGCTGATGGGCCTATAGTTTTCCGGATCCACTTTCTTCCCTTTCTTGAAGATAGACACCACATTGGCCTTCTTCCAGTCTTCGGGCACTACACCAGAACACCAGGAGTTCTCAAAGATCCATGCCAGGGGCTGTGCTATGATGTTCACCAGTTCCTTGACTATTGATTGTATTAAGAGGGGAAGGGAACAGGAATGACAATGTGGTAGGCAAGGAACCTGTTGTAAAATCTGTGCCGCCTGGCTACTAGCAGTTCAGAAAAATAACTAATGTCTTTGTGTTCTATATAGTCTAGCTTAAAATGGGCCTCACATTACAATGGAGGATTTCTACCTGATGATTATTGACACAGTCCAAGATAGTAACCACCTTCCTCTTCAGGAAACTTTTCTGAGGATTTTTGAAAGTATGAACAATGGACCTCTGTGGGTTCCCTTTTCCCCCACTCCACCCCACCCCACCCCGTTCATTTGTTATTATGCAGCCACAAATAAGACTGTTTTATGCAGTCAAGGTGTGTCTGTATGAGCAGTTTATCTATAACATAATATACCAGTTTAGGATGCATGCATGTTAACACTGGCTTATTTCTACAATAGTATAGAAAATGTTTTGAATGTCTATTTGAACATCTTAGGAAAGGGTAAAGTCTGGTGCTTTGTGTTTGAGTTATCTATTAAAACTGCTTGAGAAGTATGCATGCTCAAACTGGATTATCTATGCACTAAGGCTGCCTACACATCGGTGTTCTAATTAGAACATGTCAGAGCAGACTCAATTGAGTCTGTTCCACATTCTAATTAGAACACTCCAGTGTTGTTCCAGCATCATATGTATAAAGCCCCCATGCATTTTAAAGTGGCTGTGGGGCACTTTATCTAGACCTTATTGCATGAGGTCTAGATAAAGCATCCTGCAGCCATTTTTAAATGTGCGGGGGCTTACTATATATGACAATGACAAGTTTTAATTAGAGCGGATGCCTGGTAACTGCTCTATTTAAAATGCCCCAGCCCCCCCACTTCTGAGCACATGTAGGTGGGCTAAACACAGGTAACTACATTGTGAGTTAGTTTGAGGTCAACAGAATGCAAAGAAGATATGCACCATTGTACAAACAGTAAACATATAGGAATAAAAGGGGTCACAAGAACTAATCCAGGTAAAGAGCTCTGAATCCACAGTCCCTGTTTGAGCTATACTGGGTTGTGTTAACCACATTTTGATAGACATGCTCAGGAGTGCTGCCCTGAAAACAGGCCACTCCCACTCGCTGCTACTCCACATAGGCTGAATGCTGACAAACGCTCATGTACCTGTTGGTAGAATGGATGATCTGAACTTGAGGGTAGCACTGGGTTTGAACTAAAAATGACTATATGGCACTTTCAGTATGATGCACACAGAGAAGAAGCAAAAGACCAGAGAGAACTGTCCTTGGTTTTGGTCTGGGACTCTTCATGTATTGCCCGTTCAATAGGCACTAAACAAAATCCATAAACACTATGGAAGCACCCAGGGCATACTCTTTCACCAGTTTCTTTCTCAATGGACCTCAGAATCACATTTTTCTCTTACTTACTATCTGTCGGGCAACACGGAGCTGGCAAGCCAAGCTCGCGGTGTTGGTCACGGTGGTGCGGCCGGGTGGTGGCAAATTGGATACGGACAGGTGGGAGTTTTGGCGATGGAGTCTGAGCGGCACAGGAAGTGTAATGGTTCCTTAAACAAGATGGAATTTATTTAACTTACGCTTAGATGCGTAGGAAACGATGTCTTCAGTTACAGTGAACAAACAGGTAAACAAACAAAGGGGTCTGTTGGCCCACAGGGTTCTCCAACAAGCCCTTGCTTTCTACCTCTGACGAGATAGGTGCGGCTGCCTGATGGATAGTCCTAGGGCTGGTCAACAGCTCATAAATTGGTAACACACACAACAAACTGTAACGATGTGACGCCAGTCCAGTAAGGACAACGAAGAGCTGGAATGGTGTCCGAAGCAGAAGTCAGAAGCCGGTGAAACGAAGCGAGGATATAGCCAGAGCCGGTGAGGAACGATCTGAATCGATGTCGGTGGTCGATGCCACAGGTAAGTCGAAGCCAGGAAATCCAAACAGCAAAGTAATAACAGCAAAGGACACAGAATGCCAATCGAGGGAGGAGATCAATAGGCCCAGAAGCCTGACTGAAAGACAGTCCCTGGAACACCAGCCTCTGTCTCCAGCTAGCGCGATCTCTCCCTGATCTCTCTCTGATCTCCCCCCCTGAGGGAGGGGCTCCCAGAACTTTTATCTGAATTTAGTGGCCAATCAGAACACTCACAGGGAAGAAATTTCTAGTCAGATTACCTCATGCTTTAGCTGTTGCTGAGCATGCGTCTGTGGGGAAAGTAGGTCAGACATGACTGACAGGTCCGCAGGTCACCCAGGGGGCACGAGCTGGGTGAGCCTTGGAACTTTCCACTCACAGACTTCAACTGCGCATGTCAGGTACAGACCTTTTGTGTTGGCAGCATATACTTAGGATTTTTCTGAGACACTATCCACCTGGCTCCATGAATCTTATTTACTTGGCTTCTCAGTGGGCCTTACTCCTCCTGCCTTTAGTCTGAATTAGCTGACAGGCTTGGGAAACTTTCTTGGGACAGGAGAAATGGGGATTCCAGCTTGTTGTGGATGAATGTAGCCAAAAACAAATGCCTTTTACTTTCTAGGCATATACTCTTAACTCTTAGGCCAGATGTGTGGGGGGGAGGGGAGGGGACATAAAGCATAACAGATACGCCTCAGTGGCCATGTCTATACAAGGTACTTCTTACTGTGCAGTAGCACCAATGAACATCTTTTTGGTGATACTACTGCGCAATAGCCCAATAGTACTGTGCAGTAGCATCCTGTCACGATTGTTTGCCCATTTGTGGATCTCACCTTTTTATATGAATTAGGTAAACAATCAGATAGCTAAGGGATAGGTGGATCATATGGTGGAAACATATTTTTTTATAAAAAAATGAATTATGTATTTCATAACCTACAACACACCTCTCATTGAAATCACTTACCCTCTCAATTATTAAAGAAGATTTTAATTTAAAATGAATATTTTTATAACAATAGCATTTATTATAACATTTATATCAAATAGTGATAGAAAATATCTTACAATAAATCTTTTCCAATTTCTTTTCCAGTTATGCATGTCAAAATACAAATGTCTCTGTTTTTTTAAAATTAATATTTAGATGCATAAATAACCCTTTTTCTCTGACAATTTTCTTTGGTCATATTTGGAAACACTTCACTCTATATTTTAGACCTTTATTTTCATTACTTTAACTGCAGGGTTTTTTGGGGGGGGGGGGTTAAAACGTATATCGGGCTTTGCTATACACACATCTCTATGAAAATGACCCTATGATGTGTTGGTGGTTTAGCATTCTGACGTATTGATTTCCCTTCCTAGGGAAGAGGATCATGTTGGATAAAAGTAATTTGATAAGTTACACTTCAATTAAAAAGTGCTTTAAGATTTAAACTTACAAATATGTGTTTTATTTTAACAAGTATCTCTGTATATTTTAAAATTTCTCTCTCAGTATTAACATTTTAGTTTTTTATGCTTTTAGATTCGTTTTTATATATATTATATTTTTAATATTTGTTTATATATTATTTGGCCGGGGGAAGGGAGACAGCTAGCATTACTTAGTATGCTCTGGTTAACAGGTTGTAGGCCAGATATCCAAATCTACTAGTTCCCTTCTTATCTGATGGCATGTCAGGGACAAAAAGGGTTAGGCCAGAAAAGAATAAGTTCTAGTCATAGCACCGTGTCTGATGCAGCATAAATTCTTGCAATAGTGTCACTTGTGGTGGTCTTTCTTCCATTTAAGGTGAGAATTCCTGTGGCATTAAGGTTGGTGGAACTTCAGGTGATACTGTCCTTATTTTATCCATCCATTTCTTATCTCGTCCATCAATCTTTCTGACATTTGCTAGGGGCAGCCTTACTGCTGCCATTAAAATTTATCATGTCCATGGCTACTTTTGCTGAATATTGACATGTAATGCTCTAATAGCTAATGTGGCTATTCCACATATTCAAACAGTGACTGCACTGAAATTCTTTAGTAGGATTTTAATAGTATAGAAAAAAGTTACTTTACAAAGAAAAAAATAAAAAAGAGAACGTACATACCTAACAGTGTATGTCATGACAGAGAGAAACAGGGAGGTAATAATTTCCTTTTGAAAAGGAAATTGTACCTGGCATATTTCACATATTCCAACCCAGTGCAACAAAAAAGATACTCTGCAACTGAATCCCATGCTAACTTCAGGTAACCTGAATTGCTGGCTAATGCTCCTTAATTGTGGGCAAAGTACTATATTACTGCAGGTAGGTTGTCAGGATACAGTATTTCAGGATGTGTGTGTAAATGTGTGTGTATCTTTGGCTTTCTTTGTGCTTCCCTGCAGACAAGTAGTCCAAACCCTGAAACATTTAAATGTGATTAAACTGATTTTATCTATGATATTCCCACCTGCATGCCATTTCTGATGTACACCTGCCACATGCAAAATTAAAAGATAAGTAACATGATTACAATCAGATTAGTGAGCCTACGCAAGTAAATGAGATTTCAGAGTTCTATGAGTGAAAAACTGCTCTTCCTAGTGAGACCACTTTACAGCACATTAGTTTAAAATGAATTTTCAATCTGCATGTAAGGCAGTGAGTGACTGGAAAATCCGACCCTTGTGACTGTATTGTGTGAGTCAAGAGAGAACCCTCCATTGTTGCAGGCTATTAAAGAATTATTTCCTGTCAGAACTTTTCACCTGGCACTTAATACTAACTGAATCATTCACTGATTGATCTATTGTTCAAGCCAGAAAAATTAGGCCTTTTATGAGTAGCATTAAGGGAATTCAATGGGGTTGGGGGATAAAGAGTAACTGTTTTGCCTTCATTAACAGTTGTGTGGCTGGGCAAGGGATAAATAAATGTTCAAGACTGTAACAAGCACATATTATTAATATGCAATTGGAAAAAAAACTGGATGGGGGCCAAGTGACATAAGCATTCAGTATACTAAGGTTGGTTTCACATTGAGAGATTTTTAGAAATCAGTACAGTGGGCTAGGTTCACAGCCTTGGGCAAGAGGCTGCTGTGAACCTCAGAGGATTTGGTTTCTTAGCAAAAACATACAAATAGAACCTAGTTCTTCTTGGCTTCAGCTTTCACTGCAAGACTTCCACACATCCCTAATTAATGCTTCATTTTTACAGATCACATTTCAAGCCTGGTTTATGTCCTCTATAAAATAAGTTGAGGGGTGTTTAATGGCTATTTATCCATGTAACTGAAGTGTCACATCATTTGACACAATATTATTAGACAAGCAAGCTCACTCAAGTTAAAAGGGAGTAATTTAAGGAAAAGCCTATACGAGAACACCTTATGAAGTGCCAGCATGTTATTTACAACACAGGGTGTAGTCCCAGTTATCAGACCAATTGTCTTTGATACAGGAAAGAAGGAGGAGGAAGAAGAAGAAGAAAAAAGAAGAAGAAAGAAAGAAGAAGAAGTAATGTCAGAAAGTTCATCAAAACAAAATTCACAATATTTTAGCTAGAAGTGTGTATTTAGTCATTTGTGGATGATTCCTGTCAGTGCAGACAGCTAGATTTAGTCTGAAAACTTGGCAAAATAATTCCTGGGGTTTCAAGCTACAGCTACACAGAATTCTAAGTTTTCTTTATTGAGTGACTATAGATGATTGACAGTTAAAGTTGAAGCATCACAGTAAGTTTGATATTAATCATCCTAAACTTTGAACCCCCAAAGGAGTGAAATTTCACAAGCTGAGCTTTTTCAGGATGCTTTTTTTCTCATCAAAATTAAGGACAAATAAAAAGAGATTTTAATTTACCGTCTTTCAAAAAGTGGATTCTTCACCCCTTAAAATCATTAAAGCCAGATTAGATGGCCTATACAAGATATAGCACAAGGCAAGGCAGAGTAGCACTTTGTTCAGAGAGACATAAGCTTTATAATCCTGTCAGTGTGGTGCTATGCTTGGTTTAATTAGCTGATTATACAAGTTCTGAGTACCAGCTAATATTTCTGTGTAGTACTGCACTATACTGCATACGCCTTCCTACTTTCGTTTTAATCCCATGTTTGTGGAGGTGATGTTTTAGCAGGGAATTACAATCACATATATTAGAAACAGCTTAACTTTACAGAACTATCAACTCTTCTTTATCATTTTCCCCCTTTCTTTTTTCTCTGACCACTTTAGCATGTCATGAGATAAACATGGACAGAGTTATTACACTGAAGACCTTAAGGCCCTTGAGAAAACTGTAAATGGTCATCATTATAGCTTTGTACTGTTTTGTCTTATTACGTTCTTGTCTTCTGTAGTTCAAGGGGATCATTAATTCTGGGTCTGAAACAGAAGCTCTGTGCTCGCTGTCTCTCTGCATTTAGCAAGCGACCTATTATTACATATTGAAGAGTCTCTTACCCAAAAGCATTTTACTTTGGATTTTCCCAAAACCAAGGATAAATAATGTCATGCAGGTGGTTTATAGAACAGCTAGTTTCAAATAAAAAGAATCTTTTTATATTTGTTCTTAGTTTATTACTACTGAGGTATAGTATAGCCAGCAGCTTTTACCATTCACATACAACAAGAGAAATCTACATCAGAACATGAGCTTGTTACTTGTAGAAACCTTCTTGTTTAGATCCCCATTTCCACTGTGGTTATAGATCTGAGAAAAGCATGGATCTTTTATGAAAATCTTCAGTTCTACAAGTGTAGGAAAACAAGGCCTAAAAAAGAATATAGTCCTTGTAAATATCAAGAAGAGTGAATACAAAACCTGATAGCTGTTAAAATAGAAGACAGGCTATTTTGCTTCAAAGACTACTTTTATGCAGACCTTATGAAACTAGAACAAGCTATATGGCCTTACATATTTATTTATATAGATTTTCTAAGTAAATCTCCCAGCTATTCAAGTATTACATTAAAGTTTTGGCAGAAAGAATATAGAAACGTTTCAAGGTCTCGAAAATCAATATAGTCCCAGGACAGCTTCAAGCAGACATAAGTAACATCTTTCTGCTAAACAGTGCTCTTCTTCCCTTATGGTGGAACATTTTTATTTATGATAGCTAGTTTAAAATCATTGTCTCCAAAGTGCTTTGCCAACAGGTTTACATGCCTGAAAATATGCATGAGAACACTCTGTCTACTTCATTATGCAGTACGGCAAAGCCAAAATCTTTGTACCACTTAACAGCGGTAGGAAAAGAACACTCTGAATAAAGAACTGAAATAAGATATATACAACAGAACTATAACCTAGCTTCACGATCACATTAATTTTATTTACTGGCAGAAGAACATGTCTTTATTGATTAAAGGCAGTAAGTTCATAAAAAGCTAGCAGAATAGCCTATCAGATTTGTATACACAAAGACTTAAGTGGTTGTCTTCTTTGTTCATAATGGAGTACAACAGAATTATCTCTTTTACCATCCCTCAGTATAATTTGGGCCTATAAAAGCAATAAGTCAGTCATAAGATGAAGAGAAACGGAAGTGTTTAAGATGAAACCACAAGAGGGTATTTTGCTTAAGAAGGAAGTTGGGGTGATGTTTCAGGTGGCTAAAATCACTTGACCTTGAAATATAGAACGGGGAAGGGATAAAAAAGTGATAAGGCTAACAGGAATGAGGAGGCAAATAAGGTCAGAGAAACATGGTATAGTAGGACAACAGCAGTTTGGGAAACAAGGACTGAATATTTTCATTTAACTTGAAGGCAGCTTTTATTAACTTCCTGCTTAGCATGTTTCAATGACAAGGCTTTACATTTTTTTTCAGTTGAATAGGATTTTATTTTGCACTCCTTGGAGTCTGCAGAGTAGCGATTTAAGGCAGGCCTGGTAGATCTCTTGTCATGTCTGATGACTCTCTACACTGTAACTTAGGGCATTTATACACATACCTTTTTGTTCAGTGACAGGCCGGAGATCTGCCGCTTCTGAGAAAAGAGTAATAAAGTCTGCTCTGCATGCAAGCTGACGTGCATTGGGCTGCATCGCATGCAGTTGTATAAGCAGCAAAATGTACTTTGCATGTAGAAAATGGTGGCGGTTTGCTTTTGAGCTAAAGCACCTCAGAGGTGTTTTAGTTCAAAGCACACCACCTTCATTTCTTAGCAATGTTGAGCATTTTGCCACTTACACAACTGCAAGCACCACAGTGCTGGGTGCTTTTCAAAGCACCCAGCGCTGCGGCGCTTGCACTTGTAAAAATGCCCTTACTGTCTTTAAGGATTTCTAAGTTATCCCAGTTTGCATTTTTAGAGAAATTATTGATGGTGTGATAAGAAACAATATTTTAAAGTTAAAATCAATAAGATAGAGTTAAGGTTCATTTTGAAAAACCTATCTTATATTGATATGAATATACACCTAGGAAATTCTAATAGAGAAAGTTCTTAAACCTGAAAAAATCAAAGTGGAGACACTGGCCATATCAACACAAGATTTTTACTGCAGAGCTGCCTAATTAGCTCTGTAGTAAAGTCTCCGCATCTACATGTGCAGCCATATTAGGCTGCAGTAAACTAATTAACTCTCCCATAGGTTAGTACCTGTAAAAACAAGTACTATCCTGTTGTGGCATTCTTTAGTGCACAGCAACACACACACAGACACTGCCAGACAGAGCTGGCTGAGGAACGAGGGTGCTTCAGTGTGGTGAGAACTGCCTGCCAGGTAGCCCCATGCTGGAGCACCCTCATGCCTCAGCAAGTCCCTCTGCAGCATGTTGAGCCAGGTCAGAGCAGACCCGGGCTGGCAGGCTGACTCGCTGGGCCTGCTAATATGTCTCAAGAGGTTATTGAGTTGTATTAATTTCACATGTAGACGTGTCCACTGACACCTAACAAGAAATAAAAATTGTTGCTGATCTGCTACTTAATGTATAAGCATTGAACTAAAGGAAGTCAATGGGCACTTGCAACTTGCTGCAAGATTGCCTGGAGGGTCTGGGACAGACATTATGGTAAGTCATGAGATTCTAAGTCAGCAAAGACAGAACAATGTCAATAGTAGTTTATAAGAATAAAGATCACAAGGATGGCAATAGTCTTTTATTAAATGAAAGCCAACAATTTAGCAGACAAGATTTCTCTGAAAGAATTAAAAGGTCTTCCTACAGCCAAAATTCATATATTGTTGAAAAGGGATTCTCACAGTCAGAGTTCATTCAAAGACACAGAAAGGGGTTTCTCATAATCAGCAATTTCCTTTCTCCCAAAGTGGGCACAGCTCTTTGATCGTATCAAATCAATTTAGAAAATTTATATTGGAACAAAAGACACAGAACTACAATGGACATCCTGGGTCATCAAATACAATTTCCTGCTATTGTAGGCAACCAATCCCATTAACTGGTTCTAAGGAGGACCATGATACTTTTTTAAAGATCCTTGCCCTCAGTATTTCAATCAGAAAATTAAAAACCATCTTGTAATTTCCAGCTCAAATTTATTCTGTAATACTTAAATATGTCAACAAAAGAATCAAATGCATGGTCTATTAAGTGATTCTCCTGCTCTGTTTAACACTGGTGAGACCTGACACTATGGATTTGGGCATTATATTTTAAGAAAGATGTGGATGAAATAGAAAGATGTTATAAGAGAACAGCCAAATGATCAGAGGCTAAGGTAGAAGAAAAATATATGAAGAAGGATTGGAAGAATAAAGATTACCTTAGGTAAAATCATGATCTGGAGTGCGAGCAAAATACATAGGTATTACCAGGTATTACCTGACAGGGGTTGCAATGTGAACACTTCTGCTATGACAAAGGTAGCAATGTCCCCAATTGCCTATGAACTGGAGTTAGAAGCTGCATGAAACTAATGAGGAAGTGGTGCTATCCCATTGGTTCAATCACCTGTGACTGAGGCACAGAGCCTCAGACTATGCAATACCTGCTGTTTGAAGGCACATGTACAATGAAAGATATCACAAGGTACAATAAACGAGCACAAGAGTGTGTAACAAAATACTCAAATGTGGTGCAGAGATACAAGAAGAAGAAAAAGACCCTAGATAAAAAAAAAAATGATGGTGGATGTGCTAACAATCTTAAAATATCAAAGATTATATAGAGGATGGTGCTCAATTGTTTCCTGTGCCCACAGGAGCCAGGGCAAGAAAAAATGGTGTTAAACTGCAACATAGGAAATGGGTGTGAGCTACGAGCATGGTAAAGCATGGGAACAGATTACCTAGAAAAGTCATGGACTCTCCATTACTGGTAGTTTTCAGGTCAGGCAAGCATTTTGGAGTGGTTTAAATAGGGATGTTCCTGCCACAAGCAAGGGTAAGACTAGGTGACATCTCAAAATCTCTTCCAGGCCTATGATTGTATGGTTTACTCCTTTAATAAATCCAGTCCCTACTCCTTTTATTTATCTAAAAATTGTGCACTTCTTTTTCTGATCAGAATGATGCTAGCCTGAACACAATAACACTATGCACATAAATAAATGCTTGGATTGCTTGTTGGGCCCTAAGAGGAAAATCCAAAAAAAAAAAATCTAAGGTGTGTACTGGAACCTAGAACCAGAATCGAAGACTGAGAGCTTGAAACCCTCATATGTCTAACCCCAACCCATGGAGGTGTTTAAATTTCATAGTTTATACACCCACTTTTTTACTTTAAAGTCACTTAGGAACCTACAGTTGTGTGAACGTGTCCTGAACTGCTCTACTCCTGATACAGTTGAGGAGCTGAGCACCTGAGCTACAGTAGTCTTAAAAAATTCACAAAATTCACAAATTCACAAACAGGACTCCTGTCATGGAAAACATTTGATACTCTCTCTTTCTGGGGGAAGACGGCTTCCACTTCTCTTTTACTCTGTTGATTAGAGAACTGATGCAGGGTATGGAAGAAAGTCTCTCCTCTCCACCTATCCTGTTGAAGCTTTCCCACCATGCAAGAAATAATTTAAGATTCTTTTGACCACAGAAAAAACATAAAAGTAAGAGAAATCCTGTGTTCTGGTAGCTAAGATAATAACCTGGTAGGGGAAGATATGGAATCTGGTCTCTGCTCCCAGATGATGCCATAACCACTAAGCTACAGAGTCAAACTCCCCTGTTCCAGTCTTTCTGGTGCAATGTTGATTTCTTTTCTGCAAAAAAAGTGTGCTGTGGTGTAAAGTAATTATGTTTACCCCAGCATTTCCTAGAGTTTACCTATTTGGACATGGTTGAGAGAGATATGGGTTTGTTCCGCCCCAAGTGGAGGAGGGCATTGAATGTTGGTCTCCCATTCCCTGAGGGAAAGTTCTATACACTAGGCTGTTATGAAAAGAAGAGCAATCCTTGTTCAGTTCTTTAAAAGTTAAGTCCTAGGCATCCACATTTAGGAAATGGTTGAGAACCTTGGATTTTGAGTTGATGAAGATAAATCCTTTAATCCTTGTGTAAGACATCTGAATGATAGGATTTAAGGTTGTCCTTGTCCATCTACACAAGATGCTTTACTGCGCATTAGACTAATCTAATGTGCAGTAAAGAATCAGTCTGCACTTATGTAGCAATTACTGCACAATAGATCAGTATAATATGTTGCTTTCTGGTACCTGTTGGTACAGGAACTAGAAATGAGCACATTAAACTAATGTGCTGAAGTGCACGTAGTAGTAAATAGCTCAAATTCAGCCTAGGCAGCAGGGCGCCACAGGGGCTAGGGAGAGCTGTCCCAGCTCTGCAGGATGCTGCCTTCCAGCCATGTAGCTAGGAGGTAGATGCCCGGCAGCTAGGAAAGTTCTCCCCAATCCTGATCCTGGGTCATATTCAACCTGGGGGGAGGTGGGTAGCGGAGTCCCCCAGGGCTCGGTCCTGGGGCCTGTGCTGTTCAATTTCTTCATCAGCGATCTGGATGATGGGGTGGAAAGTAACCTGTTTAAATTCGCTGATGACACCAAAATCTGGGGGGAGGTGAGCACGCTAGCAGGGAGGGCGAGATTGCAGAGGGATCTGGATAGGTTACAGGGGTGGGCTAACAGGAACAGGATGCGTTTTAACACGGACAAGTGCAGGGTGCTGCACTTGGGCAGTAGGAACCAGCAGCACACTTATACAATGGGGAACTCCTTACTCGAGAGCACGGAGGCAGAAAGGGATCTTGGAGTCATTATTGACTCCAAGATGAACATGGGCCGACAATGCGAGGTCATGGTTGGCAGGGCTAACCGGACCTTGTCGTGCATCCACAGGTGCATCTCGAGTAGAGCCAAGGAGGTGATCCTCCCCCTCTACGCGACGCTGGTCAGGCCACAGCTGGAGTATTGTGTCCAGTTCTGTGCGCCCCATTTCAAGAGGGATGTGGACAACATGGAGAGGGTCCAGAGGAGGGCCACCCGCATGATCCGGGGACAACAGGGCAGACCCTACAGTGAGAGACTGCGGGACCTGAACCTATTCAGCCTCCACAAGAGAAGGCTGAGGGGGGACCTGGTGACCGTCTATAGACTCACTAGGGGGGACCAGAAGGGTTTGGGGGAGATGCTGTTTCCCCTAGCGCCCGCTGGCATAACAAGGAGTAATGGGCACAAGTTGATGGAGAGGAGGTATAGATTGGACATCCGCAAAAACTACTTCACAGTTAGGGCGGCTAGGAGCTGGAACCAACTTCCAAGGGAAGTGGTGCTGGCCCCTACCCTGGGGGTCTTTAAGAAGAGGCTGGATGCCTACCTGGCTGGACTCATTTGAGTCCCGTTTCTCTTTTTGGGGTTTTTTGTTGTTCTCCCGCCCTAGCGGGGGGTCGGGCTAGAAGATCTACTAGGTCCCTTCCGACCCTTAATCTATGAATCTATGAATCTAAGATCAGGACCAGCCTCCGTGCCCCCTGCTAACCTGGGGCTGGGGCCCAGGGGAGCCTGGAGCTTCTCCTGGCTGCTACAAAGGGGCGGGAGCAGCCCTAAACTGAACTGCTCCCATCGGAAGCATATTTGTTTTCAATGGGCATATGTTTGAATATGTGTGGAGGCCCAATTTAATTCACCTGAATTTTCTGTGCAGAAAATTCAGGTGCATTAATTGCACATGTATAGATGCCCAACATATCTACGTAGCTGCAGATTGACAGTGCTCACTTATATGGCTTCCTGCTCACTGTTGTGGCCCCCATTTTCAGGCATTTACTTCTCCTCATGTCCCTCTTAGACAGCCTAGATGTCTAAATACAAAGACTCCAAATTCCATTCTGGAGTCCAAGCACTTGACTTTCTTTAGGAGCTATGGGTCTGTCTTTTTATTGGGTCTGGCTTAAGTGATTAGCCCTCAGTTGTATTTGAAACTCCATTCTCCCTCAGTTCCAAGTTCACTTTCATTCCAAACCACTCTGTGCTCACTCTGTCAGTGCTTTTGTTTGTCTGAAGCTACTGTTAGGGCAATAATAACCTACCATTTTTAGTGGAACTCACCACTAATTTAATGAATTCAATAGATTCAGAGCTTCCAAGAGCAGGCGTGTCCATTAGTATCATCTTAGCTGACCACCTGCAGAATGCAGGGCAAAAAAAAATGTCACGCAATAGTTTCTTCATCAAACCCATATCTTGTTGTTGAACTATAACATTTTAAAATGCTTTTTTAAATACTCAGTTTTAATTTAAATACTTCAGGTAATAGAAACTGATATCTCATTATGACCATTCACTTGAGATAGGCATTTTGGGTCTCTTTGGACAAGTTAAATATTATCCAAATTATTTGAATGGCTGTGAAAGACACATCTAATTACTTGGAAAATTTGCTTTCATTGGTAAACCTGAATTTAAGAGGCTTTTAATTCCAGATAAAACATGGAAAATGATAATCTTCCTGCCCCAACACTTTTCTGTATCCATCACTTTTTATTGTTTAAATTAAAAGGTAAAACGATGCATCCATATATTTTATTTAATTTTGTCTGTTTGTGTTTTACATTTTGGGTGACAAGGGTAGAAGAGGGAACGGTATTTCTTTTTTTGTACTTGATAAATGGGAATAGCTTGACAACAGAGTCAATGGATTGGCCTTACACATGCTGTTCTCATAAATTAGAGTCCAATTCCTTTACTCATGCTAGGCACACCTACATGAGACATTTACTGCAGAGCTGCCTAATTAGGTCTACAGTATATGTCTCAGCATCTACATGTTCAGCCATATTAGGGCACAAGAAGCTAATAAACTCCACTGCAGGGTAGTACCTGTAAATGCAAGTACTATCTGGTGGCAGAGTTTTTTAATGCATAGCAATGCACGTGTAGACACTGTCAGGACACCCTCCGCATTGGAGCATCCTCTTGCCCCAGCCAGCCCTTCCTCAGCATTTTGAGCCAGGTTGGAGTAGCCCCAGCCTGACAGGTTGAATCCTCAGGCCCTCTGCAACCTGGAGCTGCTGTGACCCAGCTCAAGGTACAGTGGTCCCAGATACATGCAAAGACGTGGTGTCTGGAGCAATAAACTGTGGCACAATACGGAGTTTGTGCTTTGAATTAATTGCACGTGTAAACACACCTACTGAGTAGCATTGCTATGCCCAGTAGCTTCATTAAAGTCAATGGAGATAGTTATAAGGTAAAGTGCTGGTCAGCATGAGTTAAAAGGATGATAATCTGACCCTTAGATGTTAACTGCTGATGCTGGATTTACTGGAAGAAACTGCAGTAAAAATAGTTATATTGTACTGAATGAAGCTGCAGGGAACCCACATTTTTTACTACCTAGTTTGTATTTTCTAACTTGTTTGCAACACAAGAAAAATCATAAACCTTAGTGGTTCTGCTATATGTGCACATTTTTCTCATGAGTCAATGGAAAGAATGATGAAATTAAAGACACCATAAACTCTCCAACCAGAATTATGAGTTGATTAATCCTGTTGTAAGCTTAATGAACTAAAAGGTCATTACAGCTTCCTGAACTCATACTTGATTTATCATGTACATTCATGAAGTTAGCAAAATGAACAAACTCTTCCAGGGTCGTAGTACTAAGCAAAACAGTCTCAATTTTCTCATCAGAAGAATTTGTTTTCATGTAGTCTCACAGAAGAAGACCAGCTGTACACTGCTACATAACACAGATGCAGTGTTTGTCAGAAAACCTAAAACTACAACTATGCTCTTTTTTCTCCGTAGTTCCTGCTGCTGGTTAGATACATTTTCTTCACCTCTACCAATACAGTCTGGATGACTTAGTAGGGAATGCATAGGTGTAAGTGTGGGCAGAGTTTGGTTCTTTCTATTAAAATGGTATTGTTTTATGAGTCTTGCTGAAATAGCAAGTAAATCTTCATACACGATTTATTTCTTGCTCTGTCCAATGCACATTTGCAAACAATGACAGAATCTTTTTTTGTGGGTTCATTTTTATATAGTTTTCTTCTTTCAGCTAGACTGGTCAAAACTAGTCAGTGAACCATCAGAAAAAGCCATGTAATGTATAAAATATCCCTAGAGGAAGGGAATAAAAGCTGTTTACAATATTGAACTGCTGGAATACAGCCAGTGTTGCAATTCTTGTGGAGTTGCATTTTTAGATGAATCATCAAGTCTTAAATTAATCTCTGGCTAAGGGCTCCAGGAGTCTGTTCTTTGAAGTACCCTGAACCCAAGAAAAGAGAAGCTTATATGAATAGAATCATCCTTTTTCCACCAAGAAATATTATTCAGGCATTCTCCAGTTGTATGCATTTCAAAATGTGGTAGCTTGTACCAACGATTAATCTAGAAAGATGGGTAACTACTATAATCCTATTTCCTGCTTTTGCTTCAGGAAGCAGACATTTTTCTGGCCTGACTTTATCATGAAAAATGAGGAGGGGAGCAACATAAAAAGTAGTGTTTAGCTCTAACATTGCTAAGTGCCCCCTAGAACCAATTTAATAAGTGGCCCCTAGAACCAATTTAAAGCAATAATGTTTGGGAAAAAGGAATTTATTCCAAACATTTGGAACATAAGCCTGAATCTTTTAAAATGCTTAATTCTTTGCTTTTGCCTTTTCTATTCAGTTCAGTTCCTGTTTCACAATATAATGATGTGTCTTTATTTATGTGCGTACCCATTGTCTTTTAAATCAAACAATAGCTACAAATCAAATAGCATCTTCTCATTTCCTGCCACACACATAATAAGCTCCTCCACCACTAGACTAAACAGACCTGGCTTCACCATAGTTGTTATCAGCATTATCCTACCTTCTGTGCCAATAAATTTACCAATTAATGATGTAGGTAATAGAACTGGTCTTTTGCTCTTCCTCATTTCCATACCCCTCTATTTTTAAGAAACTTCCTGTAAAAAACAAACGCTTCTACAGTGTTAGGTTTAACATGGAAAGAAATGCAGAAATAAATCTAATCTGTTTGGGGGTTTTTTGCAATGTAATGAAAAACATAGGAAATTAACATCAATATTCTAAAAAAAGGAAACGGACGATCATAAATGAAAAACATAAATGACCAGTTAGTATTATTTTATAATTTACTATTGTACATACCTTAACAGCAACAACAAAAGCTAGTTACCTAATGTGAGTCTGGGAATGCATAATGATGATGCCAAGATGGGAGATATCTCCAAGGAAGATTTCCATTACTTTTGGATAAATTAAATGCTTTTTGCTTTCATTTACCAGCAACAAAAAAGGATGCCTTTGCTTGGTAATTTTAACTGCAACTACCAGCTAACAAAGTCCAAAATTTTAGTATGTTTTGCACTGATAGTTCTGGTAGGAACAAAAAGAGACCGCTTGTCTTCACCCAGAAGACCTGCCAAGGCACAAAACAGTACAAAGCCAACTGTCTGTTTCAGTGCTACACAGTTAATGAACTAAGCCCCACATGCATTTGTTTAGCCTGCTTGGGAATGGCCCAGTCTGTGACTCCTTTATTAGCAGTATGCACAGAGGGAGGATATTATTATTTCGTTTTAGAAAAATGAAAGACTACTGCAAAGCATGTTGCCAATTTCATTCCACCTCTTGGGCAACATACGCTATAGTTCATGACTCCTAATGATATGTGGACCCTTGCCAAACTGTATTATATTCACAAGGTCATCATTTTGTCTACAGTGTATGGAGCAATAGACAAACATATGTTTCTCCTTTTCCTAGGGTGTGAATATGATTCCTAATAAGTAGTTCACCCATATTCTACTCCAAAGTAAATTTACTCAGTTGGAAGGATCAGAAACATGAAGAGCTTTCCCCAGAGTTGCTAGGAGGATAACAAATTGCTTTCATTCACAAGGGCACAGGACACGTGACACTATAAGTTAATGAGGGTTACATTTTTTCTTGAGGTAATGTTACTCCAGAAAAGAGTGTCTTATTAGAGTGCACAACCATTGCTACTATTGAAGACATAGTTGCTATCACTAGTTCACGTCCTGTAACAAAGGGGTATTAAGCTCCCCTTGTCCTGTGTATTAAACATGGATCTGAACCACAGGGCTCCTTATGGGCCAGATGCAGATCTAGCAATGGAGGGTGAGTGACATTGGCAGGGCAAGTGGTGGTAGAGTGAGTAATTCTGTGTTGACACAGCCATTGCTTGCTCCCTTGCTGCTGAAGGCCAGCCACAACAGGGACCTATGTCAGAACTAATGGTGTGTGATTTGTGGGGGTTTTCTTTTTTGTACTGCAGCAATTCTTTATGTGGTATCCAGGTGGCTCTTTCAAGAAAGCAATCTATGTCTCTGGAGGAGTGTCCTTGTTGGGTGAAAGCCCTATGGAAATTGTCACCTCACCAATTTCAAAAGAAGCTACAGTACAAAAAGACAATCCCCACAAATCATACACCATTAGTTATGACATATGATCCTTCCCTAGAACCTACACAGAAAATCCTCAAGCAATTGCAAGCCATACTAGAAGAACACCCAATTCTTAGAGATCTTTCCAGAACCACCCTTCCCAGTCTTTAAACAATCACCAAACCACGCTAACCTCATCATCAGATGCAAACTTCCTATAACCCAAACCATACCAAATGGACCCAGAGAGATGTAAAACCTGCCAACACATCCACACCCACAATAACTACATGCCACAACAGAACCATCACCATTCCTGGATCTTATCCTTGCACCTTCAGAAATGTAATATGTCTCATCCAGCACACCAAATGCCCTAAAGGGAAATATATAGGAGAAACCAAACAACAACTGCATACCAGAATGAATGCACACCAAAAATCCATCAAAGACAAAAATATCCAATTACCTGTGTGTTCCAGTTGTCATAAGGCAATCATTTCCTCTCCAATCTCTCAGTTCTAAACCTCAACGTGAACTTACAAATTACCTTTCATAGATGAGTCTATGAACCTCACTTCATAACTCTACTGGATATAAAAAATCATGGATTTAATATAGACATTGGATTATGATATTACAAACTGCCTATCATCTGACACACCAAGTAACCTGCTTCAGGCTGACCACTTGCATTCCTTCATACATTTCCCTCCCTGCCCCACCCCCCTCCTATCTCTACCCTTTGTCTTCCAAACAGTGGCGTACTGTGGGTCTACACTCCCCCCGCCAACCCCTTCCCACCGGCATGATCTTAGCAGGGTGTGAGGCCCCCTCTCCTGTCCCATGGCACTTCCATGGGGAAATTAACAGCACAGTATACCAGACATGGGGGGAGGTCGGTGGCTGGAATTTCTGGCCAGAACAGGTAAAGAAACCTACAATATGCCAGGCTGGTGGGTTGGGCCACACACCAAATGCAGGAGGCACTGTGGCCTCCCTGCCTGGCTCTGAAGGGCCTAGCTGGCACCCCACTTCCCAGGCCAGCACCCTGGGGCAATGGTCCCCTCCTACTCCATCCCCTGCTTCCAAACTTCCATTCATTTGCACTTTCACAGACTTCTTGATATACTTTAGTCTCTTTTCGACCTTGAAGAACATATAACAGTAGCAGAGTCTCCCAATGCCTGAAAAAGGCTGTTTGTGCCTGAAAAGCTTGCAAAAAAGTTTTTTCCAATTATTTAGTTGGTCTAATAAAAGATATCACATCTACCCAAAGAACCTTGCCTGCCTATGTCCTTAGAACAACATGGCTACCACTGACAACTTTAATAAAAAAGAACAACTTTCCAATTCATGAAAGCTGCAGCAATTGCTATGACACACAAATTTCATTTACTGAATGCACAGGCAAATTAAATAAATATAAAATCCTAACCAATTTCATTATCTATAGGGCCCAGACAAGGAAGATAAACTATGCTGTAACAAATTATAACATATGTGCAGCTGCAACGCAAGTCGTGACAGTCATGTTCCTCTCCGAATTTCGACATGTACAATTATTAAAACAAGTTACAGTGATGTAATAAATAAACTAGAAGACAAAGAAATGCAACAATCTGATTGAAAAGGACATAAAAAAACTACTCTCATTCACCCACAGGAAAATTCATCATTTCATTTCAAAATTGCATTTGTACATAAAAAACATCCAAATGCAAAACAGCTGATATTGATATTCAATATTATTTTTATCCTAATCGTTCATTGTTTAACCCCATGCAAGATATCATAGGACAGATTTTTATCTTTGAGAACTGAACAAAAGGAATTATGGTATTGGGAGCAGTGGGAAACTCTAATCCACTACTTAAAGGAACCACTAGAAAGGAATGCACCGCCTGTTTTGCCAGAGGATTACACAACTATTTGCCAGACAGCAGTACATTTTGGGGAGTCAGGATTTCTGGCATGGATGAATAATCTAGTGTTTAGAGTAGCAGTTATATATAGACTAGCCACCAGTGAAAGTTTGGGTCATTCATTTTAAAAGAAATGTAACTAATAGCTGAAATTTTGATTCTGTTCCCAGATAAACCAGTGGGACCCTGAGCAACCTCCAGTTATCTCATCTGAGGAAAGGGTTTGTGGTTTGAGATCTTTTTCTATAGTAAGCATTATGAAATACACAAAAGTGTTAACATCAGTCAGAGTGAGTTATCTCCTGGTTTATAGCATTGTATACCACCCCAAGGCTAAATTGCATATTGAAAGGTAAAGATAAGCCAATCTGATTGCTATGCTAGCATTTCCAAACCCAGATAGCATTTCCAATTTATTTAGAATGATCAGAAAACTAAGGAACAATTGTCAGAAAAATTGTACTGGAAAGAAATAAGGGCAGTTTTCCATGATGTATAACTTTGAATGGGTTTTCATGGAGACCGCAAACTTACCCTTATATCAAGGACTTTCTGTTTCGCAAATTTCAGTATCCAGTTTCCAGTTATTGCAGCTCAAAACTGACATGTTTGACACTGACAAAATTACTTCTTTTCTCATAATATCTCTCCCAGAAATGGCTTACCAATCTGTGTTTGTAATCTGCTTAGAAGCACCATATTGAGCAGGGAAAGCACAGAAGCTACCTAGACAGAAACATGCCTGAAATGTCATCTTTCCCTAGCCATATTCTACACAACTGGAAGGCAAGTCTTTCCACTCGGAATTCACAGTTCTGAAAACTCTCTTATAGGTGGTGTGATGGATGTGTCTGGGCATACCAAGATGAAAACTTTTAGGGTACATGCAGATGTTACACTTAAAGCGAACTAGGCCAGTCTAAGTGACAGTCTGTAGAGATGTCCATGGAGGTTTGATCAGGCAAAAAAATGGCCAATCTAACTTACTTAACTGAGAATGTGTTTGTATATGATCCAAGCCCAGCCCTGGGGCTGGAAAAGCCCAGCTGCTTTCCCTAGCCCCAGGGCTGTACTTTTCCTACCACTCCCCAGCCCTAACTGGGATATTTTTAGACATCTGGCCCCCACCCTATCCCCAGATGGACAACCCGCCCCCCCTTACAGACCTGCCAGCCCTCCCCTCACACCTGCCAAACTCCTCCACAGATTTGCTAGACCTCCCTGATTCCACCTGTCTCTCCCCCTACCCTGACTTAAATTGCATTCCTGGCGTGGCTCCCAGCACTGGTGAATGTCTGCACAACCGGAACTCAAGCTATGATCACACCACTTAAAGATTCAGTTCTGAGAACATTTCCGTATATCCTTAGTTTCTGAATTAACATAAAAATAGGTGCCTGTGGTCTTAAGGTTCCTCCATAATTAGTTAACAAGGGTACAGAAACTTTGACAATCTCAATTTTAGATTCTGTTACCAAACCCTGCTTTAGGCTTCTGAGTTGAAGAATGAATCTAGCCCAGAGAAAGAGTGCTGTTAGTACCTGGCCAATATGTACTCCCCTATTTCCTCTTTGCCTCACTTAGGAAAATGAATGTCTACTCATTGTAGTTTCTGTCAAAGAAATGTACCTTCCATGTACTGTAATCTGTGTTTTATACAGAACTGATCACTCTGTTAGTGCTTAACAACAACAAATAATAATAATTGTTTGGGGCTGAGCCCTTATGATTTCAGCCATCTGCCCACAGTGTCAGCCATGCATATAAGGTCACACTATGTAGCACATACTGGTGACTCCAGCTTCTGTGACAGAAGCAGCAAGTTGATGAGGAAACTACACTACTCTCCAAACACATAATGATTGTAAAATTAAGGCTTGTAAAAACAATTTATCAATCACAATTAATAAATAGCCCTAGGTCAATCCAGTGGCAGTGCTTTGGTCTTCAGGAGACTAGAGGTCAAAAATTACTTTTGGATGCCTGCTCCATGTGCCACTGCAGACTAGACAGGCAGCTAATAAAATGCTTTTATTCAGTGAAATATGGAGTCTGTTGAGAAATCATTAACAATTTGTTGCTGAGAAGCATTGCTAGATGCCACACTAATTAATTCCCTGTAATGAAGAGTTAATAAGGCCTTTCAAGCAATAATTTCCACAGTGACAGGGGAGGATATTATCAGGGTACAGATACCTAAACAATATCACTGGTAAATTGTGGTTGTTTTTAACCTTCAACATGCACAAATATAAATGGACTATTTATTCACTCACCTTTTCTTTCAGTGCTCCATGAGAGCATGTCTGGGACTGCTATGCATTTAACATCATGAAATATATCATGATTTGCCATGATAGCCATCTGAATGGCTATGTCCAAGAATCCTTTTGGGAAGTCAGAAGCTAGGCAGGGGTCAGGAACTAGAGCTCAATAACCAAGGCATCAAGCAAGTGAAAACCAGAAGCTGGAAACTGGGAATCCACCAACTAGGAACTGGAAAGAGCAAGAGACTGAAGTAGAAGCTCAGTGTATTGTACAGCAATGGTCAGCTGCTAGGGTGACCCCTAAAGGGCAGAGCAGGGCCAATCAGACAGGTGAACTAGACTAACAAGAGCTCAGCTGAGCCCACTACCTCATAAAGTGGTGGGATTCAAACCGTATAAGTGATATGGAAAGCAAGAAGCATATCTTTCTAATTCAGTATGTGTAAGAGAGAGAAAAAGAGAGAAAGAGAAAGAGAGAGAGTGTAGTATAGGCAGGATCTCAGGAACTCATTTGGCCACAGTGGGTGCATCTGAACATATGCTTTACTGTGGAGCAGACTAATTAGTTCTGCAGTAAATCATCACCATCTACATGTATTCAGGTATTAGGACGCAGTAAACTAATTAACTCCACTGTAAGATAGTACAGTTCCTGACAGTACTATCTCATTGTGGGGTCATTTATTACACTGAAATGTATGTGTAGATGGTGACCAGGTGAGGGCCAGCCTGCTCACATGGCTTCACAGGTTCAGCACCCTCATGCCCCAGCTAGCCCTTTTACTGGCAGATGCTACCACGTGGAGCCTGGGGCTGACTCTCTGTGCCCCCTGTCAGCCCAGCTCTGCTATGCCCCAGCTTGAATTGCTGCTGTCTTGGGCACACATGTAGATGGTGCACTCAGGAGCAGTTTACTTTGGCTCAAACAGCTCAGGAGTTTATTGCTTTGCCTTAATTTCATATGTAGATGCACCCAGGGTGTTTAAGGAGTTTTGTTATTATGCTCATTTCAATTCACACTGTGGATGAGACCTAGACTTCCTAAGCTAACCTCTGGCTTCCGTCTCCTTACCCACAAAAATAGTTACTTAGGACACTGAATGGCTTTGGAATGATGTTTTAAACAATCCATTAGGAAAGTTATACTTTAGAGTGGGATTCCAGAGATTTAGATTCAGTTCCTGACCCTGATACACACTTCTTGTGTGAAAATGTGCAAGTCATATATTTTAACCATGTCTCCATTTATACTCTATAAATGGAAGTAAAAATAACTTTCTATCGCAGATACATATTGTGAGGAAAAATTGTTTATAGATTAGATGCTCTCAGTTGCCACATTGAGGAGGGACAGGAGCAAAAAGATTTAAAAAAACCCTATAAAAGTAACATTTAAAAATGATTATAGACAGCAAAGAGATGAACAAAACCTCCATAAAGAGAGGAACAAAACCTCCATGTCTAGACATTAGCTGGAATAATAAGTGTGTGTTCATCTTGTGTCTTAGAGAGATTTACTAGTCAGTTAACACATTTTACAGAGCTACCAGAGCCTGTTAGCCTTTCTCAATTGCCTAATAATTGAACAGAAGCAAGATGCCTGCTGAGTTCTCACATGTTGTTTCTGCTGGAAAGGCAGCCAGAGTTTATAAATCTTGAACAAGCAAAATGCTACAAACTGGGCTTTTTGAAAGGAAATAGCATTTAGGTAGAAGTACTTTATTTTGTAATAGTTAACTACAGAAAATATTCCAATAACAAATGTGCACCCCACATCCTATCCATAGAGAGCAGCTTGCATGTCATATTCCCTTTATTCCCACCACACTTTAGACCTACATGCATGTTGTGCATAAAAAAAGCTCACCCATATAATGCCACGTACAGTCATTCATGCAATCTGTGTATACATACATGCTGCTCAATCAGAATAACACCTTAAGCAAATTGTAGTCTTTATTTTAAAGGAACCCATTTGAGAAATATCATTGTGACCATAGATAGTTTTTGTTTATGACACCCCCAATGGTGCAGTAAGCACTGGTGGCCATGCTCCCTGAAACTAGATCAAAAAGCTGTAGAGAAGCAATGAACACCTGCTTTAGTTATTATAATTCAGACTATAAAGTTACTTTCATAACAGACTAGATAGTGATGAAACCTTTGTGTTTCTCTGAGAGCAGAACGTCAGTTTCCCACACACTGTATAATAAATCCTAAGAATAAATATTCTCAATAGCCAGTATTCTGAATGGGAAGCTGCCTAAGCTAGATGATAAGAAATTTTGGGCACATCTACATGAGACATGTAGATCAAGATATCCAGGGGTCAAAAAAAAAAAATAAAACACAGGAAAAAAAGAATGGAGCAGTGCACTCTCGGGCGCCGTGCCCTTGCAGTGTAGAGAAATGTGTTTGCAACACCACATGCCACATGACCACTATCTGGATGCACCCCGTGTATCTATTATTTTATATTGGCTGCCTATGGACAACTCCTTGCTAAACGTTTACATAAAGCTTCCCATTAACAAAATGGGAGAGACAGAGAGGTGGACCCAGAGAGGGTGTGGTGATGTGACTGTATCCCCCTTTCTGACTACATGACAGGAGCAACAGACTAGGTCTTTTTTAAGTCCTAAAAAGACAATAATTTATCCCCCACTCTTTCCCTCCATGCTCAGATACATGTTCCCTCCCTGGTTCCTTCTCTCCTATTTCCCCCTCCTTTGCCTGCTGCTGCCACTATCTGTATTGTCCTGGGTGCAAGGGGAGCTGAGTTTGGGAGCAGTCACATGGATAGGGAACTTGCCCACCTGCCACTACCACTGACTTCCCAGGCTGAGCCCAGCCCTCATGCAGCCCAGCTGAAGCAGGACAGGAAATCCACTCACCTCCAAGACAACATAAACAATGGGAATACCGGCAACAGTGTCCCCCCATGGAGGGGGTAACAGGATATTGAGGGGAAAAGAGCAGATGTGCCTCTGAACACTCAGGGCATGGGAGTTGGTGGGGTATGGTTATCTTCTTTGAGATTTTAAAGTTCCCAGCTGCTGCTGCCAGGGCACAGTCTGGCCACTCAGTGGAGAGGAGAGGAGGCTGGGAGGGAGGAGGCTGGGGGGGAGGAGGTTCACCTGCCCCTGCAGTACCTGTCATTGCTTTATCCCAATTTATAAAAACTTCTGAATATATGTATCCACAAAGCAGAATAGGTTCAACCTCCTCTGGAGGTAGTTAGTCTTGCCACTGAGATCAGGGAGAGTGGTTGCTCCTCAAGGGAGCTATTCTATACACAAGCTAAGGCTATTCTGTCTCAGAGGAAAGGCAGCAAAAGGGCACAGCATCCCCCTTGGCTCAGCAAGGAACTAGCAGATGTCCTGCACCTAAAAAGAAAAACCTACAAAGGATGAAGGACAGGATCCACCTCCAAGGACCTGCAGGGAGCAAACCAGGAAAGCCAAGGCTGCAACCAAACTCCAACTGGCTACTAGTATCAAGGATAATAAAAAGTCCTTTTTTAGGTATGTGGGGAGCCAGGGGAAAAGCAAGGGCAACATTAGATCCCTGCTAAACCAGATGGGACAACTGACAACCAACACCCAGGAAAAAGCCAGCCTACTAAATGGGTACTTTGTGTCAGTCTTTCACCAGTCCCATGGGACACCTGCCAATCATGGGACAGAAAGGCCTGGGTGAGGGAGATTTTTTTCCCTCCATCAATGCTGACTTCATGAAGGAACACCTCGAGAGGCTGGACACCTTCAAGTCAGCTGGCCCATCAGCCTGACATCTATCCTGGGGACGGTCTTAGAAAAAAATTCTCAAAGAGACCATTCTTAACAGACGGGCCAATGG
>NW_017729033.1:51616833-51617283 GCF_001723915.1 Gavialis gangeticus
TGCAGGTAGGTCTTGCTTGAGGTCTTATTTTCTTTTATGACCGGGTGACCTATCACCTGGACAAGGGGGAAGAGATTTATGTCATATATCTTGACTTCAAAAAAGCCTTCGATCACCTCTTAGCAAAACTGGCCAACTCCAGCCTCGGCTTCACCACTGTCTGGGGAATTGGCTCTGTGGTCAGACCCAGGGGGTGGTGGTTGATGGAAGTCAATCTTCATGGTGCGCTGCGACCAATGGGGTCCCTCAAGCCTCTGTTCTTGGGCCTATACTATTCAATGTCTTCATTAATGATGTGGACATTGGTGTCAGAAGCAGATTGGCTAAGTTCACCGATGATGCAAAATTTGGGGTAAAGAGTCTACATCTGAGGACAAGAGGGTGGTCCAGGCTGACCTTGACAGGCTCAGAAAATGAGCAGATGAGAACCTAATAGTGTCTAATACTAAA
>NW_017729033.1:51622283-51622812 GCF_001723915.1 Gavialis gangeticus
AACTTTGGGGTAAAGCATCCACACCTGAGGACAGGAGAGCGATCTAGGCTGACCTTGACAGGCTTAGGAAAAGGGTGGACAAGAACTTGATGGTGTTTAACACCAAAAAATGAAAGGTTCTCCACCTTGAGAGGAAAAACGTGCAGTATGCTTACAGGCTCAGCAGTGCTACACTGGCTAGCACTATGGATGAAAAGGACTTGAGGGTCATGACAGACCACAAGATGAACATGAGCCTTCAGTGTGATGCTGCGGCTAGTAAAGTGAGCAAAACACTGGCTTGCATCCATAGATGTTTCTCAAGCAAATCCCAGGACATCATTCTCCCATTGTACTCGGCCTTGGTGAGGCCACAGCTGGAGTACTGCATCCAGTTTTCGGCCTCACAATTCAAAAAAGGATGTGGAGAAGCTTGAAAGAGTGTGTGGCTGTCCTCTGCACATGATCAGAGGTCAGGAAAACAGACCTTATGATAAGAAGCTGAGAGCTATGGGACTCTTCAGCTTGGAAAAGTGCAGGCTCAGAGTGA
>NW_017729033.1:51627812-51637117 GCF_001723915.1 Gavialis gangeticus
GCAGGCTCAGGGGCGAGCTGATGGCCACCTATAAGTTTATAAGGAGTGCTCACCAGGATCTGGGGGAATATTTGTTCACCAGAGCATCCCAACGGATGACAAGATCAAATGGTTATAAATTCTTCCAAGACCATTTCAGGCTGAATATAAGGAAGAACTTCCAAGGTCTGGAATAGCCTGCCATCGGTGGTGGTTCAAGCACCTACTTTGAATGCCTTCAAAAGAAATCTGGATGTTTATCTTGCTGGGATCCTGACCCCAGGTATCTTCCTGCCCCTGGGGCAGGGGGCTGGACTCAATGAGCTTCTGATGTCTCTTCCAGCCTAATGTCTATGAAATCTATGAAATCTAGGAACATTGATACCTTTGAGATGGAATATCCATCTTCTAGGGAAGAGGCATAACTTCTGGATGAATGGAAGCTAAGTTTTGACGCTGAATAGCTGGAGGAGAAGCTGGCTTATTATTTATTTTCCAAGTCAATAGTTTTATCACACAGTCACACACAAAATAACACATCAAAATATTTTTCAATAGCTTCCTTATAATGATATGTAATATATACAACATGAATCTTTTGAGACATCATCATTGGCATAATCTTAATATCCTCCTCTCATAATTTCCATCTAACACAAAACTAAACACTATTCATTTGTGAAGAAGTAAGTTTTAATTGTGAAGTGGGTACCACAGGAAAACAAAAAACAAAACAAGAAGCAAAAAAAAAAAAACATGCTACAATTGCTAATTACTTAATTTTCTGTATATTTTCTCTACACCTGGCTGCATGTTTGATTAGAAATCTTCAGAACCTATGTGTAATGTGTAAATTAGCATGAGTTCAAGATTAAAGAAATACAATGAGTGCAGAATTGGGGATGTGATTTGCTGTGCCTATGCTGCTGTAAAATTCTGTGGGAAGAACGTAATAGAAGACAATTGTCTTCCACCAGCCCACCTGCTGCAAGGTCTAAATATGTCATTTCCTCATGAATACTGTGCAATAGGCTTAAGGATAAGCCTGAGTGAACTGACCAAGAAAAATTAGAATAAGCTCCCTATGTTAGACAGTTTTCAAAAGTTCAAAAAATTAAGAACCCATGTAAAAACAAAATCATTTTTTCCCCTTAAGCTTCAAAAAAATTCAAATAGCTTCAGTTGCAGAAGCCTATGGCTGTACGGCTACATCTGATGATCTTGTTCTGAATGGAACTGAGGTATCTGGAAACAGAGACAGACAGAATTACCCAGCCCATCCATTTCCTTGAATGTTGCTAGTAACAGTTATACAAGACTGTTGGAAGTTACTTCAATTACAGAGCTACAACTATTGCTCATCAGAGCAATCTCATACAGATGTATATAATTTACCACTCTAAAAGGATTTACCCATCTATGATGTGTATACTACATTTGAGATCGAATTAGTTTGTAAATAGTCAGTAGCCATATCAAGTATATATATTAAACATCTAACAAATGCACTTGGATATTACCCATAGGGGAAACTGCTGTAAATCAGATAGAGAGAAAGAACAGCACATAATCATATAACATGGTGTTTTATGCAAACATAGGTCACAAAATGGAACACAAGAACGATATAATGAAAATACATATTTCAACTCTAAGCATCTCAAAACAGTTAAAATAAGCATTCGTTTTTTATTCTTAATATTTTTTTTACTTGAATGTGGATTTGGTATTACCCTACAGCAAATATTTTTATTAGCTGCAGTTTAAGGTTACTCAGGATAACGTATACCACTGAACGTGTTGCCCTTTAGGTAGGAACACAGATGAGAACATGCTACACCCACTGTGCTGTCTGCTTCACACTGGCTACCAGTTTAGTTCTGAGTGACTAGAGGTACTGGTTATGATTTATAAATTTCTAAACTGCAAGTTATTTCAGAACCTCCGCATACTGCATTATGACACATTAAGAAACAATACTTCATCTGTTTGCCTTATAGGATGTGCAGCTTATCATTTTGCTCTAGAATTCCATCCTGCCCTATATCCATCAAATTGTCACTAGATTGGGTTGAAAAATAGGATATAGTTTTGCAATATGTTTATTTAAAATGTATCCTATTTTGGTCATCTTTCTCTTACCAGCTCCTTTTTCCACCTTAGGAAGGGGAGACAGATTTCTTGATGAGCCTTTCTCCTCACTGTAGGCTTTGGAATACCTAAGGGCTTTGTTACATATTGCACCCTTAACTGCTCAAATGTTGATCAGTGTTAGTGCTAGCATCACATTTGAAGCAGTCACACTTTAAGGCTAAAAATCTTCTCTGACTGTCCCACAACTGCATAGCTGTGACGTGCCATTAGTGGGCTGGTGAGCAGGGGCCTGACAGTGAGCTATAGCTGTGAGTTGCCACTACAGGGCTGGGGAGCCAGGACAGGCTTCTGTCCCTGCTCTAAGTGGAGGTGATTGAGAGAGGGAGTTTGGTGCAGGGTGGGGGACATGAAGCTGGGAGGCAGAGAGTTAATGGGATAGGGGTAGATAATAAAATGAGAAGTAAAAAGGAAATGTGTGGGGAGGGTGGCAAAATGAATTCAGCCAGCTGCTGAAGAACAGAATGAAAAGAAGCAAAAACCAAACCAAACCAAAACAAAACATAAAAATAAAAATGAGGAAATAAAGGAAGTTTTATGTTTTAATTAATTGGGATTTGGGAATGTGGGTGCTGGTCATGCTTCTCCAGGTTGCTGGAAAGTGGGAGTGATGAGGGATGGTGCTTTTTGGGGAGCAACTGCCTCTGTTCTGGGAAGGAAGCCTGAGCTCAGAGGGACCTGATCTGTCCCCCTGTCTTGTTCTTCTGCTGCTCCCTCCTCTAGAACTCACTCCTGGACCCATCAATGCCCTGCAATCTGGCTAGCTGGCATATACTTTACAGGCTATTTACATAGGGTTGCACCCCTTGGGGTAGGAATATCACACTCCCACTGGGAGGGGAAATTGGCTTAATGCCAGAACTGCCCTTTGGGCAGTGGAGTTCAAGGGATGGAAAGTTTGTTCACACAGAACAAGAGCGTGGGGAGGGGACACTGAATCCTGGGATTCTAGAGGATTGAAATTGTTGTGGTTCATCTGTGGGGAATCGCCATCCATTAACTGAACATGAGCTCTATAACATATCAGAGATAAAGCTAATCTGGTGTGGTGTCACTTTAAAATGCCTGAAGTGTACTTAAAAACAGTTTCAGGTGTTAATGTATGGACAGTCCAGGAGTTAAGAGCTCCAAGAGCTGCCTCAAATTAACAAGTAACAAAGACCTTAGTAAGGGTTCAGCTCTTTATACACTAAAGAGCCTAGCTACTCTAGGCTACACCTTAGTGTATACACCCCACCTACTCCCCAACCCCTGCTGCCCCAGATCAAGCCCACTACCATCCCTAGCACCCCAGATCCTGCTCACTGCCCCACCCACAGCTTCCCTCCTTACTTGTAGCTGCCTGTCCTGGGAGCAGGCAGGGAAGGGTTAACCTGCCTGCCCATTTGCTGTTGCTTCTGCTCTCTAGACCAGGCTAAGCCCAGAGAAAAGCAGTAGCCTGGTAGCATCATCAGTGGTGACTGTGTAGGCAAGTTAGCTCTTCCCATTGGTGACTCATAGGGGGTGCACACAGGTGCATGTGAGATTGGCAGTGCACCCCCTGAAAGAAGTGCCACAGACAGTGCCAGAGGTGCCTGCGGGCAGTCATTGCTTGCCGCCCCTGCCCTTGCCACCGGCACTGCTGGTGGCATCTGCAGGTGGTTGCCGATAGCCTCTGACCACTGCTTCCAGGACTCACCTTGTCCCCACCACTGACACTGCTGCAGCCAACTGTGGGAGCTCCCTGCTCACTGCTGCCATGCCCCCACCACTGCCACTGCTGCCTGTGGGTGGTCGCCGTCCCCCCCTAGCCTCCAGGGCCATGTGTCATTCATGGCCCTTCCATGCCTGTGCCCCAGGACAGACAGCATAGGCAGCCACAAGTAAGGGGGGAGGAGGGGGGCAGGGCGTGCCTGGGGACAGGGGAGGAACCTCAAACACTGGGTTGGTTGGTTGCTACAATACTTGAGACTATTATTTCTTACTTCAGGTGATTATTGTTTGAGCCAGCCTAACCTTGTACTAATAGACTACAATGATCAGAACTCTATAAATACTTGAATATTTGTTTTATTGGAGTTTATTGGAAAACCAGTTGGAAATCCTCTTTTCAATCTGAAAAGGAAAATGCATAAATATTTTGTGTTAGAGAATTTTCCTTTACAGTTTTTGTGTAATAGAATATTTCATTACTTATTCCTGGCCTCATTTACTCTCTACTTTTTCTCCATTATCCTTAATGAAGCTCTCCCTAGACTTGTAAGCTCACACAACATTAAAAACTAGTTTGTTCACTAGGCAGGTGTTTCCAAGATATCACAATTCCATTTTTACATGATATTTCAGTCCGAGTAAAATAGAGAAAGATCACTTACAAAGACAGACACAGATATAATATTGATGCAACATAGAGAAAACTAAATTCAGTTGATTGATACATTTTGTTGTCACCATATACAAGTCCAGCTTTGTTTAGTAAATGAGATGATGCAAACTGCAAGGCTCCAGCAAGAGCTATTAATGCTGCTTGGTTCAAACACTTAGCCAATATTAAGGACCTTGCAAGATTGCTCCCCCTATCATAAGAAATCAGGGATATGGATCAGTTGCTGGTGTATCTGTGTTTATTCATGGAGGAATGCACATAACTTTATCTTTTCTGGAATGCAATAGAAATAAAGAATAAAAGACATTATCCCTGCACAGATACCCACAAGTCTGGCACTCCAATGACTTCTGTGCCCAAGAAGGTCTATCCCTCTGGTTCCTCTCAGAGTCAGACACACAACTCTTTTTGTTCTGTTTTTCTTTCCAGCTGTAACAGGGACAAAGGCCTCTGTTACTTTAAAAGGAAACATACAGCAGACAAAATCTATAATCTGGTGGAGGCAGGTAAGCAAGGTCCAGCTACAGAAAAGTAAGCAGCCAAGGGAAGTTAAAAATGTCATAATAGAGACATAGTAGAGACATAGTAGAGAGTTGTCTCCTACTGGTCCACCTCCTGCAGAGTCTAAATATGTCAGCTGCAGCAGCCATCGGGGACCAGAAACGCCTGCAATAAGCTACACAGAAAAGCTAATGCGCTAAGCAGAAATCCCTGGGTCAGTTGGTGGACTACTGGAAAGGCATACCATGTACCCAAGGAAGCTGGAGAGAGCCAATGAATAGATAGGACAAGTCTGCTGAAACCCAAGGCCCAGAAGGGCTTAGATACTATGTCTGAGAAGAGTTTGGTTTACTTGGGCTCATAAAAGCTTTAAAGCCTGGATATGGCTAAAGTGCAGGTTGGAGGCCATGAAGGGGTGCCCTAAGGAGAGTGCTGCTATGAAAGGGATGAAAGAGAAGTCACGCTGAGTGTAAGTTAGTGGGCATAGAGCCCAGGAGAGACCACAGGTTGTGGGGGCTAGTGTGAGAGAGTCCTAGAAGGACTGGTGGGGCAGGCCATAAAGGCCACAGGGTTATCTGTGAGGCACAGAGCATTTTTACCAGCATAACTGAAACTCAGAGATTCAAGATGGGCCTGAGGCCTGGTGGATCAAAAGGAAGCTATAGATCCAGTGGACAGTACTATCTGCAAGGCTTGGGAGTGGCTAAGGAGAGATAGGAAGCCACAAAGAAGGCTAAAAAGGTATCCCTACAATTTTGGGGTATCAAGGTAGGGTCAGGGTCCAGAGCCCAGAGGACTGTTGAACAATTTTTATTTTTTTTCCTTTTCTTTTGCTAAGACTGAAAAAAGAGAGGTGCCCTATTCAGGGCATGAAGCTGAGAACCTTATGACAAGCAGACTGCACTGAAGCTCATGCTAATCTCTGAGGGCATTCTGTCCAAATGTATAGTGATTTCACCATTAAAGCCTGGAAGGCAAAACAGGAAGGCGGGAGGCAAGAGTAGGGCACCATGGCTGGCCTTGAAGGCTGAATCCTGTTACATCAGTACATACAGATAATATCTTAGCCCCTGCAGTGCTAACTAAGGAAACTCTTTTAGATGTCATGGATTAGCCCTGGCCTGACATGTTTCCTACCTTCTTGGATGGCTTTCATCATTATTTGTAGTTTTTAAACCAAAAAAAGGAGCTTAGCTAATCCTTTTGATGAGCCTACTTGGAAAGTTCTTTGCGTCCCTGTTAGTTTCAGGGAATTCCATGTTTGCCTTTAACCTTCTCTCAGCCATTAGCCTCTTTTAGTATAAAGCAGTGATACAAAACTTGGCTCCTAGAAAAACCCATCTCACAAAGTGATATGTGAGTTGCATTTCTACTTTTCAGGAACTGTGTGTGAAATTTTAAGCCAAATTCATCAAACAATACATAAAGTACACATTGAACTTTCATAATCACAAAAATCCTTACATTAGACACTATCTGATTCAGAGTAGAGTGGTGATTTTTTTTTGTGGGGGAGGGGAATTTTAATACAGTATTTGATTACATCTGATAATTTTCAATTGTATTTCTTTGAGTAATCTTCCAGGCAGTCTTCTAGGCAGTCCTGCTTCATCCTCTGTACTTATTTTTCTCCAAATATTATGCTACTATTTGTTATGATTTATCAAATGTCCAGTTTCTACCATACTGTAAGACTGCATATGAGATCCTGAGAATGTTTTGGTGGCCACTGAATCAACTCCCTATCATTTCTGCTGTGGAATCTCTGTATTATCCTCCTACCTAACCTGATCTCATTGAATCCTTTTTTTTAAATTGGATTTCAGTTAATCAAATTAAACCTCAACATTCACAAAAAGACATGCATATCTGAATATAAACACTGCACAGCTTATTTCAAGCAGAAGTGCAGCAATATATAACTTTTGGAATGGTCCTAAACTGAGGTCTCCTGGTAATTAAAGTTGAATGAGATCTTTTTTTACAAAAGAGGGGTCATTATTTGGGGCTGAATAAGCCCTTTATGTTGCTAAGTGTGCTAGTTTAACCAGACAGTTCTAGAAGGTCCATTCACAGGATTTGGAATCTAGGCAGATTCACTGAATGAATCAAAACCTCCTAAAAGACTTCTCATCCTTAACCTCTGCAAATGTCAAGATTTCCAGTACTGGGGATAGAATTAGTTTGATCAGCTTGCCCCATCCTGGGCCATGTAGCACTTTTACACCTGTACACGAGGGTATTTCAAGGGGTAACCCATCTGATCTTCAGTACCCATATCTGAGTTTTTTAAATTTATGTTTATCAAAAGAATAAATGAAGTTCATAATCAACTTCCACTCCCAATTTAGATATCTCCATCAGTGTTATCATCTCTTCAATCTAGGAGAGGTTTTCAGACCAGAAGGAAGATATGTTAACATGCCATCACCCTACCCAAAAATGCAATCCTGTTATCCCTTTCATAGATTTCATAGACGTTAGGGCTGGAAGGGACCTCGAAGATCATCAAGTCCACCCCCTGCCCCAGGACCAGGAAGTCAGCTATGGTCAAAGCACCCCAGCAAGATAAGCATCCAAGCGTTTCTTGAATAAATCCAGAGTAGGTGCCTGCACCACTTCTGGAGAGAGTCTATTCCAGGTCTTGGGAGCTCAGACAGTAAAGAAAATTTCTTATGTCCAGCCTAAAATGGTCTTGTAGAAGTTTATGACCATTGGTCCTTGTTTTTCCTTGGGCACTCTGGTGAACAGACATTCTCCCAGATCTTGATGAACACCCCTTGTGTACTTACAGGTCCCTTCTTAGCCTGTGCTTTTCCACACTGAAGAGTCCCATGGCTCTTAACTTCTCTTCATAGGGCCTATTCTCTTGCTCTCTGATCATGAAATGTTGCCGTTTATGTTAGAAATATATACATTAAATTATAAGTTGACCACATAGGGGAAAGTCAGGGATGAGGGTAGGGAGGCCTAGGATATATTAATTGCAGTCATCCAGTTCCATTAATTCATGGTACTAAGGTAACAGCTTGCAGGTTTGCCTAGAACCATAAACCCACCAGGTTCATGCTTAGAACTTCGATAGTTCCTTTCAGAGTATCTTGGTATTATATTCAAGTGTCTTGACCAAAATCCAAATCAGTTACTTTTTGTCTACTTAAACTTCTACTATGGGATTTCAAACAAAAATAGTATCCCTATCCAGGACTAAGCTATGGTCTAGTGTTATGCTATGCACAGTTAAAAAGCTGCTGCATTTCACCAGAGGGGTGGCTTAATTTAACGGCTTCAGTAAGAGATGGTATATGATAGTATGTTCTGAAAAGATCCAATAATTGTAGCACCTACTGAGTCTGATTCTCCACTATGTTACACCAATTTTACACTACTGTAAATCCAACAGGGATATGCCAGCATAAAATGGGCCTTAGTCATTGTTAACATTAGACACTGTGTGAAGTGTGCTGAAAATAGATTAAAAGAAAAACAACAAAGGAATTCATCTTTGGAATGGCTTTTGGTCTCTACATTCTTTGACCATTTTTAATACAACAAGGTGACTTGATCATCTCCGAAAAAAATATAATCCATAAATGTTATAAAAAAAGCTTTCTGAGTCTTGTTATCTTCCTTTGCTGCTGGACCAGAGTATCCACTTCAGTTTAAAATCTGATATTTCAGTAAAGTATGGACACACTTAAACACACACACGTGCACACATGCGCGCACACGTTTATTCTTGATAAGGATGCACTGAGAACAGGAGATCACCTAAAAAAACCCCTCCCTATAGTCTAAGAACTATGCTGCTAGAACTAGAAAAATAAAATGAACATTGTTATGTGACATTTTTTCCCATTTTTGCAAATGAAGGGTTGTCAGAGGGCATGTCAAAATACTACGCTATTAATAAAACTAAGAGGGAAAATGTACAGCAATCTTGTTCAAAAACATGTCTACAACAATGCAAGCTCTTACTGTAATTTTGAATGTAAATACTTTCAGAGATGCATAGAGTTCAAAGCCATGAGGGACCATTGAACTATCATAGACTATTACATTTCATACAGATATCTTTATATTAAACCCAATGACTTCCACTAGGCAAAAATATCTCATCCCTCTGGAGAGCTGATTTGAGAGCCACAGGCTGAAAATAAGAGAGATCAAGGTGGTGCCAATACCCATTGCTTCTGCAATGGCTGGGAATTGATTAGATAAGATATAGTGAAATGGTAAACTATACCCAGCATTGATAAAGAAGAGGGAACAAACAAAAACTAAAGGGGGTAAAAAGAAGGTCCCAGGT
>NW_017729033.1:51637505-51647348 GCF_001723915.1 Gavialis gangeticus
TTTTAAGAAGAGGTTAGATGAACACCTTGCTGGGGTCGTTTGACCCCAGTACTCTTTCCTGCCATGGCGGGGGGTCGGACTAGATGATCTTCTCAGGTCCCTTCTGACCCTAGAAACTATGAAACTATGAAACTATAAACGCCAACAAAACAATTCCCTGATAAGACTATCAAGAAAAGTTCTCGGTGATTTAAAATTTGTCAGTCATTTTGAACATATGACCAACCAAACATCAACAAATATTCTGTGTATCCTATTTTATTCTATCCAGTACTCCATCTACAGTTGTGGCCAATTTATAATACTTCAGAAGAAGGCTAAAAACAAATTAAAGCAATAAATATAATGAGGAACAGAAAGTATTTAGTTAATTGTGCATGGAGGATTTTTTTTCCTGGCCACTGCAGGTGGTTCTACTAAAACTGTGCATCATAGGATTTGGTAAAGAGCTGCAAGTATTATGAGCATATTGAGGACAACACAACTGATCTTATTTCAGAGCAACCAATATTGTTGTTGTCAAAGCCTATGAGGAAAAGAGTGAGGGGTGAAAGGGAAGGCTCATATGTTTAGAGATTTTAAGGTCAGAAGGGGTTACTGTGACCATCCAGCTCAAGCTGGATGTGCAGAAACAGGCTGGAGAATTCGCTTAGTAGCTGAATTAAAGTTCGTATTTTTAAAAAAAGATATGTAATCTTATTTTCAATAGTCCAAGTAATGGTTTCATCAGCACCTCCCCAGTGAGCTGTTCCAATGTTTAATTATCCTCACAGCTAGGAAACTGAATCTTTTTTCAAAGCTGAATTTGTTTATCTTCAACTTTCAGCCACTGATTCTTGGTATGCCTTTGTCAGCATAGTTGAAAAGCTTTGGGCTATCCTAATTTGGGCTATCAGATGCCTTTCCCATGTGTAAGTATAACCCACTGGAATGTGTGTGTAACAAGATCCCTCGTCTCTTCCAGGTGTTCTATCCACAAAACATATGAAAACTTATAGCCACCAATTACAGAAGCTTGACCTATACACAGAAATGAAATCAAGTTTCAACTTTCTTTTTGATAACCTAAAGAAGTTGAGTTCTACACACTTCCTAAGCAGAGATCATTTCTACGGCTCTCTCAAATTCTACAATATTTCAGTCTCTGTCTGCAAGCCTGGACAGAGTATTGTGGCAGAGGCATTGCAGCTGCTATGTCATACTTCTACTTGATATTCAACTTGTGATGCATCTACAGATCACATTCACTCTTTTTTTGCACTGAGAACAGTGCACTGAGGGCACATAGTGGGAAGATTCTCTCTCTCTCTCTGGAGAAATGACATGTGTAATAAGCTTTACACCAGTGTAAAAAAATCTTGGTAAAGTTTAACTGGTGTATAGTTACAGAAATGTCAGTATCATCTGTTTGCAACTTGCGCTGAGGGAGCCATTTACTCCAGACAGTCTGTAGATATACACAGATATCACCAAAGGAAAGGGATCAGCTGTGCTGTGGTGTACCTCAGCACAGCTGATCTGCTTCACTGGGCCACATGTTTCAGCCACTTTCTTGCAGATTTGGGTTTCAGCTGCTCCCAGGAGTGCTGATCCTGTGGGAGAGGACTTGGGGCACACTTTTGCAAACAGAGTAACCCCAGATTTCCGTGCTAGTAGAGATGCATCCAGGAAACCCTGGGCCTGCCTCCACTAGTGGAGAGACCTGGGGATACTCCTTTTGCAGACATGGCCCAAGTGGTATTCCCCAGGTGCACATCTCTACAAATGGGAAAACCCTGGGCTGTTCTGTTTGCAGAGATGCATATCAATGGAATGCAACATGAGTGGTGTAAAAAGTTTATGGAGGCACAGAAGTGACATCTTTTACACCCTATTACATGTACCATGCCATGTAATGATGATATGCTAGCTGCCTACTGCATGCAGCCACTCTAGGATAGGTACACCTTTCCCTACTATAGACCCTGATGTAATTTAAATCAATCTAAAAAACAGATGTAAGGTGCACCAGGCTAGGGGCAGAAGATGCACATAAACTGGTTTAGGTGATCAGAAACTGGTTTAAACCTGTAACAGAACAGAATCTCAGTGCACATAAATAAGTTTCAAAATGGCTGAAACTGGTTTCAGATAAACCTGGTTGGATGTAGTATAAGACTTAACTGATTTGGGTTAAACCAGTTTATGGAAACTTCTGTCCCAGACCCCTTCCTGCTTCAAGCTAAATCACAGTCCTCCAGCATCCCAGCAATGCTTTCCAGCCCTGGGCTTGGCTGTCTGCTGCAGAGAGCAGGGCTGTCCCTGCCCCCCTGTTCCCTAGATGGTGCAGTAAGAGCTGGCTGAAAAGTGGGGGGCAAGCCCAGCTGGGGATGCAGCGCAGTCTACAGGGGGGAACTGTTCCCCACATCTCCCCCACCCTGCCCCAAGCAAACCCCAGCTGGGGCCTGGGGCCAGGGAGAAGGCTTAAGCCTCCTCATCCCCTTCTCAATTTTACTGCTGACTACAACTGTGGATTACAAATCCCAGAGGCACCTGGAAGCAGGAAGAGGAAGTGATGAGCAACCCTGCAGAGTTCTGCTACTGTAATTCTGGACTGCAAATCCAAGATACCTCAGGGGCAGCAGGAAGAGGAAGTGAACACACAGCCAGAAAGCCATGCTCTAGCACCCCCTGGCTTCTAGCCTGAGCTACTACAGGTATGTGGCTGCATTTCGTGAATCAAAGGTAGGTGTCTATTCACTTTTGTTTCAATTTAATCTGTGCATTTTAGACTAACCTGCAAAGACTGAATCTATTTAGCCTTGGGCTTTTTGACGGTCTGTACCTAGTCCCAGTGGTTATCTGCCCAGGCCTAAGTGTTTCTCTGAGTCTCAGTTTACCAAAACAGATCTCCCATCTTGTAAGTTTAACCAGCATACCTGAAAGTTATATGTATCCAGAAGGATTACCTTGCATTTGTATGTATTAAAAAGTATTTAGTTAGATTTTAAATATTTAACCAATTGATATGCTAATAGTATACCTTTCTTTTCAATTTTTTATGCAACATGCAAACTTTTGAAATTCATTGCCATAGAAGATGGTGCATTCAGATAGGATATTCAAGTTTAAAAATGGACTGGATAAATAAATGGATGATAAAACTATGAGTGATGGTTGAGCAGAATGGTTGAAGATGATTCTTCTGGTATCTCTAAACCAATAATCATGGATGAATAGGAGATAGATCACTTAATAAATATTTGGTTGAATGCTCCCCCTGTATGTCATGGACTTCTGCCAGTGTCAGAGACAGGATACTAAGCTAAATGAACCATTGGTCTGAAACAATACGGTGCTTCTTATGTTCTTCATTTTTGTCATCTGCATACTTTATCAACAATGATTTTATATCATCCCATAACTGATTAAAAAAGATACAATTTTAAGATAAGAGCCAATAGTTGGCTTAGAAAGAAATTTGCTCATTGATATCTCTCATTAGCAACTACATTCTGAAATTTCTCAGAGTATTTTTTAAAATTTTTCTCTTCATCCCATTTTATTCAATAACTTTAATCAAAATGCCATATGGTTCTAAGTCAAATGCCTTGGAGAAATCCAAGTTGGCTTTATTGAATATTGTAATTCTGTAAAAAAAGACAACAGGTTTACTTGATAAGACCTGCTTTCCATGAATCCATGCTAGCATTAATTATATTTTGGCTTCAAATTCCTTGTTGATAAAGCACAAAACTAACCATTTCATTATGGTTCCAAGTATGGATATTTAATTAACCAGTGTACTGTTTCTTGGACCACTGGTACATGTTGCACGTAAGTCATGATTAACCAGTTAATCAAGTCTTAGTAGTTACTTGGCCACACGTTAATGCCACAAAAATATTATACAAAATGTGTAATAACTTTATGGCGCTGGTTCCTATCATGCCATTAATTGAGCATGTAGCCAGGCTGAGGCTCCTGAGCTCATGGGTTCCTTTGACTCCCATGTGTTCCCCAGGCTGAGTGCCAATCACCTGGCTGCCATTCCCAGGTTCGGGGGTGTCCGGACCAAATTTTAAGCGTGTGCTGGCAACACAAGAGTTAAGTTTGATCATGCGCAGGCAAGCAGACAAGACCTATGGAAAATTCCACAGCGTGCCCAGCATGTGCCCCTTGACTTGTCAGTCACAACTGACCTAATTTTATAAGAACACGCATGCTCAGTTCTGCTCAGCAGACGAGGTAATCTGATCAGACGCATGCTCAGTCCACAGACTGCATGACGTAATCGGACTAGAAATTTCTTCAGAGAAGACAACCTGATTGGCTACCTGGTTGTCATAAAGACTTGGGGGCCCCTCCTCAGGGGGGATACCCACTCGACTGGCGAACAAAGGCTGCCTTGGCAGGGACTGTCTCACAAGGAGAGATCCGACCTGAGAGCAGAAGCTGTTCCAACAGGGACTGCTCCTCAGGAGGGCTTTCTGGCCAATTGGTCTGTTCCTCGCTGCAGTTTTGCAGATTGATCCGACTAGTTTTCGCACTGATTCCTTTGGCTACCGACCAATTTTGGCATTGACTCTGACTATGATTTTGATCAACCTGACCTACCTCGACTATGACATCATGACATCCTACCCGGCTTTGACCTCGGCACCATCTTTGATCACCCGTTCGTCCACTTTGGACTGGCGTCACATCGTTTACATCGTTCACTGTGTTACAGTTCTGTTGTTTGTCTTCCTAATCAATAAGCTGTTGACCAGTCCTGGGACTATCAAGTGGGCAGCCACACCTAGCTCCAGCTAGAAAGCAAGGGCTCACTCGGGAACCCCGTGGACCAACAGTCCCCTCCATTATTGGTATTCATTTTTGATTTACTGTAACTGAAACAAGCAAGATTTCTGCCTACGCTTCCAAGCGTAAATAAAATAAATCCACTTTATTTGAAACCACATGACTCCGCGTACCACTCAGACTCCTGCCGCTAATCCTGCCTGTTCGTTCTGATCCTGCCCTTGCCCATCGTGACCTTGGGGCCGCTGTTCCCCGACAGGGGGGTGCTTTGGAGTCAAAGGATGTGATGAGTCCCTGAGGCTGAGCCCTGAACAGCAGAGGTGCATCAGAGCCCTTGACTCTGATATGTCCCCTTGGCTGGGAGCAATAGCAGACCAGGGTTCCCAGCCTTTAGGGCACAGCTGGATACAAGGGCTCCACCGTGCCCCCCACATCAGAGCTGTTGGCTGATTCAAGCTCCCAGCCCAGGATCAGACTCCCCTTACACAGGAAATATGGTGTGATGGGATCTGATGCTTCATCCCACAATCATGTTTCCTGCCATACAAGTGTGGTGTGGCAGGAAGTGAGATTGTGGGGATCATGCATCAGATTCCATCTTGCTTTTAACTGCACATCTGCCATCTCCCTTATGCCTATTTTAAATATTATAATTGTATTAAAACTTTTCTTCCTCTGAGAATTCCTATGGTCTTTTAATTTGTTAAGAACCAACATTAATTGTTCAGAAATCTCACGAGTTAGTTCCTTGATAACACCTGGGTATCAGTTATCCAGATCTGCTGCATTTGTATTGTTTATTTTTTCAAAATGCTGCTTCACAGCCTCCTCTGTTACAGATGGTATATTTTCTATTCTGTTTGCATCATATTAAGGGGAAGATATAGTTCCTTTTTTCCAACTACAGAAGAAACTTCTCTATTTAACATTTCTGCTTTATTTGCCTGAGGGTTTATCTTGATTTTAATATATTAAATACCCTTGTTTGTATTGTTAAATCTGTTGGAACTTTTCCATTAAATTGGTACTTTTACCTTCCTTCATCAGTTCCCTACATTTGTTACTTGTAATTTCTATTCATTTCCATTTACTCCCTTGTTTTTCAATTCTTTATGCATTTTTATATCCTGCTTCACAGTGGCCATATCACCCTTATGAGGGAGGCTTCTTGTCCAGTAACTTTTTTTTCCCATGTCTGTGGAGTCATGGTTCTTTGAATATCTAGTAGGATATCCTTAAACTGTTTTCAGTTGTTATTAATGTATCCCACTTCACTAGCTATGCCAACTGTTATTTTAAGAGTTGAAAATCAGCTTTTTAATGTTCCAAATGATGTGTGTATGTGTCATCACTGACACCTGCTAATGTTTAGGGCAGCGATGGACTCATATTTTTTTCACCAAAATGAAGGAAAATATTGTATGCTGTTGGAACACAGCAAGGTTAAGGGAATGTCTCAATATCAAACCATTTCAAATTTGAAGGCAAATAAGGTCAGTAGTAGAATTGAGACTGCAACTCCATCTAAATAATACTGTGTCTCAAATAATGACTGAACACTTTTAAAAAGTATCCTGTCTTACCCATGAAGTAAGACAATGATTGAACTGTGTCCTCTGACCTTAAAATCCCTCACTGTAAGAATCTAGTAGTAGTCCATCTTGGAGTCAATAAGTGTTGATATTCTAATGTTCATAACAAAAAGTGGTTCTCCATGCTCAGGCAATTCATCTCTCATCTTATAAAAAGAATCTAAATACTGTTGACAATTGAAGCCGGTGGTTCTCAATGTATTTAGATCCAATAGACTCAAGGCATCCCTCAAAAATGCCAGCTTTTAGTTTTAACTTTTTCTGAATATAGAAAAATAACAGAGCAATTCTTTTTCCACAAAGAACTTGGAAAGATCACAACGGGTCTGAATGCTTTTAACACTATGGAATATTTGAAATACCCGGATTTATCATGTGAGTTATGTTGCACATTAACCAGTGCATGGCACCCTGCAGCACTCTTGAAAGGATCTCAAGGCATCTCACAGTGCCACTCCACCCTGGTTGAGAATCGCTGATCTAAGCAGCAGGGACTGAAAAAAGAATGGGCATGAAGTCGGATATATCCTTTCACTCCTTTAGGATCCAGCATGGAGACACAGGGTCAGCACAGTGAAGGAAACTTGCATGTGTATACTGTACGTATTTTGCTGATTTCAGTCATCAGTGTTCTCAGTTCCTGAACATTACACGAGAATTACTTTAGTATATACTAAAAAGTTTCATTAACTTCTCCGTAAGTTGTATTTGGCAGATCAAAGAACAGCTGACTGATGAGAATTGGAATCATTTTAAATTCTGCTGCTTTTGACAAGTAAATTTTAAAAATTAAGAAAATATAACTACAGGGCACATGTAAATATTAATACTGGTTCTATGAGTTACTTTTTTAGGCTTCACCGCTACTCTGCCAATTATCCTTCCAGATATTATTTTGTAAAACACCTAGTGAATTTCAGTAATTGTATAAATAATACAAAGTAATAATTATTTTCAGCCAATGTTCTTAAATAAGTTAGAAACCTTCAAAGTACAGAAATATCTTGTTTCACAAAGCATGAGAATCACTTATATGACTAGAAGACTAAATTGTTACAAGAAAGCATGATACAGTACATTTATTTTATTATATGGATATTATTATTAAAATCTGGGGACATAAAAAGAGTCAAAATTACAGAATGAATGTCTTATTTTGATGATTTAAATGCTGTGTGATTAGGAGGGGTAGATTGGCAATTATTTACTACAAGCTTTTTCTGATATTTAATCCCTTATCTCAATATTTGGAATTTGAGCTACCTCTTTCATAGGCATAAAGTGGAGATAGAGTACCTGTGCTGTTTTGCACCAGCTAAGATCTAGAATGTAAATTTGGAAATAAAACGATGGGAAGAAGAGAACAATTATTTGCCTTCAAATTTGAAATGAATTTTTGAACATATTAATGTTCCCAATTTGAGTGCATCTTCAGTTTTAGGGAGTTGTATTTGGGGCTAGGGAGAGAACTTGCACATAAACTGGTTTAAATGATGAGAAACTGGTTTAAACCTGTAATAGAATGTAAGTTCAGTGCACATAAACCAGTTTTAAAATGGCTGCAACTGGTTTAAGAGAAACCTCATTGAATGTAGTATTAGACTTAACTGATTTGGGTCGAACTGGTTTATGAAACTTCTATCCCAGACCCCTTCCTGGTTTAAGTTATATCAGAGTCCCCCAGCATCCCAGCATGCTTTTCAACCCTGGGCTGAGCTGGGCTGTCTACTGCAGAGAGCAGGGCTGACCCCCACCCCTCTCCTTTCTAGCCAGAGCTCCAACTGGCTAAAAAGGAGGTGGATACTACAGGCATAGCAGTGGCTGCCTGGCTTCCCCCTGCTGAACCCCACCTCATCACTGTTTGCTACTCAAGCAGAGATTTTACTCCCCCTCCCACAGCATGGATCCCAGTGGCATGGACCCCAGGCAGCATCTGGTCACAGTCATGCCACCTCCATGCTAGCTAATGCTGATGGGTGTCTGTGTGCATGTCTCTAATTTCAATAGAACAAAGGCAGACAGAACAGTGTCTACTTGGGGCTTTTTGGAAATAATCAGCAGGTCAGCTGGTAATGTCCCTTCATTCTTCCTTACAAATGCTTTAGAAAAAAAATCTTTTTTGTTTTCTTGATAAGCTGATAAACTTTGTGTTCTGATAAGCTCCCCACTGGCTTCTGGCTTGCTTCAAAGGCCACAATCTGACAGTGTTCTTGAGGGGATAGAGTGAGGTGTGAGAAATGACCTGGTTTGCAGTGCATGGGACCTGTGAGTGCTGTCTGCTTGCTGCAGACAGTATAAAGCTCAGTATCATCAACAGATGCATTCACTCCACACAAGCAGTCCTCTCCACCACCCACTTTGCCTCAGAGTGCTAACCAGGGGCCAGGGCCTGGCAACACTCCTGCCCCTTGAACAATGAGTAGGGAGGGGAAAGCCCGGAAAGGGCTGCTTCCCTTTCACCCTCCAGGCACACCTTGACTGGGGACTGTGCAGGCCAGGTTGAGGGCTTAAACCCCTCCCAAATCATTGCATCCTTTCAGGGCCTAGCCATGCACACCCCCCCTAAGCTCAGTACTGTAGAAGGGAAGGGAGGGCTCACTCTAGCAGCCCACCCTGCCACCCAGCTTCTAGCCTTAGCCACTACAAGCATGTGCCTGCATTTCCTGAATCAAAAGTGAAATGTCTATCCATTTGAAAATTGGTTTAATCTTTGCAGGTTAGACTAACCTGCAAAGATGGAATCAATTCAGGCTTGGGCTTTTTGAATGTCTGTCCATAGCCTTGAGGTTGCATATGTATGCATTAGTTCCTGGTATTTAACAAAATTTACCCTTTCTGTACAAGTTTTGTACTAAAAATGCTAAATATAGTAGAAGAAGGATGATTGTGGGCAGAAAACTAGAAAGTCTGGGTTTAGGAGAATTCTTCAACTTCAGCCAAAAAACTTAGTAAGAACAAACTTAATAAAAAGCTTAATAAAAACACTACTTCAGTGACAGCTTACAAGGTGAGATACTACAGCAAGTTTATTGCCTTAACTCTGTATATATTAAAGAACCATTATTGAGGTACAATAAATAAAATAGTAAATCATAAATGCCATGCAATCAAGTTAAAATTAAAGAATGATGGTAAAACTAAAATAATTACCAGTGAAGTAACAGAATAACAAATCATTACAACTGGAAGCTATATAGTTCTTCAATGAAAAAGCATGTATGAGTAGTTCTGCATATATGAGCCCATAAACATATACCTACTTTTAGAACACATATACTGGGGTTGATGATGATATTCATACCTGCACCTCTGATAACTTTATGTTCATGGGATCCCTATCCCTAGCAGAAAGATAATTTAATTCATCAAATGGATTGTTGTCAGGTAAGACACAAATGACTGTCTAGTTGGTGATGTCGCTATTACACTGTATTATAGTTTCATAGTTTCATAGTTTCTAGGGTCGGAA
>NW_017729033.1:51647359-51652603 GCF_001723915.1 Gavialis gangeticus
ATTTTCTCAAACAGCTTGCCTAGGATCGAGGTAAGACTAAGGTAAGATCGAGGTATATGTTGCAATATACATTACATAAAGCCACATAAATACTAAGGTCAACTTGAATGGTCAGCCTACTAATATCCATGGCCTTGCTAAGTTATTTATATTAAGAAGAGAAATTGATTAAAGATTAGGTATAATTGAAACTGTGCATTCACAGTTCTCCCCTTCAATTTCTCCCTCATTCCTGATTTCTATAGAAGCTAAGGTCCCAATCATGCTGGAACTGAGATGTCTTCCCAAGCTCTCTGGGCAACCAGCATCCTGCCAGGCCCAGAGTCCAAAGGCCTCATCCTGATTGTACTCCCTTTTCAGAATCCTTGCAGAATACTAAAGGAATACAGTGCCTTCTTTTTTATTTAACTGGTTATAGTTAAAAGGTTTTGTAGTTATCTCTGATGTTCTCAACAAGTATCAACATAGTTATTTATGTATTGCCTTTGTGAAATGCCAATTATACTTTTTCCCCAGAAACATTATGTTTCCTTTTAAAATATATATAATTTCTCAAGTAGAAGGGCACCAATAATTTATTAAAATGTTGCAGTTGTGTGTGTCATTTATAGAGAGGATTTCAGAAATTCTGCCTACATTGCATGTTTGAGTTTGACATGTGCATAAGTACGACAGCTTACATTGATTTTTTGTATGCAGATCTGAAAACTTAGCTTCATTATCAGTGGGCTTTTGGGGATTGGGGGATGGTCTTTATCTCATTACAGTAATAACATATTGGCAGTGGGTCAGAGATTCAAGTGCAAAAAGAAAAGAAAAATTCAGGTGCTCCTTATAAATATCTTAAAAGATATAGTTTAAATGTAACATCTTCTGGGCTGTTAATTATTTTCTAGTACAAGAGCCCAGCAACAGCTTCATAAGAAATAAATATCCATTCATTAAGGGTAAGGGAGATTTTAAATGCCACTCTTAATTGAAATCCACTAGATCTCATAACAAGTAAAGTCTATAAGCTATAGCGAGGTCCTAAGAAAAACAAAACAAAACAAAATAAAAACCACTGGAGCCCAGGGGAACTTCTGAGCCATGCCACACTCCCACTACAAAGTGAGTTCCTGTGCAATATTAAATCACCATCTGGAATGAGTTCTTCAGGATTGGAACAGATCTCTTCCTGGACTGATCTTGCAAACTGAATGAGTGCCTTGGGGTTAGAACAAACTTTGCTTTAAGCAAAACTCCCAAAGTAGAGTCACTCAGGGCTGCAGCAGGCTTTATAAATGTTTAGCCCTACCCTTTTAGCTTCCAGTGACTCAGCCCTGGAATTTCAAAGCCATTGGCAAATATTATAGTTACTTCATATGCCAAGAGAATTCTGCTAACAGAATTCCCATATCATTAACATTCTAAAACCTCTATTATTCACAATAAGAACAAGCAAGAACATAAAAAAAAAAGAAATAAAATGCCAAAAGCCCTGTTTTTGGTTGATTTCTTCTTTGTATTTCCCTTTGGAAATTACAAAAAAAAAAAACAAAAAAACCCCAAACCTTTTTACCTCCTAATTCTCCCTCAAATGCAAATAAGCATAAGGGATGTTTAAGGAAATTGCAATTTTTAAAAGCAAATATAGTTGATTACATGACGGCAATACATTTTGACTTGGTGAACTCCAAATATGAACACTAGAAAACAAGTCCAGTGAAAAACTGGTCTATAAGACTTTTAACTTGTGCTGTGAGATAGACCATGCTTGGTGACCAAAGCTAACCAAATGATGAAATTCCAGTGCACCAGTTGTGAAAGGTTCCAGACCAAGATTTACTCACTGGGGCTTTTTCTGATAACTAATTTTAAATAACAAATGAGAGAAGATTGCAAGTTAATCATTTTGGATAGCATTATATTTCCTTTAGCTTGTCTGAGTGGCATTTTTTTCATCATCTAAGGGCATGTCTACATGTTGCCCTACAGCAACGTTTTTATTGTGCCATGCTTTAGTACTTCCTAAAAGTACCTTTGGAAGTAATAAGGCATGGCACAGTAAGCACCCATACTGCACAGTATGTGTGGTGCATGATTATTTTTAGCAGCTACTTCACTGTAGCAGCACTCTATAATAGGGGGAAGCACAGTGCTATGGTGAAATTGCTGCTGGTCACATGTAGACATCAGTGGACACTATGTTGCAGTAGTGTGTCACTATAGTGATGTAGTGTCATGTGTAGACACACCCTAAGTGGCTTTTTTGGTGCTTACACTCAAATAGGGATCCTGTGTCCTGAATGCATAACCCTACCTAAATAGATGACTGCATATGCATGTAACTGAATGCAGGACCCATAAACAAAAGAGAGGAGGAGGAGAGCCCTCCCATGCCTTATCCCCAATAACTGGTTAGGGCACTTAGGAAGCAGGAGAGATGGGTTTTAGCTGTCCCATTCCCCTCACCCAGAAGTGGTTTCAACTTCCTTTCAGTAGGTCTTTTACTTCCAGTAGTTAATCAATTCCTCTATTCTCACCACATGGCTGATCCATACCAAGTGCTCTGCACACCCCACACCTGTCATAGGAGGTTATTCTGTTATATTTCATAGTACTTTGTTGCTTCTTTGCCTCCATTCTCTCCTCACTGGGTCTTTCGCTTGTTCAACATTTTCTGCATTGCGCATGTGGTTCCTAACAAAGTGTACCCCAATTTGTTCATTACAGAGACAAATATGAGAAAGACAAAAGGGAATCTGTGCCCTCAATTATTTTGGGACCAAATACCATTTTTAGTTAGACTTGTGGAAAATTAGAATTATTCTCTATACACACTTGTGCGTGTGAAAAGAGAGAAGTTGGTGTCCATTACTACAAATTTCAACTATAAAGAATGAGTAAATGTACAAATATGTTGAAGTGAGAAGATAAAATAACTGAAATAAGGAAGGAAATTTTTACAGGTAGGGATGTTTACAGAAAGTCATAAAGGCCTATGGTGTACAATAAGCTCAGCCGTAGGGAGCACAAAGTTCAATGGGCAAGGTTTTCCATCCTAATAATTTAATTGATATGTTCCTATCAGAGTTTCTTCTCATTCACTTGTTTTGGAGCTCTGAGGATAAAAGAATGCTATTATCTTAATGATGGACCATTCATTAATATCAGGTCATCTTTTCCTCAGAAATAAATTTCATGTTGTCAAAATAGATTTGATGTATTTCCATCATAAAAAAGTATTAATGTATTTTTGAATCTCTATCACAAAACAATTTAAATCAAGTGTCAGAAGCTGTGAACTACTTGCTTATTTCTGTGGTATTCAAGTGTTAAACTTTCAGTATTCACTTCTAAAGCAATTCCCTGAGGGTGCATTGTATTGAAAAAATCATGAACCAAAAAGTTGCTTGCAGTTTATTTCTGTAGCTTTACATGTAACACTTTCATTTGTAACTTCAGAACCATCATTATATGCACTGTTTCCAAATCTCAAGAGTAGCATAATAGACCCAACAATACCACACACATTTCCACAGGGATACTATGATCCCAATCACCATTGTTGGAAATTTCCTTCAATTTGTTCATGGCAACCTTTAGCTTTAGTGGTTGCCAAGTCTCTCCAAAGAACAAACATGTGGATTGGTATTCTGATAGTGATGTGAAATCAGAAGCAACTACACCAGAATGAATGGGAAGTATCCAGTGTAAAAATGAGAATCAGTCTCCCAATTATAGGCATGGTACAGATACGGTACTTTTATTTTTCTGTAAGTATTTAGCATGTTCAGGAACAGTGTTTCCAAAGGATCAAAATATATTGAAAATATTTATTTTTAAGGTAATCTTTCCCTTTCACTGATAAATTCCCTGGAGATATTGTGGCCTTACATTGGTATAACAAAGAGAAGAAGAATTTGATCCTCTATCATCCTCCCAGTTGTAGTCTTTCTAACCTATCATATGAATATTTAAAATTGTGTGTTAAATAATGAATTAATTATATTAGAGAGAATACCTACTTTTCTAATTAGGCAGGATGTTAAAATCCATAATGATTAGGAGGTGCAGTAATGGAAAACAAAACATATATAAGTACAGAGATAAATAGACAAGCAAGCCCTGCTTCAGTTCTCCTAAGCAGGGAAGTAGCTATACCAGCTATCACAGCCTGCTCATGTCACTTTGAGATTTTCTACTATTAATAACCTACATAAGGAGTGGCCTCAAAGGGCTTGTCTCCCTGTTCTAACCTCAGTTTGTAGGCTGCACCCATAATTGTTGTCTTCTTTTTAATAGCATTGATACGTTATAAAACAGCCAGAGTAGTGGAGAGAAGAACGCAGCGCTATGGACCATCATCTGCCAAAAGAACCAGTGAAACCGGCCTGATTTAGAAGACAGCATAGCTGCCCTCCCATGAAAGGTACCTGCATGGATGGTGAAACTTTGCACTTCTATCAAATGAGAGCTGTGCCTTATTGTGTGTTCTGCGGCAGCAACAAAGTAGATGTGGATGGAAATCAAAGTTGTTAAAGTGTTTCCAGAAATAGAATTTGTAGACCTAGAAGTAGTACTTCAGATTCAAAAGAATGAACTCAATCCATTACATAAAGTTGAAATCAATTTGTTACCAAAACTATTATTTCTGGTTTGGAAGGAAGAAAAACCTGTTGTTTTGTTTTATTTTCCCATTTCTATGAATCGCCAGGCTCCCTTGCTTTAGCTGAGATGATAACAACAATAAAAACAACAACAACACCTGAAGTGGCCACAGATCAGAGCCATGAAAGCCTCCTTTATATTAATCTTCCCAAATATATTAGTATTCAATTTGTTTCTATTGGATGAGGCATGTATGCAAGGGCCTGGCACCAATTTGTTCTCAGATTATTTCCCATCAAAGAATAACTAGAAATGTCATGGGAGAGTCTGCAACGTGAGGGGGAAAAAAGAACAAAACAAAAATAAACCAACATAAAAGCACTAGGAAAGAATTTACACTTTCAGAAACTTTTCCAAGCCAAACTTGTTGAGTTTAAATCTATCACTAATTGGTATTTTAAAACAGGACAGAACAGAGCATATGGTATTTCCTTGACTCAGTAAGTGAATGATGTGTGTTCCCATTTCATGTGAGGCAAAATTTTATACAGGTTTACACAGGAAATTTATATCATTGCTTTGTGGTGCTGATATGTCTAAACAATGCATAGTCACTGTTTCTGCTTCCCCCCCCCCCCCAAAAAAAAAAAA
>NW_017729033.1:51652738-51672328 GCF_001723915.1 Gavialis gangeticus
CCCCCCCCCAAGAAAAAAATAGTAGCTCTGTAAGAACCCAGCCTTGTGAGATACTCATGCTCACTTCATGGGATACGGCCGTAGGGGGTGAGAACCATATTGGCAGTGAGCTTTGAAATTGTTACTTCACTTGATTAAGAATAGTATTGGTGCTGACACCTTACCACATGCTCAGTTATACTGTGATTCATTTCTTGTGCCACCTGGGAGCATTTTAGCTACAGCCGGAGCAGCAGTCATTTTGAATTTTAAGGCATATATTAAAAGGACTCTATAAAAAGACATCTTTCATTCTCTTCATTCTTACTCACTGTTTATAGTAACTAGAGCTGTGTAAAAATAGCAAATTGTTTTCCAAAATATCGCCTCTTCTTTGCAGGTTATTCTGTGCCCCCAAAACACTGCAAACAATGACATTTTGGAAGCCTTTTTTATTGAAGCTGCAGGAAAATTAAAAAAGCCACTCCTGCTTAAAATGTCAGGGTATGAAAAGCCATCTGCTACAGCTCCTGAGCCTATTAGTTGTGGAACAAATCCTCTTCCCATAGACTAGCTGTGTAGTTTGGCCAGACACTAAACACAGCCACAGCTTTATGATGGCCCCACTCCTGGCCAAGCATTGCACTTTCCCCTGCAAGCCCTAGGCACCTGAGACCTATGATACGTAGCTGCAGCTCATTTCACCTCCTTCATGAATTTCCCTAGGATGGAAGCACACAAGTAAGCTAACAGAAAGATTCCACAGTTAAGGAAGGAAGGACAAATATATAACATATGCCACTAGTGTCACACAAAAAAAACAAAACAAAAAAACTGTATCTTTCAGGAAGTGGACTCCTTTCTCTAAAATGATGCCCTCTTAATACAGTTTCTTCACTATATAAGTATATAGAATAAACAGGACAAATAATATAGGCATGGTCTAAGTAAATGGATAGCAATGTCAGGCAGATCAGTATAAAAGGGTGGATTGCCAGGGAGCTTTCCTTTTTTTAACACATTATATGGATATATGACAGGATAGACCTGTCCTGTTAAATAGTTTTACTTCCTTTTTTCAAATACTAAAATTTCATCACAAACTACTCCTGTATATCTAGGACTATTACTTTTTTCATGTTCCACATTATTCCTGCTGTTATTTTGAATATAAGCCATGAATTCAACAATAATATGTATTTAATACAGAATTCTTTTAGAAAGGGAAATAATAATGTAAAGTAGCTTTGTACTACCATTTCCAACCCATTTTCAGTTCCTCTCTGTTTCTTAGTGCCTGTAGTGCCCCAGAGCCCACATGATATTTGGGGTCAGTCCAACATAGGACATCCTAGCTACTCTTCTCATTCCTCTAACTGTACCTACTATGCTGCCATCATACACTCGCAGTGAAGTAAGCTGGAAGGGACCTCACAAGGTCATCTAGTCCAAACCTCTGCTTAAGACAGGACCATCCCTGATCAAATCATCCCAGTCAAATGTCCATCTAAATTGCTTTTAAAAACTTCCAAGGATCAAAATCCCATACCCTCTCTGGGTAGCCTGTTTCAGTGCTTATCTGCTACTTAACCATGTTGAGAATGTTATTAATATCCAACTTACGTTTCCATGTCTGGTCTCTTGCAGCCACAGAGAACACTTTGTGTCCTTCTTTACAACCATTCTCAGGTGTTTGAAGACTGCTATCAAATTCCCCCCTCTATCACCTCTTTTCCAGATTAAATAATCCTAGTTCTGTTAGCTTTTCTTCATAAATCATTTTTCCAAGACCTCTAACTATTTTTGTTACTCTCCATTGGACTCCTTCTAATTTGTTCACATATTTCTTAAAGTGTGATGCCTAAAATAGGAAACAGTACTCCAGGTGAGGCCTTACTGGAGCTGAACAGAGCAGGAGAATTGCACAGAAATTGACCCAGAAGGTGACAAAAAAATCTTTAAATAGGTTCCACACCACAGAGGGATCTTCCTAAACAGGCAGAATTATGGTAGAGCTGGATAAAATGGGACTATCATAATAACCTTCTGCTTTGCAACCTTCTGAACTGCAGCATGAGAATGAGTCCCATGTATCTGAAGTAGATTAGAGCACCTCACCTCACTGGGATCACAATTACAAATATGTCCTCTTTTTTATAATCATGTTACTATATTTAATTTTTTTTTACCATTTGTGTTATCCTATTTAAAAAATGGGAGACTTACAGAATCAATAAATAAAAAAAGATGAGCCCACGTTCTTAGGCATTTTAATTATGGAGTTATAAAAGATTTCACTTTTGAAACCACTGACTTTTTTCCCCTTCACTTTCTCAGAGATACATTCTTTCACTGAGAAAATGATTCAAAATGGCTCCTGCTGGGCACAATAGCTAGGCTCAGTCAGTAAAAGAAACAGGAGAAATATCATGTGTCTTCCTACACTATAAAACTCAACCTAGACAGCTTGAAAGCAAAAATATACAGTTCAGAAAAAGACACATTGATGTTCACTGATGTTTTAGGTGGTATGCAAAACTTGAATACAAAAAACCTCTCATTGTATCAAGCATTTTAAAAAGAAGGAATGTTTGCAAGGAAATGATGAATGTAGACAGAGTATCTGAGTATTTAAAATGTAGCTAAACTATTCCAATGGTCCTGACTGCTTTATTTTATATATATTTTTTTAACTTTCTTGTTTAGTTACCACATTCTATTTAGATTTTTGATATTCCAAGATGTTGGAAGGGAGACAAAGGATTGAGCAGGGACACACACACACACATACACACACACAATTCTGAGTTTTACAAATGGTTATATAAGAATACATGTATCAAACTTTGGTGCTACCCAGAACACTACTCATCTTTTCACTCAGTCAATATTCCCAGCATTTATATTAATGTGGCTTGATACACTGCAGTTCTGTCTGGACTTGTTTTGTATTTTTATAACATAAATGAAAGAATTTATGGGGAGGAGGAAAAGAGGCAGAATGCCATTCCAGCTGTCTTGATCCTTTAAAGATCACAGAATAGAGGAACAGGATAAACCTTGTTTGTGCTGCAGTGCTACTGTATAAGAACCAGGGTTAAATATAAGTGGAGAGCTGAATCTCATAATGTCCAAGAAATGCTTATTTGTACATTTTTAAATGATCCTAAAAGAGCAGGCAAACATGCTTACTATTCAAGTTGTTTGAATCTGGTGAATTGCAAACTTTGCTCAAGAATTTTCAGTCATTTGAAATGATGACCTAGATAAAGTTGCCACAGCCTTTAAGAACAGTGCAGGTTAAAGGGAAGACTGTTCATTTTGTTTATATAAAAAGTTCGTGATTTCAAAAATACTTTGAAAAAATGTGCTCGTGTTATCTGCCGTCTCTTCCCCCCCCCCACTATTTCCTCATTCTCTTTTGGGACAAACGCTCCCTCCTCATGTGCCTGACAAGATTCCACAGATGCATAATAAATTCAAAGAGGGAGGTTGCTGATATTGCATAATTTAAAAGAAAAAGCTAAAATCTGGAATCGCATTGTTAAATATTCAAGTCAACTGCCAAAGATGAAGTAAGCAGGCAAAGTTAAACACAAAATATATAGGAGAAAAATAGAATGAAAAAGAGCAAGAAGAATTAATGCTTCTTGGATTTTATGACAATTATTTTAATTGTTGCAATTTGTCTGCTTGTAAGATCATAATGGTCCCTTCTGGCTTTGATAGTTATGAAAACAGCATGAAGAAGCAAACACTTCCGATGCAAACCAGCCCTTGGTGGAGTGTATAAATTGCATAACCTCTGAAAGTCCCTAACCACTTACTGAGCATATCATGATGCCTGAATAGTACTTACTCATGCGAGTGTGGGACTGTTCATGTGACTAAGGCTTTGTAGCCCTGAAACAATAATGGTATTGCTGTCAGTTAGTAGGTACAATAGAGGCTAATTGCTCTATGTGGTTTCACACTTTCAGAATGCATCATGAGCTGCATTTACAGAGGTAGGGTACTGCATAACATTACTTACCACAAACTATGTATAACAAGTGAATGCTTATCAACTGGGAGCTAATAAATGGATGTAGTCAAATGCTTTGTTCATATAATAGCAATTAAGGTCACTGTAGGAATAATAAAGATGTAGAAAACAAGCATAGTTTTTAATGAAGCACTTGAATTATGCTTATTTAAAGGTAGGATTTTCAAAAATGTATAGTGTTGGCCTAACTCTGCTTCCACTGAAGTAAATGCAAGTTTCATCACTGACTTAAATGGAAGCAGAATTAAGCTCAGAATGAGTGCTTTTGAGAATCTCATCTTAAAAGATGTCTAAGATGTGCCTGTTCTTACAGATAATTTTTGGCAGACTGGCTTTTATTACAGATTAGAACAGAAAACATCAAAAACCCAATTATTTTTCTATTTGCTTTAAACTGTAATATTCTGCATTACAGCACTCTGATAAACTCAATTTGATTCCTAACTGTTCAATATGTATGCCACGTAGGTTTAAGTGACTGATCAATCCAAATACCAAGATATTTGAAGAGTAAAACATCCAGAAGATAGAGCTATTAAATATGTGGCACTTAACTCTGGATCTACTGCCAGAATTTCTATTTTATGATTAACTTGAAAATGAAAGCCTGTTTTCTGCAATAGCTCTTATTTATTTTTGCATTTCTAAAATACCAGAAATGAATGTACTAATCGAGATTGCACTGGGTGAACTGCTATATTCCCAAAGCTGCCCACTGATCCTCAAGCCATCAAAAAAATCCAATTCATATTACTAGGTACTCCAGTAATATACATTTTGTTTAAAAAAATACTAGAGCCAAAGGTGACCTTAGAAAGTGAGGTGACTTCACACTGATTGCAGTGGCACTATTGAGTAGGAGCGTATCTCAGCATATTAAGATGGTGGCATACATTCAAGCATGAATCAGAACAAAGCTAATATTCTTTGCAGTAGTAACTAGTTGGCAAGTGGGCATCTGAATCATCAGGTGACATCAAGAGGACACCTATGTATGGGTTAATTCAGCAGTCAGCAACCTTTTGAGGCTGTGGGATGGCATGACCCAACTCAGGTCAGTACTGAAGGGTTGGGCACTAGGACTCAGCCAGTACTACCAGTGCTTCTCCCTGCAGCAGCAAGGAAAAAGTGCATACCATGTCTGCTTCTCCCTTGTGGGACATGGAGAAAGTGCTCACTGCTGAAGATCCCTGCCACTGACTGCTACTGAAGCCCCACATTCACAACCCAGATCAAATGGCTCCATGGGCCTGATGCCGGCTGGATTACGTAACAGGAAGATGGAGGAGTTAAGTTACCCTTCCTGGCAGAAACAGAACAAAAGCATTTCCCTCTCCCCTTATGTTGGCTGAATAGTACCCCTGCATACACCTTCTATTTTGGTAAAGTAAGAGAGCTTCAGTCTTTAGCTATGGCCCTTTAGCACAGGCCTCTTTGATGCCTAGGCTCACGTGCTTTTATTTTTCTTTTGTATTTAAAAGTGTGCAAAGAAACAAAGATTTTCAAAGCAGAACATTTAAGTGACACACCTTGAGAATGTTTCTTGCTACATGCTTGCCACACTGTCACACTATTCTGATATTCCAAAAGTAATCAGAGGTTTCTGTTTCTCTCACCTGTCCATTGAAATGCTGACCCTTTTTTGCAACAGTAGTGTTCCTTCAACAAAATATGAAAAGAAGCATTCATGATTTTCTTTTCATATTGGAAGGGAGACCCTACCTCCCCTCCAACTTCCATACAAAATAAAAAATAGCACTTATAGAATGCATGTGTTATGGTTGAAGCAGAGCACAACAGGGCATTAATAAGATATTGGGCTTCAATCTAGATAAATGTTTCTGTATAAATGTAAGTTATATACCACCATCCTCTGTTCACAATATTTTGCTGTGATTTTCTCATCACAATCCTCTAATGTAATTTACCTGAAAAATTAGAAACTAAGACATTAGAACTTATCTTCAAAAGAAACATAAAGAGGATAGAAGCCCTGCATATAATGAAAAAGTTTTGCATTTTTATTCATTAAATGCACTGGAACTTAATTGATATTTATCCTGCCATAAGCTATTTTTGAAAATTTGAATAACCAAACCTATTAGATTTTACTGTGACAGTCATGACAAGAGATTGATAAATATAGATCATTTCCTCTAGCAACAACTCCAGTTGTTAATAAAACTAATATTATTTTAGTCCATTCTTTCTATCTGTCTGTCTGTCTATCTGTCTATCTTGCAAAAAAGTGTGATTGGTCACTATGAATTCTATTCATTGTAATGGATATTTGTATAACAATGTTATAAATCTTCAAAGATCAAAATAATTAACTGATTAAAATAATGTATTAATATACGTGACATGGCAATGAAATAATATAGAGGTATTTAAATAGAATGTCTGAGTGAAATCACAATTTCCCCAGAATTTCCATATCCACTACCAAAGCATCCACAATCAGCATACACAACTCTCAGAAGCTTCTGAGGCCTTAGGGTGCCTCATGCCATAAATATATTATCCTGTGGTGTTTCTAGGATACACGTGTCTATAAGGTTAGGGACAGACATTTGAAATGCCCGAGTCGGAATTGCTTCAATCTTCGTAGGTTTGTCTAATGTGCAGAGACTGAACAGGTTTGCAAGTGGATAGATGTCTGGCACCTGCCTGCAGTGGCTCAGGACAGGAGCTTGGGGGTGCTAGTAGCCCTTCACTTCCACAGCAAAGCTGAATTGAGGGGGGGCATGGTCAGGCCCAGACAGGCCTGGGTAAACTCCAACATTTACCTGCACAGTTTGGAGAGTGTGGGAAGAGGGAGCCTGGCCAGACTGCTGTGGCAGGGAAGGAGGAAGAAGGGAGAGCTCTGCCTGCTCCAGCAGCACCCTGACCAACAGGAGCAATTCTGGCATACAGGGCTTCCCAGCCCCACAGGGGAACTCTTCACCCTCCTACCTCTCCGCCACTGCTGCAGGGCAGGGAGGGGGGCTTTGTTCAGTGCTGGGGGAGCTCTTCCCCCTCTTCCTCCTCCTGTGCCGCCATGGAGTGGGGAGGGGGGCTCTGTGGGGTTGCTCAGCACCAGAGGGAGACTCTTCCTCTGTTCCTCTGCTGCCACCATGGGATGGGGAAGGGGACTTTATGACAGGCTGCCCAGCCGCAGATGGGGTCTCTTCCCCCTGCTCCTCTCCCCCCTCCTTCACCACGGGGCAGGGGGGGTGGCTCTGTTCGGTGTTGTGGGCATGGGGGGGGGGCTTCCTCCTCTCTCCCTCTGCCACCAGAGTGGGGAGGAGGGTTTGTGAAGCTGCCTGGCCCCAGAGAGGATCTCTTTCCCTTCCTCATCTTCCCCCCATCCTCTCCCCATGGGACAGGGAAGAGGCCCTCTCCAGGGGCCAGGCAGCCTCACAGAGTCCTCTTCTCTAAAGGGAGGGGGAAGAGGAGCAGGAGTCCCCCTCCAGAACTGCACAGAGCACCCCATACCCTGGGAGGAGCAAAAGGGGGATGAGTCCCTGCCAGCACAGACCCAAAGCCCTGGCACGGCCCTGTTAAGGTGAAGGTGGAAGGGAGAAGGGTTAATTCTTCCCTTATTCTCTTCTGCCTTGAGTCAGGGTCTGCCATTCCTACAGGCCACCGCTGCAGCCCCCTGCCCTCTTTTCCCTCGGAAACAGGCAGACCCTGGCTGTGGTGGGGGAGGAGGGGAAAAAGGGAGCAATTAACCCCCTCCCTGCCCACTTTGCCTTATAAGTCTTATAACTACCTTCAACCAGGTTTATCTCATTCATACCAGTTTCAGCCATTTTCAAACTGATTTACGTGCACTGAATGTCTTTTCTGTTACATATGTAAACCAGTTTCTGAACATTTAAACTGGTTTATGTGTAATGTCTGTCCCTAGCCTAAAAGAGCTAGATCCCTGAGTTAGTGAATGGCAGAAGAGATTTGTATAGTTTAATCCCTCTAATTTTTCCTTTGTGGTGTTGTAAGTAGCATTTGCCAGTACCTTACTGATTCTTTCATTTAGTAGAGGAGATCATCTTAAAGGGCAATGACTCTCAGGGAAATTATCTGGAGAACTCCTTTTAATACAATGCTTCTAAGTAGGATGGCTTCTGGGGCCACGTGTTCCCAAGAGTCCTAGCTGTGCTGTGGAAAGGGACGCTGGGATTCTGAAAAAGGGGCAGCATGCTCTTAATGCTTCCTTCTTTCTTTTTGCATGAAACTCTGGGAAACAAGATTCTTTATCGTGAATGAGACTGAGGGCTCATTTTCTTCAACAAAGGCAGAATGCATTTGATGCCTAAAATAGGTTACACTGCAGGACATCAAACACTTTAATAATTTAAAAGGTGATTTAAGGTTAACTTTCCAGAGTGCTGATTTTGTGGCACTGCATTACATTTAATTACTGGCTATACAACATGGTAGCTATGGTAGATTATTAATCAGTAACTATTTTGTTGCTTTGTAAAGTAATTATTAGGAAGAATGTCATGGTTTCCTAACACAGGAAGGCAGTTGCCCATCAGCTTTTATAACAGTGGGATATATGCATTTAAAAACTAGTTTGCAGACCACTCTTGTTTTATGAACATTCACCACCTGCATTCCAACTGAGCAGATTGATCTTTCCTGCTCTTGAATCTTTACTCTTACAATGTGCCATCAACGAGAACTGCCCTGGATATGAGCATTTGGGCTCTTTGAGTTACAGGCAGGTATTTCTCATGATCGGAATCATCAAAACCATGTAAATTAATTGCTGAGACTACATTACAAATCTGCAAAAGCAACCATTATTATTGGCACTTCAAGTACACAAAGAAACATTGTATGATGAAAAGGGTATGCACTTTGGTGTCCCTGTGAAAATTCACCCAAATTTAAGTTATGAGCCTCTGAGAAATCTTAGATTGTGTATGCTTAGTAGAATCTTGTTAGAAGCTAGCAGCTAAACTGTCTCGCTACTGTCCTGTGGCCATTTCAGTATGTAAGACCAAATTTAAAAACAAGGACTTTTGCTCCTAACTCAGACTTTAGCAGATTTTAGTTGTTTGGGAAGCCTTAATTATAACTTTTCTTAATGTTTGTGTGCTTTAGTTTGCAACCTTCATGTTATGATAATGCAATGTTTTGTACAGAATTGAACTTATATCACAAAACGGTTCTTTTCTTATGGGGGATGGGGTGGGGCGATAGTATTTTGGGCCTTATTTCTCAGCTCTGGATTATTACTGTTTGAACAGTGAGAGGTTTTTTTGTTTGCTTATTTTTTACCAGGTATGTTTGCTGATTCCCTATCCAGACACCATTATGTCAAAATTACTCAAAAGTAAAAGGCAATGCAACTATAATTATTACAGGAACATGCTTTCCTATTTAAACATGCAAAGTCTTTTCCTCCTATACATGGCTAAAAGGAAAGATGCAAGTGCTGACATATGACAAGGTTTATTGTTACAGGCATTAAGCAGTGCCTTGACAATAACTATAATTAAAGTTGCCACTGCTTTGACCTGATTAAACACTGAACAATACAACTGTCACTCTTTGACTACCTTAGGCCGGTGAGCATCTGATGGTATATAATATCTTTTGGCAGCCAAGTTAATTATAACATAGCTGAGTGCATTTCTTTAGAGGGGAAATATTTAAAGAAATTAATGGAAGAAGGAACTGTAATGAAAGCTGTCAGAGTAATTCTAAATATTGCTAACAAGCAGATCTAATATCTCAGAAATATGTTAACTTTTATTTTTTTTTCTTATTACAATGTACTCTTAATACTTTTTTCAGATTATATAAGACATTTGTATCCGGTAGGACATTTACACATTCTGCTACTACTTCTAAACCTTGCAGTGACAAAGCGCACACATTTCCCAAAAGATTCACAGGAGCTGAAGACTCAAATGCCTAGGGGATTTGAATGCCAATTAATTTAAGTAGGAATTGGATGCTCGGATCTCTTAGGTAGTATTGAAAAACTCAGGTCAATGTGTTTATTTCTTCCCACTGTATAAAAGATGCTGACACTGATGATGCAAACATATTTCTAACACTGAAATATTAACAGCTGAATGGGTATGGCATGTACAAAGCAATTATGTCTGCGTAGCAGCAATGAATGCTACCATAACACTGTATTGTTTCATGTACTCTGACACTCTTTGGCTGAGAATGTTAAACCATACATCATGTGCAAGTATCATGCATCACCAAGGGGTTTTTCTACATGCTGACGAGCACTGAATGAAGAGGGATCACCTCCTTATCATGGCATGTATCACAGATAAATAGATACAGTACTTGAAGAAATACAAACTATCCTCTGTGCAGCATTCATAAAACAATAAAGCTCTGCCTACTGCTTCCAGTGTGCTACATGAAAAATCCCCTATGGCAGAATGACAGTCTATCTTCTTAATTATTATTAAAGAAAAAGCTTTAGAATTCATTAACTTATTTTTGTTTTCCGTTTTATTTGAACATTCTTCTGCAAAATATCATCTAAATTTTAGACTGAAAAAATGTAGGGGAAAACCTTATACCTCTCTATAAATTTCTCAGAAAGATGGAAAACACTTCTGTTGTTGCCCTTGTTCTCTTCCAAATCTTTTACCCATGAAATAAGGCCCAGTGATTCTATTGAATTTCTTTCCCAACTTGTGTTCCCAAGCATGGTAGAACAGTTGAGGTGCCTTGCTCTGCCCTTGGAGGAATTATATGAGGCTCTCTTCTGGACTCATGCCAAAGGCTGTCCTAACTGAGCCAGTTGTAAATAGGTACCTGCCCACTTGGGATGGGAGTCAGACATGGTTGAATGTGAGGTTAGCTGCATCACTTCCTGTGTGCCTAGGTGAAAGAAACTAATATACCTTGGGGCCCCCCTACACATGCAGGTAAAGAAGTGATAGGATGCAATGCACAATCCATACAATTGTGCCTCCTGCCATGCCACACATGCGTGGCAGGAGACATGATTGTGGGATTGTGCACTAGATCCCCTCATGTCCTATTGCTAGTGACTGGGAGCCCAATTCTTGCACTAGAAAGAAGCAAGCTCCCACAGCTGGGAGCCCATAGAGAGGAAGGAGTTCCCAGCTGTGGGTTGCATCATGTCCCACCGTGGCTGGGATATTGCTTCACGGGGCCTCCATGCACCCCAAGGCTGGGAGACTGAAGCTGTTATGGTTTCTCAGCTGCCAGGTGAATGGAAAAAGTTTCACATGGCAGAAGGTGTGATTGTGTGGATCACACATTACATTTGTCTTTACCTGCACATGTAGAGAGGGGTTTAAGGTATTTGCCCAAACAAGCCTGCTTTAGTCCTTGCTCATTCACAGAATACAAAGTCACTATACATTTTTGACCCTATCATTTTGCATCCTTAGGCAACTGGCTGATAAGCCTGCATGGAAGAGCCAACACTAATTATTTTTGTCTTGTCTCCCTTAAAAACAGAATCATAAGAAAACAATACTTTCTCATGCAAGTTGTGTGTTTCAAATAATTTATAGTTATATAACTGACCTATTGTAATTTTAAATGTTGCAATATTGAGTGTTCCACAATTTTTCTTGAGAATTTGTTTCTTGATGTTCAGGCCATGTCTTTCTTACTTCTAATGTGCTTACATTACTCACCACCAAATTCTGAATAAGTTAATTTGTGTTTAAATACATCCAATATTCCTACCCTTATATCTTCCTCTTAATCAGTGCTTTATAACCATTATACATATCTGAATTAAAAGTATATTGAAGTAAGTTTAATGTTGAATACACCTATGTAAGGCTAAAGTCATTATAGGAAAATTATAATCATCCCTGAACTAGTTCAATAGAATTTAAAATCAAGTCTTTCCTCCTGTATATCAGATGCCTTATATTCAGATACCCTAGATTAAACCTTCCATTAAATTAAAACTTCCATTAAATTAAAACATGTCTATCCTTGAGAGATTTGGCTTTGTACAACAGAGCAGATGAGACAATGATATTGCTGCAGTCCAAGACCAATGCTGTAGCTAGGAATGGATTACATAAGAGATGCTCAGATGATCTCAGGAGGTTTATCATAGTCTGTCTAGACACTGAGCCATTGATGACTATATCTTGAGCACAGTGATACAGCTAGTTATGCATCCTTACAATACTTTCATCTAAACTATGTTTGCTTAGCTTACTAAATAGAATGTCATGGGAGACAGTATTGAAAATCTTGCTTTAAAGTCAAGGTAGATTATATCTGCTACTTCCCCTCCTTCACAAAACTTGTCACTTGTTGTAGAAGGAAAAAAGGGTAGTCAAGCATGACTTGCTCTTGAAAAATCCATGTTGGATATATGCTACTCATCAATTTTAGCCCAGGCACAATTTTGTAACTAATGGTTGTATAGCAAGCCACATCCCTGCCCAGCCAAACCGCAGCCTTATATCTTCACATTGTACATCAGCTAGGTTCACAGATTATGCATAACATGCCAAAAATGGTAATTACAGAGAGGCATAAGTAAAAGAAGATTCTGGCCAAAATGTCTTCATAATATTTTTGTTGTGAAATGACAAAATAAAGACAGGAAGCTGGGTAGATTTTTACCTTACAGACTAAATTAGAGATCTATAGCTTAAGTTTTTGATAAAGTAAACCCTCAGTTAACAAAAGCTTATGCTATACATCTCTGATTAAGTTAGTCTACAAGGTGCAAATCTATCCTACATTCTGCCTTACTTCAGAGTAACATGTCTAACTATTTCTCTAATGGCAGAATAAAATCATAAATGTAAGCATTAGGAAGAAGAAAGTACCACTAGCATTGCCCCTGATCCTCACTGCCACACATTTGCATTTTCACAGACCTGCACTTTGCATGTTGGGTTCTATGCCACCCAGGAGAGCCCAGAAAACACCAGCAGACTCTCCCTATTCTTGAAGAAGGGTATTTATGCTCAAAAGCTTGCAAAAAACAATTTTCTGAACTATTTAGCTGGTCTAATAAAAGATATCACATTTACCCAAAGAACTTATCTGCCTATGTCCTTAGACCAACACCCACTAGTATCTGACACCTTTAGATAGGGTAAAAATCACTTTGCTTGGGCATCTGTGTAGACTACAGTACCCTTTCTGCCATGACACACACACAATTTAGAAAGCATCTGGGGAAAAGAAAAAAAGAAGAAAAGGAAACACATAGGTGGCTTAGACTTCATTGGTATGACATTAAAAATGACCTGAGGAAGGATACTTGGGCCAGGTACAGATATTACATTTCTGCCAGTATAAGTGGTTTGAAACTGATCTATACCCATAACAGAAGGCACACAGACTGGTTAAAAAATGGCGGAACCCAGTCTGAGATTTGCTCCCACCCCCATCGCCACCAAAGGGCAAATGTGTGTTCTGTTTGCTATCGTCCTAAACTAGGCCACTTATAGAAAATTGAGTAACTTAGATCGATTCTGCATTAGGCTTTTTGAATGTCTGTATCTATCCCTGGTGTCCAAAAAACTTGTTTAACATTTCTCCCATCGATACAGTTGGTCCAGCAAAAGATATCACCAGAAAAAAAAAATCCTTGTATTTTACCTAATTAATGGACCATCACAGCTACAACAATAATCCAACCCTACTACTATAAGCTATAACTTTCATGATTTGGAAACCAAATGGCACAAACTGGAGCTCTTGCAGCACAAGAGAGTACCTGGAGATTGCAGGTCACTGCCCCATGTGGATTAAGAGCACTTCTTTAGTAACTCTGTAATTTCAATTAGAGAAGGCTATCCAGCACTAGGGAAGCTGGAAATTTCCTGTCCAGTGATAGTTATGAATTGTGGACACTAAAGGTAGGTATCTGATAACCCTACTCCAACATACTTCAGATGTTTCTTCCACCTCCTTTTCTCTTATAGATACTTCAATAAAATTCTGCCCTAATGGCAGAGGGAGGGGAGTAGGCATGGGTCATTGTTACAATCAGAACAGCTGTACACTGTTCTGTACATGTGTTGAGGGTTTATGGGGCTACAAAGACAGATGGTAGTAAGACTGAAGGGACAATAAAGTCAGACCAGACCCAAGGACAAAGTGCTACAAGTTTCTTTCTAGCACATCCCAGCCTCCATTTTTTTTAACCTTACTCCCTTAGGTCAACATAGCTATTAGGCTTTCCTTTGCTCATCCATGTGGTAATAGCTCAGTCTGTCATCTGCTTCCAAAAGTTTTAAGGTGCAAAGTAGACATAGCAGTGTTTTTCATTGATATCAGTGAAACTTTATGCCATTTACACCATTTAGTTCATACCATTTATAGTGGTATGAGAGAGAGGTGAATTAGGCCTCAGAAATCACAAGAAGGTCTCACAATGATAAGGAGGTAAAAGTAGTTTCATTTTCTGTCTGGATTTTATGAAGGAAAAAGTCATTCAATACAGAAAAGGCAGCATGTCACATTTTATTCAGGGATCTAAATTGTGTCCTCAAGTGCCTGGAAATGAATACTGATGTATACTTTTTATTAACATGGTGCTGGGCCTATTCAACGTAAAGATTTTTTTCCTTTGCTTTTTATCAACAAGCATTTGCCTTTTGGGGCATTTATACATGAGCAGCAAGGCTCCAACATGCTGTAATTATGTTGAGTCTGCCGGAGAATGGTAATTACCAGTGTCTTGTGTATTGGCATCCTGGCACTTAAAATCCTGCAATGAGGGCACTTTAACTAAAGCTTGTCGAATGAAGTTTAGTTAAAGCGTTCCCAGCACCATTTTTTTAAGTGCTGGGATGCTCATACATGAGATGCTCTGGGCCTTTTAATTAGAGCGGCTCTTGGAACTGCTGCAGTTAAAGCACCCGCCCCCCCTCCCACTCCCGGAGCATGTGTATAAATGCCCTTGATGAACAAAAGCATGTTAACACTATCACTGATTTGTAAAATCAAACATGCTTATTAATTTTGCACACAATGCTTCTAAGTAGGGAATGAGGATGGCTTCTGGGGCCATGTGCTCCCAAGAGTCCTGGCTGTGCTGTGGAAAGGGGCAGCTGGGATCCAAAAATATTATTTATTGGATAATTTATCTGATACTAAACAATTATCAGGAACATATGAAAAGAAGATTTCATAAAGAAAATCTGGATTCCAAGCGAATCCACAGCGAATCCACATCGCCAGATAAAATGATGAATACATTTTGCCCTCAATCATTCAGTCTTATTGGAAAAAGACTATCTTTCTTCCCAAATGTGAGAGAGGCTTGCTGAAATTATCCACCTTTCCACCCCCTACTTTTACAGCTGTCTCTATGCAGGTTTTTTTCTCACCCCTAAGAATAAATTCATATGCAAATTGTCCTTATTACTTTTTAGTCTTTTCCATAATAATCCACGTTTTTTCCAACCTTGAGTTATTCAGTCTGATTTTCTACACTTTTTTAAAATACAAATCTTGCTGACAGAAGCAGGTCATAATTTTTAAACCAGGAATGAAATAAATGCTAGCATTGCTGACTCTAATGAGTAACTTCATGTTGGAAGTACTAATGGAAGGCATCATTTTAATCTAGAAAAGTGCTAAATACAACCACTGACACTGATTTCCCTTTCAGCACTTGTCAAAGACAAAATCTCATTCACTTTCTATTTGTGCATTATTTCCATGATTAGCCTTTTTCCTATTCTGTTACTCAAAAAAAAAAAATCATCCCATATAAACAAAAGTCCCCCCACCCCACAAAAACGCCCCCAGCACCACAGCAATGTAAAATTACACTAAAGGTAAAACCCTACTAAAGTAAAATGTAGTAACTATAAAGATGAGAAATATTAAGAGTAACACCTACACAGTTGTGTAACAAGTGTAAAACCCACACACACACTTGGGTTGTATATCATGGGAGTTTTTTGGTGGATTTTTTTTTTTATGTGGGGAAGATGGTCGCTGTGTTTTGGCCATATGCTCAGCACATGGTGAGCTGGGGCCTTTATCTGGGGAAAAGATGTCAAACTCTCTGGCCTCATTGGCCAGGGGAGGCAAAGGATTCTTCAGGCCAATTGGTTGGGAGAGGTACTAGATGTGGCACTCCCTTACTGGACAAAGCCAGGGTGATATCATGCAAAGGAATATAAGGTGAGTTAGGCTGATTTGTGGGGAGAGAAGCTGCTAGGGCCTGCTGAAAAATTAAGTCTCCTCCAGGAGAGAAGGAGTTTGCAGATAGCAAACAACAAAATACAACAAAAAATACTATTGTCTTGAAACCTGCTGTGGTCTATAATGCTGTTAGAACAGAGAAAAAACAATACTAGGTCTGGTCAGCATGTGGATTAGAGAGCTACAAGGGGGAAAAAAGAAATCAACAGACCATGCATATTTTGGTGCTTTTTACAGTCAATATTTCAGCCTGCTCTTTCAGTTTTGCACTCTTCTACTCACCTTTTATTTCATTTTAATATATTTTTTCTCCAATTCTTTAAATGCTCCCCTCAAATGAAGGCAATTACATGCAAAAAATAATGTTTAGGTAATTATAAGGTTGAGATTTTAATCATGCATATCAGGAAAATCAGTAATGTAGTAGAATGGAGGACTTAAAAAGGACATTGTCAATCTGAAAACTTTTTAAATGGAATGATTTAAAAATACATGTAGCATTTAAACAGGATGTCTTGGTATGATATGTGTTATTTTAAATGAAATTTTTTTTGTTTATTTTGTGGATGTTTAAAAAAAAGGCTTTTTTAGCAGAGGAGGAATATCTGTAGGTGGAAGAGTGAAGCTGGCTGTACACAAAGAAACAGATGAGTGACCCCTCTAAATATCTGTTTGCAGAATTTCATGTTAGAAAAAAAGACTCAAAGCTACCTTGAGGCAACAGCTGAGATGCAGCTAATTTTATGGGCCTTGATGGGCTGCAGGTAGAGTAAGTGCATTCCAGAGGGAAGCCTGGAGCAAAAGAGCAGGAGGTAAAGAAATTTATTGTCCTATCAGGCTTCCCTGGCATACTGATTCCTATTCTGGGACACATGGAGATCTAGTCTAAAGTGTTATCAAATAAACAAAATAAACATGCATGGTATATAAAAATATATAATTATGGGATAATCTTTATCAGCTACATTAACCTTCCAAGATACTGAGAACAACAGTAGGTCATATGTAATGTCTGCACTTCTTCATAGCCAAGAGAACAGGATATTTTGCCTCCAGATACATATAGTTGACATCCCTCATATAACCAATTCCCTAAGCATATCATAAATGTAATAATAACCTTAAAAATTATCTATTTGGTTTTATTAAGAACAATTTGACAAAAGTTACTAACACCAGGCTCTTCTTAAATCACATTATTGTTTGGCTCATAAAATATTATTTGTTGCATATGATCTGAATGGAAAAAACAGATTTTTTTTCACTTTTATTGTGTACTGGTTAATCCATTTCAAAAAGTATTATGCTAATTATAACAGTGGGCTTTGCATTCAGCATCTGAATTACTCATTTTCAAGGTTTTTTTTTTCTAAATTGTAATCTGTTAATTACTTGTTTAATGGAGTGTGTAATTACCTACTTTAAGTTAGGAAACTGTTTCCATTTCAAAGAAACCCATTCTAGAAATGAAAGTATGTAAATGCACTCCTTCCAGATACAGTATATAACTCTTTAGCTTCAATAATGTTTCAATAAATTATTGCCTACCCTCTGTCTATAGCTATCTTTGATGTTATGTTCTAGGAGATTGTCTCATTACATAGGAACTGCTCATTAGAAAATACAGGATTGTATATCTACATTGACAGAGAATGCATCTCTTCTGGAGTGAGTCAAGTCCAGGGTAAATTACCATACACAGGGTTTAGAAGCAAAGGTGTCAGCACCCCTTGGGAACTGAAGTTGGCCAGAACATTGTTCTCTTCATTCAGTGATGCTTACTCACTGGAGAAATCAAAGATCTATTACAATGTCTGACTCCATGGGAAGCTTGACTTGAGCAATCTTATCTTTGCTCTTGTCATTTAAGCCCTGATAAAAATTGAGTAACCTCATTCCATTTCATGTCAGTCACAAAATTGGCAGCATAACTAAAAACTGGCTTGCTTGAAATCCCACAATGTGACTACAGCTACATGTGTAGGTTTGAGATTTTCAAAAAGAATGGACGTAGACTCAAAATGACTCTGTAAAGGGCTGCATCTCGGCTTCTTGAGGAGTAAGGGTTAAGCCTTGGCAAGATTGCCACTTATCAGAGACCACTTATGATCCTTACTGTTGGCTGTGTACATCCAAGGACATCATATGAATAAAATGCAACACTGATTTTAATATCAGCAAACTGTTCATTGAGTGCAATCAAACTTGTCTGGGGAAATCCAGGAGCTGGGTAGGGTCACAAACTAGAAGGTCTGTGGTAAGAACCAACCCAAGGACCAATATCCAGAAATCAGTCAAAACAATGACAAAGACCAGGAGGTGGAGAATCTTAGATACTGGAGACAGCTAGGTCAAAACAGAAGGAACCAAGGCTAGGGAAGAAGCAGTAAACAAAGTTGAGACCCTGAGGATAAACTAGAGATAAAGACAGGGCAGGAAATAAGGACATTTCTCCCTTGCAGCATGGAGAGCAATGGAACATGTGGTATGTGGTGCCACAGATATGTCTGAGGTACCACATAGTGCATGGCCACACTTGTCTGGACATGGCCTAAATGTCCAAATCAGGAAATTAGAGTAATGCACTGTTCTCCTGTTCCCATAAATATTTAATATTGCTATGCTAACAGAAACAACTGCAATGGGAGGGACTGAAACACATACATACATTACCTCAAATACTCTACTGCCTGGTGCTTAAAGCCCTCAAGATATATATTGAAATTATTAAAAGCCCATAGGTGGAGGTCAGAATTGAAGCTGTGTCTCCCACAGCCATACTGACTGCAGAGTTTTTAGATAGAAGTGGAGCTAGATTTCCTTTCTGGCCAATTTTTCTGAAAAAAAGCTGTTGTAGATTTTAAGTGTCAGTGTTTTGAATCCTAATTAAAGATAGGTAATTAAATCATAAGGAAGGGCAAGGCTTCAAAAATGCTGAGGGGTAGATCAGAAAGAGAGGTCCTACGCTGCTTTAGCTGTGCAAGCTCTCTGAGTTCACTGGCTTGTCAACAGAGCTTCTGCTGGAACAATAGCTTTGGTGCAATTCCAGGACCCTGGGGTCAAGTTCACATGCATCTTGCAGCATCTCAAAGCCCTTTGAGATGCTGCAAGAGGCACATGCAAGAATGAGAAAACATTCCCCTTGCTGTAAATTTGCAGCGCGGGGTCAAGAAAAACCAAAGCAGAAAAAAGTGGGGCAGGGCATGTCCCAGCCCATGCCCTGAGGCAGCCAGAGGCTGGGTCCTCCACAGAGATGCTCTGGTAGCAGCCAAAGAGTCTCTATGGCTGGCCTTCACCCTGGTGCTGAAGCACGTTGCCTGCCTGTGTCCAGCCACAGGAAGCTGGACCCAGGTTCCAGTGCCAGTAAGCAGGGGGTGGAGATGCTGGAGGAGAGGGGAGGGGACCATTGGGGGATCCCT
>NW_017729033.1:51672476-51673291 GCF_001723915.1 Gavialis gangeticus
GGGGGGGGGGGGGGGGGGGGCAGCCATTGGGGGTTGGGGGAGCAAGCAGGGGATGGGGATGGGTGGGGTAGTAGCCAGTGGCGGGGCTACAGAAGCTGGCAGTAGATGGGGCCACACGGGTTAGTAATCTGGGGGCCTGGGAAAGTAAACAGGGGGTGGGGTATGTGGGCCCTGCAAGGGGTGGGGGGATGGTAGCCCTGCAGGGGCCATTTGGCCCTGTTAGGGGTCTGTGGCTCTTGTTGGGGGGGCTGTAACCCCTGTTAGGGGGATGTGGCCCCAGTGGGGGGCAGCAAAACATATAAGTATTTAGAATTCACTTCATTATGCTGAGAGAGATGCTGGTAGGCTTCCAAATTGCTTTAATGCTGTAGATATATCAATAAAACATTGCCAAACTGATCACTCTCTCTCTCTCTCTCTCTCTCTCTTTCTCTTTCTATATATATATATATATAGAGATAGAGAGAGAGAGAGAGAGAGAGAGAGAGATCTATATATCTATATATCTAGATATATATAGATCTATCTATCTATCTATCTATCTATAGATATAGATATAGATAGTGGTCTTTTATTTTAATTGTGGAGGAACATGGATTTGGGGTATTTTACACAGTGACTTTGGGATTTTTTATCAGGGATTTTTCAGTTTTCAGATAGGGAACACCAGAATTCCTGCTAGGGAGGCCATTGTCAGGATCCAGCCTGCTCAGAGACAGCACCTTGGACTCAGCTAGAGGTGGCTGACCTCTTGGCCAATTGGTGTCAGGAGGACATGCTTTGACAATTCAAAGCAGGCCACCACACTGGGAACA
>NW_017729033.1:51684721-51691277 GCF_001723915.1 Gavialis gangeticus
ATATATATATATATATAGAGATAGAGAGAGAGAGAGAGAGAGAGAGAGAGATCTATATATCTATATATCTAGATATATATAGATCTATCTATCTATCTATCTATCTATAGATATAGATATAGATAGTGGTCTTTTATTTTAATTGTGGAGGAACATGGATTTGGGGTATTTTACACAGTGACTTTGGGATTTTTTATCAGGGATTTTTCAGTTTTCAGATAGGGAACACCAGAATTCCTGCTAGGGAGGCCATTGTCAGGATCCAGCCTGCTCAGAGACAGCACCTTGGACTCAGCTAGAGGTGGCTGACCTCTTGGCCAATTGGTGTCAGGAGGACATGCTTTGACAATTCAAAGCAGGCCACCACACTGGGAACATTTTCCGGGCAATAGCTGCCCAGATAGTTGGGCAGGGGCACACATGACAGTAATGCTGCACAAAGGCCAACTTTGAAGCCACAGCCCAGCTGTCCCAGAGGGGCAGATGCCTCTACTGGCTGTGCAGTCCCCATCTGGGTCTGGCAGGTGGGCAGCAGGTCACAGCCAGGCAGCAGCCCCCATTGCTAGACTACTGCAGTATGTAAATGGTGCAGGGAATTCTCAGGGCCACTTCAGCAGTCCAGCTGGCACAAGGGGTAGTGTCCCCAGGTACCAATTTGCTGGCCCCCAGAAGGTGCTATAGCTCCCCCGGCTGCAAACCCAGTATGAGCCAGGCAGGGTTATTTTGCCCCAAGTGGCACAATTTGTCCCGCACCAAAGTGTATGTCCAAGCTCATCTGCTGAGGCAAACAGCTCAAATTTGCACCGCTTCCAGTTGAGCTGCTGCAAGCACATGTGCTTGCATGTATGGACATGCCCTGGGGGTAAATGCTACCACCTCTTACCCTACCCCTTGCTTGCCACCAAATTCAGCAGGAGAATAAAAGGTGTCACAAGAGGTAGAAGCATGGGTTCTAGAACTGCATGCACCCAAGCAGTGTCTCTGGTAGAAGCTGCAGGGATGAGCTGGTGTGCTCAAAGCACTCACTGCCCATGTACTGTATAGCTGAAAGGGAATGCAGCTGCACCAACTGCATCCTCCTGTATCTGTCCCTGTGCACACCACTTTCCTCAGCATTTCCTATTGCAGAGGTGGCCAACCTGAAGCATGTTTGCCATAAGTGGCATGAGCAGCCTCCATTTGTGGCAAATGGCAGATCAGAGGGGGGGCAGGAAACATAGCAGCTGACAAGGTGGGGCGAAGAAACCAGACCAGCAAACCAAATAAGGAGAACAAAGCAGAGAGTAGAGAAGCATAACGGACACAGGGCAAAAAAACAGAGCAGAAAATCAAGAAAGGGTAGAGGATCAGAGTGGCACGTGGCAAGACCTGAGGCTTAAATTGTGGCACTCCTGTCAAAATGGTTGGTCCCCAATGTCCTGTTGATTAACTCAGGAAACTTCCTGCTCAATATGATGGGTTTTGTGGATTCCAGTAAATGGCAGAGAACTTGATTTACCTTTTTAATATATAATGTACAATTAATATTTGTATATTTATTTGTTGTGTGTAATTCTTGTGTATAATGTGATAAATTGGAGAGAGAAAGCCCCCAGGTAGAGGTCAGAATTGAAACTGTATATCCCACATCCATATTGCACTGTACAGAGAAATTGGCTGCCTAAGTATCTAAGTGACTTAAAGAAAGGCATTGCTCAGTACTGTTTTACCTAATTTTCTTTGTGGATCATTCTAATCCTGTCTCATGGAACAGAACATATATTCCAGGTACAGGCATTATACTTTTACTGGTACAAGTTATCAGAAACTGGTGTATACCCATAACAGAACAGAAATTTGGTGCACACACAGATTGATTTAAAATAGCAGAAAGCAGTGAAAGATTTGTGCTCCACCCTGCCCCCGCTACCGAAGGCCGAATGTGTGTTATGTTTCCTACTGATCTAAACCAGGGGTTTTAAACCTTTTTTATTAAGTGTACCCCTGGTGGCCAGATGTGGAGCAGGGAGCAGGAGGTGGCAAGTTAGCCAGATGCAGAGTGGTGGCAGTGCGGGGTGGTGGGAGGCAGCTACAGCTTGTGAACTTCCCCTCCCAACGTCCTCCCTGCATCCTGCTGGCCAGGTGGTGCCTGCATGGCCCACAGAGGGGCACTGCTGCCCTTGCCCTCCACCCCTCCAGCCCTGCTCCTGGAAGGTGGTGGTGCTCCATCCCCACCTGCCCACACATACCCCCTAGGGTCCTTCCAAGTATCCCCGGGGGTACACATGTCCCCAGTCGACAACCTCTGATCTAAACTATGCTATTTACAGAAAACTGTGTAACTTAGACTGATTCCACCTTGGGCTTTTTGAATATCTGTACCCAGTCATAATGCAGTTGTTCTGTAATATATCAAGCAAAGTAAATAATCACATATATATATATATATATATATATATGAATATATGAAAGTCTGGAATGTTTCTGTAGCTGTTTCTGTTTGAGATAACTTTAAAAAAAGAAAACATAGCAATAAAGCAGGTTGGCAGTATTCTTTTGGGAAAGCAAGATAGCACGAAGATGTCATCTTAGACAAATGGCATTATAACAAATGAAACTAAGCAAACACATGCTTAGGATTAAGTCTCACAAAAAAAATATTGCACAATCTTTGAATATTTTAACTTAATTTAAATATTATTGCTATTCATTTGTTTTCTTTTATAATATTCATGATACAAGTGTTGGTGGTAAAACATTCTGGTTGCTTTTCCAGTGTTTTATGGTATCAAGGATCTAATGAACTGCCTCATATCTTAACTCAAAACCTATGTAAATATTTTTCACATGAAAAATTTTATCTGTTTTTATTTTCTTTGTCAGTTGCTCACTTGTGCAGCTTTACTTCAGTTTTTTTGCCTAAGGCAACTTTTATCAGGAAAAGAAAATAAGGGGGAGAAATTCTACATTTATTTTTCTTTGTTAACCCCAGTGTCAATTTTCTTCCCCGCTGGGGAGAAAGTCTAGTGTGAAAGTCTGTTTCCTGCATTTACATGAAATCATCAAAGTGGATACAGCGTTTGACAGCTGGAATATGACTGAGTCCAGTTTATTAACCAAGTGGTACCTTTTTTATGTTCAAGCCTTTTACCTCTGGAATTCTAGGATCAAGCCCTGTTATGATCAATGAATTTGGTTGCTTCTTTTCAACTCTAACAGAACCTGCGCATCAGATAGCTTCATTCTAACTCAACCTGTATATTAGATGGCTTGATTGGCAAGATTGTCCAAAAGACGCTTACTGTCTTGTTACACCTTATGTTGTAAACTGAACAAATATTAATTGGCTTTGTGTTGTTTGGCTAAGTGGAACAGTCACACCTTAAGGTGAAAAACCATCTCTGACTCTTCTTCCCTTGTGCAGCTATGACTTGGCACTAGAGGTGTGGTGAGCAGAGGCAGGACTAATAGCTCACTGGGAAAAGCAAGCAAGCTCCAAGGTTGTGACACTCAGTCTGCCCAGCAGAAGCAGTGAAGTGGTTCAGACTGGGTCACTGCTTGAGCTCCAAGGGGCTCAATCCTTTTTTGGGGGGGGCCCACCCCCTACCACTTCCCAAACGCTGAGCTGGCAGGGGGCGCTGGGGTCAGGCCTGGGTTCTGTGGGGAGGGGTGGGGAGGGGAGGGAGCTGTCCTGCTTGTGGGACAGCTGCCTCTCACCCTGCATTGCTGTCCCAGGCAGCCACTTGAGGCCCACCCCCTGCTCTGATCATGGAGTTTGGACTGGGACATAGTCCTCTGCTCCCACAGGAGGCAGCTGGTAGCCCCAGCTCTGAGATCAGAGCTGGGGCTGGCTCCAATCTCAGAGCTGGGAAGCAGGCAGCTGCCCAAGGGAGGTGACAGGTTTTCTGTTCCCTGCTGCCTGGGCTGACCAGGAGCAATTTTGCACCCAGTCAGCTATGTAACCATGCACTACCTGTATTTCCAGGTAGTAGAAAACCCCACATTAGCCTGTTTAATACATAGTAGCTTCTGTGCATGGCTACATAGTGATGCTTTACTGTGTAGTAGATTAGTCTACTGTGTAATAAAGTGTCTTGTGTACACACACCCAGTATGTTGGACCTAGATGAGTTACAACTGCCCAGAGAAAGACTTGCAATGTTCTAAGATCCTTTCACTGTTCTGAGATCACAAATTTAAAATAAATATGAAAAACAGTTACTGATAGCATCCATTACTTTGCATGCTACACCATCTAATAGCTTTATGTCCAAGAAGCATTACCACCTTAAAAATATATATATAATGCACTACAGTTAGTTGCTACAGGCAGTTTAAAAAGGCAAGGATCCTAGGTTCCCCCTATGTGTTCATAAACTTATGGAATTTTTATGCTTTGACATGAAAGCTAAGGAATTTCTTTATCTTTTTGTTGCCTTAGTAAATCATTTATTGAAGCATCCTTATTAAAAAAAATCCCTTAAAACACCATAAAATATATTTACCATCGTCTAATAAGGGCTCCTATACATATGCAGGGAGGCAGTTCCAGTGTGCTGTAATTCCAATGTATTGGAGCAGACTCAATTAATTGAGTCTGCTGGAGTGTGGTAATTATGTTCCAGCAGATTCCAGCATCATGTGTATCAGCATCCCTTCACTGAAAAATGGTAGTGAGGCACTTGAAACTAAAACTCCTTCAATGAGCTTTAGTTCAAAGTGCCCTGCCCCCAGTTTTTCAGTGTGGGGATGGTAATACATGTAATACTTTGGGAGCTTTTCATTAGAGTGGCTCTAGGAGCTGCACTAATTAAAGTGTCATCCTATTCCCTCCGCCCCCTCCACTGTCTACCAGAGCACATTTATAAAAGCCCTACCAGCAATCTTCAAACTCATACTTTATGTAATTAAGAACTAACTACTGTACAGAACTCAAATAGTACTCCATTTTCTTGTACCTATATTGAGTATAATCCCATTCATGTGAGAGTTGTTACAGATTACTTTTAAACCATTTAAAAATGTGTGGAGTGTTAGGCAGTGTTACAGTTACAACAGTTTCAGAGCAACTGCAGGTTAAGGGTTAAGGCCATCTCTGATCTGCACAATTGAGACTTGCCACTAGAAGGCCTGGCAAACTAGGAACCAGTGCTCTATCCTTCCTCTGGCAATGGTTCATGTGGGGGTTAACAGAGAGAGCATAGGGCTGGGGAAGCATGACTCCTTTGGCTCCATATTCTCATTGCCAACTGGCTCCACTCACAGCATGGAGCCTTTTGGAGTTAAGTATGGTGACAGATGGACCCTGGGGAAGCATGTCATAGTTTCATAGTTAATAGGGTCAGAAGGGACCTGAGCAAATCATCAAGTCTGACCCCCTGCCATGGCAGGAAAGAGTACTGGGAAGTAGCACCTCCTGATGCCTAATCTGAATTTACCCTCTGTCAGCTTGTGACCGTTATTCCTAGTCACTCCTGGTAGTGCTCGGGGGAACAGGGACTCCCCCAGTGCCTGCTGGTCCCCTCTGACTAGTTTGCAACAGGTCACTAGATCCCCCCTCAGCCTTCTCTTGTGGAGGCTGAACAGGTTCAGGTCCCGTAGCCTTTCCTCGTAGGGCCTGCCCTGCTGCCCCCTGATCATGTGAGTGGCCTCCTCTGGACCCTCTCCATGTTGTCCACATCCCTCCTGAAGTGTGGTGTCCAGAACTGGATGCAGTACTCCAGCTGTGGCTTAACCAATGCCACACAGAGGGGGAGTATCACCTCCTTGGACCTGCTTGAGATGCATCTGTGGATGCATGACAAGGTGCGTTTGGCCTTCCTGACTGCATCCCCACACTGCCGGCCCATGTTCATCTCGGCATCAATGATGACTCCAAGATCTTTTTCTGCCTCTGCACTGATGAGAAGGGATTTCCTCAGCCTGTAGGTATGGTGCTGGTTCTTCCTCCCCAGGTGCATCACCTTGCACTGGTTGGTGTTGAATCCCATCCTATTCTCATCCGCCCACCCCTGTAACCTGTCTAGGCCCGATGTCTTCCTTGACTCCATGCTCTCTTCAGCTTAGTGCTATGCAGCCCTTCTCCCCTCGAGCCTTCAGGAATACAGGAGAATAGCAAGAAAATTCATGCCCCCCCTCCCCTGCCCAGATGCTGGCATGGGCATAGCCCTTGAAAGGCCATATTCTTGGCCACCAGCCCAGGGGCCCAGATTGGGTGTCTTGGGGTCCCTCAAACTGGTGGCATGGTGCCACGTGGGCTGAGATCATATGCACTTTGGGGAAGGAAGATGTGGTTGGCTAAGGGCCAGTACCACCCCTTGGGCAGTAGAACTTGGGAGGGTGGAAAGCTTGTTAGGGTAAAAGGGGATGGGAGCCCTGATTCCTGGGATGCTAGATGACTGCAAATTGGTCACTTTATCTCCATGTAGTAGATTAATAATACCATAGATAGAGTTGGGTAGAATAGTTTGAAGATAGCACTCCCTGAAATGATTATCCACTCATTTGCTGAGCCTGTCGAGGTCAGCCTGGATCGCCCTCCTGTCTCTTGGTGTGGATGGTTTGCCTCAAAGTTTGG
>NW_017729033.1:51691661-51694921 GCF_001723915.1 Gavialis gangeticus
GATAGAAGTCAGGCTGATGGGCCTATAGTTTTCCGGATCCACTTTCCTCTCTTTCTTGAAGATAGGTACCTCTTTGGCCTTCTTCCAGTCTTCGGGCACTACACTAGAGCACCAGGAATTTTCAGAGATCCATACCGGAGGCTGGGCTATGATGCTAGCCAGATCCTTGAGTACCTTGGGGTGTAGATTGTCAGGGCTGGCTGGCTTGAAGGTATCCAGCCTCTCAAAGTGTTCCTTCACAAGGTCGGCATTAATGGAGAGCAGGGGATCTCCCTCAACCAGACCTTCCTGTCCCATGGTGGGCATGGGCATCCCATGAGACTGATGAAAGACCAATGCAAAGTACCCATTTAATAAGTTGGCTTTTTCCTGGGCGTCAGTTGTCAGTTCTCCCATCTGGTTCAGCAGGGGTCCAATGTTGCCCTTGCTTTTCTTCCAGCTCCCCACGTATCTGAAAAAGGATTTTTTATTGTCCTTGATGCTCGAAGCTTGTTGGAGTTCAGTTGCAGCCTTGGCTTTCCTGGTTTACTCCCTGCAGGACTGGACCAGTGCAGAATATTCCTTCTTGGAGGTGAATCCCATCCTCCATCCTTTGTAGGCCTTTCTTTTTAGCCTCAGGAGGTCTGCTAGGTCCATGGAGAGCCAGGGGGGCTGCTGTGCCCTCTTGCTGCCTTGTCTCCAAGATGGAATAGATTTAGCCTGTGCATTGAGGATTGCTCCCTTAAGGAGCAACCACTTGTCCTGAACTCCCCTTCCCCTGGGGTCGTGGTCCCTTAGGGCCTCACTGACAAGCCTCCTGAGTTTGTCAAAGTCGGCTTTCCTGAAGTCAAGGACTTCTGTGTTGCTGACTGGCTTGCCAGCTTTACGGCGGATGGTGAAGGTGATCAGCTTGTGGTCGCTGTCACCCAGCTGGCATAACTTTAAGATGCTTAAAGGATATTTAGTACAGTTTAACAACTTTTAATGTGTTTAAAGTGTGGACACTCCTGTTTTAAGTGCATTCAGAATGTTTTGAAGGTAACCTGTAACACAAGCCTTAGTAATTCCTTCTTGTGCTTGTTTTAACAGAATATATACTGTCAACTGGCAGGCCAGCCTGAGCTAATTACCGGAGCAGCTACATCTAGCTCACAAGCTCTGCTCTGGCTAGTTAGCTGGTTACCTTGTTCTGATCCAGTGTGCTATGGCAAGCCTCCTGGTTCTGCACTCTCTGGCTTTTCTGGTGCCTGACTCTGGTTTTTGTTGTTCTTAGACTTCAGCTTTGGATTTCCTGGTGGACCTGTTTGCTGGCTCCTGACCCTGGTTTACTTCTGTCCTTGAACTTCATTCTGTGAGTTGTCCCTTGGATTTTGTAACCTAGCATCTGATTCCTGGACCATGACCCTGGCCTGTGTTGTGGGCTCTCCCCCTGGATTTTCCTCTGGATTTGGTAATGTGGCTCCTAAATTCTAAGCCAGACATTGGCCTCTACCTTCCCTCAGTGGCCTTACCATTAGGCCAGATATCCTGTGCCCCATTCCTTTATCTATACTGTGTCTGAGTCTCTATCTTTGCAATATTAAACCTGTGGGGAAAAGGAAATCATAAGAAGGGGTCACATGACAACTTTCCTTGTTGTGGACGACCCCAGCAGGAAGGAGGAGGAGATGGGAAAGAAAAACAAATACATCACACATACACCAGTACAGAGGAATTCAACCTGCTGAGAATACATGACATATTAAGCATATTCTTTACTTTTTGTTATCATTAGCCATTGAGAAGACTGAGTTTACAAGTTCTCCAAGGGGCTATAAGAGGATTCAGCCCAGAAGTATATCTGAAATGCTCTCCACTTTTCACCGCTACTGTATTGCTTTAAAAAACTAATTGTTTAATTTTCATCACATGATGAAAAACCTGTTGTGGAAACTGGCCTATTTTGGAGGGCAAGATGAGCAAAAAGCTAGCTATTTCAGAATCCTCCTGGGGAGAATAGTCATGGCTATACAATATAGGAGTATATGCCCTGGGGAAAAGGATATTTCAGTATGTTTAAAACTGTTTTCTGACTTCCAAAACATCACTGAGTCCAATACAATCTTATGAAAACACTTGGTTTCAACAGCAGAGCATTGCCTGATGGGAAAGTATTTTTCATGTTTGGGGGTTTGGGGAATTGTAGTGCAGTGTTGACATTATCTGGGTACTAGTTATAAAGCTCAAAAAACAGGATTTGACATATTTTTGTCATCATTTATAGATCCATAGATTTCAAGGTTAAAAGACAATACTGTGCATACCTTTTTTGACTTCCCCTATAACACAGGTCCTGGAATTTTACCCAGTGATCCGAAAGTCAGGTGTTTGAACTACAGTACTGTGATGTCATCTGTTACCTACACTAGTGATGCTGTCTGTGTATAAAACAAGTCCGAAGAAGTGTTTAATTTCTCCTTATTATGATATAGCCAGAACTCAGTTCTGAGACAGTTTAGATCAGAACAAGATTAAGGAGACTGTTTAAAATTAGTTAAAATAGGTTGTCATTACCAGTAATTTGGCAGTAACTAGAGAAGGAAGCCTTTAGGATTTTTCCCATGTCCATCAGTTAAAATAGAGAAAATCTCTTTATATCAGTTCTATGTATATATTTATTCAATTTTGAAATGCCATAGGCCTCTGTAAGAGTTTAGGACCCAGTATGCTATGTGTTTTGCATATAGATAGTATTACACATTATCACTCCATGCCACTTGTAGTTTTAAGGCTTTGTTTCAAAAATACACACACAACAACAAAGTGTCTAATAAATTTTAAATTTTAAAATCTTACTTTTATATCTTGATCCTGCAAAAGCAACTACATGAAGTTAAAGAAACACTATATAGACTTGAGGGTTCCCCTTGTGTGGTACTTGTTTTCTGTTTAAGTTAAAAAACAGTCAGAAAACAAAAAGGCTCTGTCTTCAGGCTATGACCTTACAATGAGCACCTGAAATGGGACTCACTGTTGTTTGGATACGTACAATTTTCAAAGGCCTATAGATGACTTAGGAGTTTAAATAGTACTGACATTCAACAGGCCTTGGCTCCTAAGTCATTTAGATGCTTTTAAAAAGTGTGTCCATTATTCCTGTTCCTCCTCGATACAACCTGAGAATACTCAAACTGTTTAAGTTCTTTCTTCCCTATAGGTACATCAGTATTCTTTTTTTTCCCATCAAAGGTGTATTGAAGGGCAAGTTAATTCAATCTCTCCACCAAGCCTTTTTCTCTCCT
>NW_017729033.1:51699921-51701121 GCF_001723915.1 Gavialis gangeticus
TCGATACAACCTGAGAATACTCAAACTGTTTAAGTTCTTTCTTCCCTATAGGTACATCAGTATTCTTTTTTTTCCCATCAAAGGTGTATTGAAGGGCAAGTTAATTCATAACCGACCCATTTTCTCACTGAATCTCAATTATATGTTTTTGTATGAAACAAAGAGATGGTGCAGTAATATAATGAGAAAGGCATTAGTAATTATACAGTTGACAACAAAAAAGAAAAGAAAATATATGGTATGACATAAACTGAATTACAAAATCCATTACATAATGGAATGCATCCAATTGTAAAAGAATATGCAAACATTTGAAACACAAAGGGAGATTAAAAAACAATGGTAAGTAATTCATCAAAACTTGCATTTTAAATCAAATAAAGGGTAAATGAGAATTTAGCTAATGATAGTTTGATTTAATCCATCTTTATTTAAATTCTATATAAATACCTTTTAATTATTTATCTTGACTTTTTCTTCATGACTCTTAAAGAAACTTAGGACTTGATGCTGCTCTCGCTGGAGACAATGAAAAATCTCCCAGCAACTGTGATGATTGAACAGTCTTCTATACATTTTATTGACCTGGCTTATCAGGTCTATGGCTATATAGCAGTCAATTGTACAGCAGCAGCAGCACACACTTATAAACAAATTAGTTTTGCAGTGGGGGGCAGGGAGAAATAGTCTGCCGTCCAGAGTTCTAGAAGGTGTACATTGACCTAGGTACATAAAAGTCATTGGAGCTTATGTCAGGGAATGATTTGGCCTTCTGTCTATTGCCCCAGTTGTAAAATAAGTCTCTGTTGCTAATGAAATTATAGTAAAACACCTTGCTTCAGCACCACTGAGGCAGTTCCTAACCTGCATGCCACTGGAACTATGCACTATATTCTATACATACACCTTTCTGGCACCTTGCCAAATAAATACTTTGATATTTTATTCTGAAATCATTTGCATAATTTGCAAATTAACACTTACTGTGGATTAAAAGGTCTATTCTCAAGAAATATTTCAAGTGTATGACTTTGTGTGTCCATGGATAAATTGATAAATTAAGCCGTTCTATCTATCTATCTATCTATCTATCTATCTATCTATCTATCTATCTATCTATCTATCTAATTTACTTCATCTATAAGGTGGAAATCTATCCTGCCTGAAATTTAATAGCTCCATGGTGACCAGTTTATAAAT
>NW_017729033.1:51706121-51710845 GCF_001723915.1 Gavialis gangeticus
AAAAATGTATGTATGTATGTATGTATGTATATGCTGAATACCATTTAACCTATACAAATCAGTGTCATTATTAATATTAATTTACCCCAAAAACTAAAATATTGGCTATTGAGGGTATGTATTCTGGGAATTCTGAAATGCTTCATGGGATGGAAAATCCATTTCCCTGATCAGCTTTTAGTATTGTACACCAACTCAGCTTTTGGAGTTGTTTAAGAATTCAGTCAGTGAAAGCAGCTCCAGCCAATTTTACATTTCTGTGATGATCTGAACCCTTACATTTTTTAAAATAGTAGATTGTGAAGGGTTAGACTTAGTTTATCTGTTGATATCCATCCATCCAAGCTAATTATACCAGGGTTAAAACAAAAAAGGGAACACAGTTCCCTGTAATGCTGGATACTTAATTCCTGAAACTGGCTATCCTACTATAAAAACTGAAGCTAGGTTAAAAACCTTAAAAAAATGGAACAAGAGTGTGTATAGTAAAAAAAAGGAAAGAAAGAGACACGAAGGGATAGTGAGTTTAAAGCTTAACAAAAGTCAAAAACCGAAACCGGCTGTTGCAGAAAGAAGTTGACTGGTTCTCTAGGTCTAGTTAATGACAGCGCTGTGGAGAAGTGGCATCCCCCTCCCCTCCCCTTTATTTATTTATTTTTTTTGCACTTGTCAGAGCAAGCTGTTTTCCTAACAACTCATGTTATAAATTGATGAGCACAAAATACAGCCTACTCCATCTTTTTCTTTTATGATACCTTTCCCATGTGCTTTGTCCAGCCATGTAGTGGCTCCATGGCTGATTGGCAGTACTGAAGACATACATCTGCTAGTTACAGATGATAAACTTTGTCATCTTGCTGGAAAGCCATGCCGCACTCTGTGCAGCTTCACATAGATAGCCCTGGACTTTTAAGATTACATAAATCCACTGGTATCATGCAGCCTCAAGGCACAATCAGGTGACAGTCAATGAAGTCCAGATTTTATAATAGAGATATAGGAAGCTGCTTTAGTGCTTGGGGCAGGTGGCAGGGGACGGGATTATGTAGAGCATTGGAGAGAGAGGGGAGGAAAAAAAGGGCAAAATCTTAACTGTCCCTTCTCTCTGCACTCAAGTAACAGCTGCTACTACTGTGGGTGCTGCTCTAGAAGCTTAGGCTGCTGCCACTATGAGACAATATTATACCAGTTGAGGCACAGGCTCCTGGGAGCTACACCTAGTGCCTTGTTTACACCTCACTACTCTCCTGACCTAGATAGGCTACTGAACATTTGGACTGCACTTGCCATGGTAAAGACTCCTAAGTGTCATGCCAAGTAATAAGGAGCCAGGTTTGTGGGTCATCTCAGGGTCAGGAGAAGGCACTGAAGACTGAGGGGAGGATGCATCCTTTGAGCGTAGGGAAGCCAGAAGCCAGGAGATTCACATGGAAAACTAAGTCAGAGATCCAGAGGGTCAGGAAGAGCACAAGGGCAGCAGGCTAGCTGGGTCAGGTATCCAGGAAATTGAACCAGAATCAGGTCAGGTCTCCCACAGGGTCAGGCTAAACTCAGGGTTGATGGGCAAGCCAGGTCACATATCTATAGAATCTCTCGGGGACCTGATAGCAGCAGAGATTTATATTGGAAGGGGTCAATTGAGCTAGGCTGGCCACTCCAGTGGCTGGGTGTGGGTGTGTGGCCAGTCCCTGATGGAGGGCTCTGGCCACCTGTTTCTGCCTCAGTGTTCTTTTGAGAAGATGTCAGATGAGGATGGTCAGGTCGGCCAGGGCCCTAGGCTCAGAGCCACAGCCTGACACTGGGTGGGGGCAACGGTACCATTCAACTCCCCACCCCCCACCTCCTATGTCTCCTGGCTCAGGGCAGTGTGGGGATATTCCTGATGTGATAAAGATTCCCAGGATTGGGGGAGGGGAGAGGCAATTCTGATGCCTTCCCTAAGATAGTGCCAGGGATGCTTGCTCCCTCCCCCCACCCAGTTATACTACTGATAATAGCTGTAGGATATCTCTGCTCCATTCCATGGCCTGTGATTCTTCCCCTGAGTCTTCCTATATTTGGACTTGCTGAGGAGTACAAGATTTTCCCTTAAGTCTCTGAGAGCATTTATTATGGCATGCTCCTTCATCACCACCATCATTATTGCTGCTGTCATTGCTGCTATTTCTCTGCTTTATAATACTGTTTAAGAAACCCAGTCTTCATGAACTAGGACCTCAAACCCCTGCCCCCCCGCCCAATTGTAAAGATATGGAGCAAAATGGCATTAACTGCTGCAAAAAAGTTTTGTATATCAGTATTATTGATGAAGGTGGAGAAAGAATTTTCTAAGGCAGCAAATTGGAGTAAGGTTTCTAACTGTCACTTTCTTTCAATCTTTTTAAACTACTGGGGAGGGTTGTTTGTTTTCTTATTTTTGTTTCCACTTTTAAACACCATGGGATAAGTTTTAATTTGTACCTTATAAAATATGTGCAATATTTTATAATCCTTATGTGAAATTAAGAGGGATTCATGGTACATCCATATTTCTGGCAAAAGCTTAAAAAAAAGTTTATTCCTCACTACTAAGTCTTTAGCCACTTTTCCAGCAACACATAGATAAATTGGGTTAAAAGTCATCTCCAGGGATTTAACCCAAAAGAAACTTTATACTTCAAAAGAAATGTTACCATGCTGCAATGGGATGCTACAATAGAGGTTTATTTGCTGAGGATCTGGTTATCAGAGGTATAAACCCAGATTTTTTGGGGCCAATGTAAAAGGATTTTTTTTCACTAGAATTCATATCTCTAGAGAACAGCTCAAAGCAGTTCAATATTCTTTGGCTGCCAGTTGTTGCTGATGGCCATTTTCTCTGTCAAGCTTGCTGTCAGAAAGTGCCTTTAAGAAAGATTTATTTGGTAAAGAGGGGTGCCTTTGCAATGAACAGGTTAGAGAGTTCTACTTTCTATTTCATTGTCTGTTTCCTAGCTGAGGCTTTTCTCTTTATGAATGCAATCTAGGTTAATTTAACTGATGGATGTTTGCTTTCACCTTGTATTTTAGTTAAACTCATTTAATGAAAACTGCTACAGAGCAATGTATGTTGTGCTTGGGGAGAGAGTCCATATCTTTTTTAATTCTATTTATGTTTACTCTCTCCGAATATGCAAAACTTCTTAGTTAAAGTGTGCTTCTTAGTAGCTATGTTACTGGTAGTCTTGCTGCATGAAAAATGACCTTTTTTCATTAGAAAATGAAACAGTCAACTTGTTTTACATTTTTAATAAATAAATAAAAATCAAACGTGGGACTAAATTCTTGAGTGGAGTAAAGTTCCATGGAAGGCAAATGCATCTTATGGTCCTAAATCATTTAGGTACTTCTGTTATTGAAGAACTCACCTACATTGCTGTTGTTTCATTAACTTATATCAGATCATATTATGGATTCATGGAGAGGAATCTGTAAAACCTATTAGATGAATTCACCTCACCCCTTCCTCCCCCATAGAGCTGAGCTTTGCAAAATTAAGAGAAAATGAGGAATGCAATTTTGATTTGCTGCACTCATTTTATTGCTTCAGATTGGCAACACAAAAAAGGAGTTCTGATCCTATATTTCTGACACTATAGTTTCCCTATCTCTAAAATGGGGATAGTAATTCTTATTTAAAGGGTATTGGGCTTAGTGAGTGTTTGTAAAGTATTTCAAATTCCTTGTATGGCAGGTACTATACAAGGAAGAAGCATTTATTTTTAGATGACTAATTACTATAAAATCCTTTTATACTAAAGTGTTAGACAACTTAAATATAGGGGTTACTCCCATCATCCTTTTAAAGACATGAAGGCATTCTGACTTTTTTTGTTGCAATGGAAAAAGGGGGGATTTGATTTTTTCCCGTATTTTTTTTCTCCATCATTCCCCTGCATTATGAACCCAGACAATAGTAACACTGTTATGCAGTGTCTAAGAACCTAAAAGTAGAACTGCTGGAATATGTCAAAGGTCTAGCTCAATCTATTGTTGCTGTGGCACACCAGGTTATGTAGCTAACAGCACAAAAAAGAAATGATGTGATTAGCTCCTCATTTGGCTATCTCTGACTTCATAACCTGAAAAACTAGTTTGACACTTGTTCTGGATTTGCATAAGCCCACTTCCATTTATGGCTAGGTCAATTGGAAGTGGCCTTATGCAAATCCAGAACAAGTGCTAAACTAACACCATTGTATCCACAGTAAGACACTTTAGTCAGAACTTCAATAAACGGAATTTGATTCTAAATCAATGTGCAAGTGAAACACCTCTTTTCATGGCAAAATTAGAATATTTGGTGTGTGCTAGAATATTGATTGTAAAAATTCTATCAAACTTAGGGCAAAAGTTAGACTGATTCTTAAGGCATCTCTATCTTAGTTTTGGCCTGCTTAAAAATTAGGTATTTGATCACAGGAGTGGGGTCCAAAGAGAAATGTAGGACTATTCACTCCTTTACTGTGCATAGCTAAATACCTCAGAAAATGACTCAGGCTAAGTACAGACAGTCAAAAGGCCCGAAGCTGAATTGATTCAATCTTCACAGGTTAGTTTTGTGATGGGTTAACTGGCAGGGACCTAGCCCAGGGGTTTTGAAAGGGCAAAAGATGATCGGAGGACTTGGGATTCCCTTTCCTCACCAATCTGGTAATGATTTGGCCCAGGGGTTTTAAAGGGGTAAAAGATGATTGGAGGACTTG
>NW_017729033.1:51715845-51717568 GCF_001723915.1 Gavialis gangeticus
TTCCCTTTCCGCACCAATCAGGCTCCAGAGACTCACCCCCCATGTCCCCTGATCGGCCCCTTGGGTCACCTGGAGGGGGATAAAAGAGGCAGCGTGGGCTGACTCAGGGGAGAGACCAGTGAGGGACAACAAGGAAGGAGCTTCACAGAGCTGGCAAGAGCTGAGCCAGTGGGGCAGGAGCGGTGCCCCAAAAGAGCCTGAAAGAGCATGACCTGCAGGCAGCAGTGGGACCCTCAGCAGCGTGGTGTGCGGCTGGCAGGAGAGGCTCCCCACTGGGCTCCAGGATCCCCTACGAGAGGCTGAAGCCAGCAGGAGAGGCTCTCCCACTCCAGCAAGGATCTGAGCAGCAACCTGAGAGGTTCCCAGCTCTGCTTCCGGCTCTTCCAACCAGAGGCCAGGCAGCTCTGGGAAGGTCAAGACCCCTAGCCCCTAGGTGTTCCTGCCCACCATGTATAACATCTGAGTTCAAGTCCTAGCTGAGGTAACTGGGGGTGAGTGAGCTAACAAGAAGCAAATCTTGCAGTGGAAAGGAGCCATTGTGTTTTCTCCCCCTCCAGGTACCAAGGCCCCATACTTCCTTGTCATTCAACATTTTGTATTTTGTGCCTTTTTGTATTTCACCAATCTGTATTGCTTGTTCTACTGTTCGTATATTATATTTTGTTAATCCTGTCTTTTGTCAATGATTGTAAGTGTCTAACCTTTGTTGAATCCTGCCCCCTTGGGGCATTGTAGTGTCCACTGTACCCTCTGATTTATGCCTGTTAAGTTCCCAGTATTAAAAGGTATATGGTTAAGTCCCCATTGGTGGTCTGGCTCTGTTCTATAGAGGGAGGAGAGTCCCTACACCTCCCACAGTGCTTGTGCACCTGCTTTGATCCCTTCAATTGGAGAGGGGGTACCTTTTGGAGTACCACCCAGGTTACAGTTTAAGTTGCGTAGATTGAACTAAAAAGCAAGTGAACAGACATTGATTTTTGATTCTAGAAATGCAGCCACATACCTATGGTCCAGGCCAGAAGCTGGGGAGTGCTAGAGCACACCTCCCTTTGGGCTGCAGCAGACAGCTTGGGTCAAGGCTAGCCCACCTGGGGTGGGGGGAGCATGGTTTGCAGGGGAGGTGCAAAGCATCCAGGGATTCTGGGGTTGAATTTGGAGGGGATCTGGGACAGAAGTTCAATAAACCAATTTAACTTAAATTAGTTAAGTCTGATACTATATCCATTGAGATTTATTTTAAATGAGTCTTGGCCATTGTGAAAGCAGTTTATGTGCACTGAACTTCTGTTGCGTTACAGATTTGAACTGATTTCCAGTCACTTATACCAGTTTATGTGTAATTTCTCTCCCTAGCCTCCAAGATACCAGATAACAAGTGGAGAACAACCTAGAACTAGGCAATAGGAAATACTAATTAGTAATGACAGACACGTTCTGAACTGACAGACATTAGTAGACTACTCTGGCTACACAGGATCAAAGACTAGAATCCTCTTCTGTCTGCATGTGTATGTTTATATGGAGTTCTCTCTCCATTCGGTTGTATGTCTGAGGTGATAGAACATGTCTTACTTCTGGGATAACTTCCCATCCTTAACCAACTTTGGATTATGCACATACATTACACTTAGAGATCAAGAGTTTTCAACCTTTTTTAACCAGTGTACCCCTTCTCTCCTCTCTTTCCTGAAGATGAGCACAACATTGGTCCTCTTCCATTCTT
>NW_017729033.1:51717601-51718505 GCF_001723915.1 Gavialis gangeticus
AAGGGGGGGGAGGCAGATTGAGGCTTCTGTAGTGAGGGAGGTAGTGGGGCTGTGACTGCACAGCCAGGGCAGGGCAGGGTATGGGATGGAGCTGCAGCTTCTGTATGGGGAGTGGGGCCAGCTCCTGCTGGTGCCCTGGGAGAGCTGGGAGAGCAGGGAGGCATGTGTCCTCCAGTCTGCATGGTGGGGTGGAAATAGGGCTGGAGTAGGGGATGCAGCTGCACAGCTGAGGCAGGGCACAAGACTGAGCCATGTGGGGGGGTAGCTCCTGCAGCTACACATATCCTGGGAACACACGGAGGGGCATGTGTCCCTGGATATGCATGTGGGGAAGGGTGGGCTGCCTTCGTGGGCTGGGGCTTGCACCAAGCACTTCCTGGAGGGGGCTGGGTCAGGCTACACTCAGGGCAGGTAGCGATGGTTCTGGGAGGGGGGGGGTGGGGTGGGCAGGCTATGGCAAATTCTGGGATGGCTGTAGCCCCCACATAGTCCCCTCCCAGCACCACTGCTGCCTGCCTTGAACCCATCCTAATCCTGCTGGGAAGAGCCTACTACAATGCCAGCCCCAGCCTGCAATGACAACTCACACTGCCCCTCATGCAGATCTGGTGGCACCCACCCTCTGTGCCTTCCTGCAGTGTGTGCAGCTGCTGGAGCCATCCCCCCATGCACTCCATGATGAATTGCTTGCAGCTCTGTCCCATGCTATGCCCCAGCTGGGCAGCACTTACCCCAGTCCCAGCTCCACTCCATCCCTCACCATGGGGGCCTCGATCGAGGCCATGAGTGGCTTGTCTGGGTGGGCACTGGGAGGGGGTGTTGGGGGCTACAGCAAATTCTGAGGTGGCTGCAACCCCTCCCATAGCCCCCCTCCCTGCACTACCACCCACCCCTAGCACAGCCT
>NW_017729033.1:51718651-51739330 GCF_001723915.1 Gavialis gangeticus
AGGCCCAGGCCCAGCCCCAGCCCCAGCCCCAGCTCCAGCCCCAGCCTGCTGTGGCATCCTGCCCTTCCCAGTGCACAGATCTGGGGGCATGCATCCCCCATGCCCTTCTGGGGTGCATGCAGCAGCAGGAGTCACCTTCTACGCAGTTCAGTCAAGCTCCCCACCTTGGCTGAGCAGCCCCTGCCCCAGCTGCAGCCCTAGTCCCAGCTCCACTCCCTCCCCCACCACTGAGGCCTCAATCTTCTCCCCCTCCCCAGCTCCTTCCCTCACAAACACACTTACCAGCTGGACCCAGCTGCTCTCCTGGACACTTGCATGCTACACTTCAGGTGTGCACATGCATGCCTACATATATCAGCCACATTAGGTCTGAGTACACGCCTAGGACCTTTATAAGTACCCCTAGGTATGGAAAGGGAATCCCAAGTCCTCCAATCATCTTTTATACCTCTGGTTGACAAGCACTGATGTAGCTCAATCTAGCTAAGGTTGGATCAACCTATTTCCTGGACTGTATACAAGTTTAGGAGGTTAGACTGGGCAAAAAAATGGCCACTGATGGCTAGAAAATGATATTTAGAGATTTGCTTTAGGGATTGACTTATAGATAAAGTAGATATTGAATTAGAACAATGGTCCGGGGGAAAGGGAAGGGTTAGCTGGTTTCTAAAAGCCTGTTTGTGACAAAGTTTCAAAGCCTTCAAGGCAGACACTATGTCTGAGGCCAACAGACAAACAGACTGGGAAATTTGCATAGTGTTCCCTGAAAATCCACAACAAAAGTTAGGGTTGATGCATTGGAGCCAGGTCATAGTGACCAGCTGCAGACCCCTGGGATTTCCAGTTTTGGTAGAAGGTTGGGTCATGCCCAAATTAAGACGTATGCATATGATGGGTTTGTGGAAACAAAGGAATATACTGACAGAACAGAATATGGACAGCATAATGACCACAGGGAAACCAACTAATGATACCCAGGAATGAAGAGCCATCAGAGGAGAAAAAGGACACAAAAGAAGGGATTTTAGAGAAGCAAAAGGTCCCCATGGGGGGAACTGGAGGTCACCACGGGCAGAGGGCATACCACTGGTCCATCTCACCAACCCCATTGTGGGAGTAGGCCTCTGTCCTTAACTTCCAAGGATGCTGACACCTAACATTCAAGAAAGAACCACAGGGTGAAGCTTGCATATTGGTCAGATGTACCTTCTCTCTGTGAACCCTGGGACTGATAGAATCGAGGGGTTATTTTGTTCATTTTGCTTGCATTAGTCTTATTTATTATCACTATGTATCAATAAAATTAATCTATTACTGAATGGAAGAAGTTGTTGTTGGTCTGAGGGGTTGGGTTCACCCAAAATAAGGTCATAAATCCAGTGCCAACAGCCATCTGATCTAACTTGGTTTATTTGTGTGGATCTTACATTTAGATAACATAACTAGGGTTATGTTGATCTAAATGCTAACCACTATACATATTTAGGAAGATAAGATTGGGCAAAAAATGGCCAGTCCAACCTAACTTTAGTTCACCTACAAGTTCAACTATGTAGATTGTTCTAACCCATGCCCAGTCTAACCTGAATGTATGTATGGGCAAACCTGAATGGACAACCTCCTCCCTCCCATGGGCCTGCCAGTCCCCACTGAAGACTCGCCAGCTCTTTTTCCAGAACTGATGACCCCTCTCTACTCACCCTGACTTACTTAGATCAGGTTCTCAGTCTGACTCCTGGTACTGGAAAATGGGTGTACATAAGGGACCTGATCTATAATCATACAACTGAAAGTGTGCTGGGTCTAGGAACCTTTGTACATGTTTGCAATGTAGTCCCAGGCCTAGAAAATCCCAGCCACTTGCCCCATCTCCCAGACTATACTTTCCCTTCTCTCCCCACTACTTTGACAGGGCTTTCTTTAGGTCTCTGACTGGAGACTCCTCAAGTCACTGGAGAAGTACCATCAGCCCTGCCCTGTAGAATATCCTTCAAATCCAGTGGGGAGACAGGCACACCAGAGTTAGCATCATCTCACAGGCTATGAGCATCAATACAATGATTATCTGACACCAGCTTTGCTGGGTCAGTCACATAATCTGGATGTCTCTCACCCTTGGATAGACAACCACTCCCATAGACCCACCAGACCTCCTGATCCTGCCAACCCCTACCCCTCATGGATCCACTAACCTTTCCAATCTCGTTGATCCTTTCCCTGATCCTGCCAAACCCCTTCCCCTCATACCAACTTACTTAGATCAGGGTCCCAGCACCACTGAATGTCTGTACAGCCAGCATATGATCTACAATCACGCCACTTAAAGTAAGCCATGTGATTGTAGATCACATCCTGGGAACATTTAAAATGGCTATGTAATCTGGACTTTTGTAGCTTCAGCAAGTAAAGATCTTCCACTCTTTAAGGTTATCACCCTGGGTTTGCAAAAAAAGAAAGAAAGCCTAGGAATACCTGAAGTATCAGTCACTTTGGGATCACACTTACATACAGGCAATCCGTGAAACAGAACAAATGATTTATTGCCAAAATCATAAGACATAAAAGCAAAAGCAACTGCATTTTGAGAGACAGAGAAGAGAAAAATAAAAGACAAATACTATAAAACTGAGCACAGCTTAATGCTAACTAGAAAGAGATACCTAAAACTACAGAAGTAAATCTAATTTGGGAGAATATCTATGCATGCCTCATGATAACCTTAAACACAAGTTGGTTATGGGTGAATCTGTAATGCATACACCTCAAGGCTATATAGCCCCTGACAGAATCCCTACCTGACCATGCCAAAAATGTCATGTACATGATCAAAACTGGACACACAGATGACCAGGACAGGAACACTGTGTCACTCATAGCATTCCATCCTGAATTTGGCAGATAAACTATTCCTTTACTTGCAATTTAATACTGTAACTTTGTGTTCACTTTAAAATCTAATATTGCTGCAGAATTTAATATATTTAATATATATGAGTCCACTTAACGTTTTCATCTTCCATATGCTATACTTTCTTGCTTCATTTTTATGCATTTTCCTTTCTGCTTGCCTAGAATAACTGTAGCTGGTCCCCTGCATATCATGCTATTTCTCCTCTTTAAAGCATTATTTCGTGTTTTCTCATGGCGTACACTATCTGTAAAAAAATAAATTTCATTTTGAATATGAAATTCTGCTATGAATGTTGTTAATAGGGGTTACTACACAGACCATGCATCCTTAGACCTTGCATCCATACATATATTTCAAGGCCCTACATCTAGTCTGTTAAAAGATTGATTAGAAAGGGAAAATGTGATCACAAAATATATGTTTAAAATATCACTTTTGAGGAAAAAAAGTGAACAATAACAAGATCGTAGAATAGGATGGTCAATCTCATATGAACAGAAGTGTGTAACTTGGGCCTATGAGCATGAACTCATTGGACCCTAAGTCCAAAAGGGGTAGGATTCCAGATATATGCATCTCTTTTCCATTTTCTATGAGGTGTCTTACACATTCCTGTTTAGCACATTGGTTGGTATAACTCCAAAACAAAAGATAATCAAGTTTCTTCATCCAAAATACAGAGCAGCTAGGCACCTAATTCAATTTTCTGAATTTCACATAATAGCACATACATTTAGATTTTAAACCAGACACACAGCATTTCTGTGACTAGGTCTCTTTTACCGTCTGGATCCTTGAACACAGGACCTTACAATGCTTAGTGGAATAACACTTCAATATCTAGTATCTAGGAGTATTTAGACCATATGCATCTTTGCTTATTTGTGCATGAAGACATGAAGATGGTCTGATTTTTTTTTACTTCAATCCAGAAAAATCTTCTTGGTTTGGAAGTCATCACAGTAATGCTGATCAGAAACTAGGCTTCTGAAAGAAACAGTGGTTAGAAATCCCTGTGAGATAGTTGCCAGAATCCTGATAATTAATTGCACCAGTGTCAAAAAGCTTCTTATCACAATATGTATAAACAACTTTGCATGTGTGATCTGGTATGAATGGATTAATTTCATCTTTCAGAAGGGAAGGAAATAGCTACCATATATGATTAAATAATCAAGTGGTCAGATGTCTTTGCCTTTACATAGTATTGATCCCTTCTGTCAGATTGTTAGCTGTTTATTTTGTTATTATTTTGCTTGCACACCTTTTATCTATTTTGCTTCCTTCATTTGTCTTCAGGAAGTATAAGGATTTTAAATCAGAAGGTATATTTCCAGATGTGCCAAACGCAGCACAAAAATAAGAAAGGCCAAGATTAAACTGTGACTTGCCAGTGAATTAGTGACAGCCTATTTTCTGTAGTACTCTAAAGATCTGTTGCTAGAACAGGTAGAAAAAGGGAATATGGTAGGTCACCATTCTAACACATCCACCTTCTTCCAAAATAATACAATTAAATTCTAAATTGCCTTTAAATATGCTTATTGTTGACAGTTCTTCATGATTCCTGATGATCCTGATGATTGTCTTCCATGACTGCCTTATCTGTGGGTCCAAAGATGGTAAACAAGGCCAATCTGGGATTGACAGGTTCTACTGCACCTTGGGCACGTGCAGGGTGGGTGGCTCTGGATTCTTGATTTGGTCCACAATACACTGTTTCTGCCATTCCCGCTTTTCCATCTCCTCTTGTCTTTGTGAGGTTTCAAAGTACTGAGATCCTTGAAACAGACTCTTCCTCCATTTGGGCTGTCCTGGATGATAGTCTCCTACAAGTTGATGTTGATGATGTGTTTTTTTAAGTTGGCCTTGAAATGAAATGTCCTTGAAGTGATTTCTCTTTCCTCCTCTTTAATATACACCTTCACTGAGCTAGGAGAAAAAAACTTGCTTTGGGAGTCTGGAGTCAGACATCTAGATGATGTGGCTGACCCAATAAAGTTGATTTTGGATCATCATTGCCTCCATGCTCATGGTGTTTGCTTGTGAGAGGATGCTAACTATCTGTCTTCTCACTGGATTTGAAGGATCTTCCATAGGCAGTGCTGATGGTACTTCTCCAGCAACTTGAGGTGTCTCTTGTATGTTGTCCATGGCTCAGTTCCGTACAATAAGATGGGAATCACACCTGTTTGATAAACCGTGATCTTCATTTCAGATCTGATGCCGTGATCTTTGAACACCCATTTCCTTAGGCATCAAAAGGCTTCACTTGCACATTTTAGGCAAGGTTAGGTGTTTTCATTAATGTCAGACTTCTTCAAGAGATGGTTTCTGAGGTACGGGAAACACTCAACATTCTCACATCATGAATCTAAATTACCAGAGCTGGGGACTGATCATTAAGAGTTTGTCGTTTGAATGTTAAGCATGAGTCCTATTTTCTTGTATGCCTTGGTCAAGGCATCAATAATTGTCTGAAAAATCTGTTTTCAAATAAGCAAATGCTACAGAATCATCAGCATACTGGAGCTCAATGATTGAGGTTGGGGTAATTTTGGTTTTGGCTTGGAGCCAGCTGACATTAAACAGTCTACCATCCATTTTGTAGTTTACCTTCACTTGACTGGAAGCTTGATGGTAGTCAAATGTAGCACCATGGTAAAGAATATCAAGAAGATTGTTGGAGTGACTATGCAGCCTAGCTTAACTCCAGTCTTAACCTCAAAGGGATCTGTGATAGACCTGTTACTGAGAACCATCACTCACATAGCATCATGGATCAGGCAAAGACTGGTGATGAATTTTGGTGGGCATCCTAACCTCAGAAGGATCCTTCACAGCACTTTTTGGTTGACAGAGTCAAAGTCTTTTGTGATGTCAAAGAAGGTCAGGTACAGATGGTGAGCAGTGAAGATCATGTGGGTTGTGCCCCTTAGTGCCCTAAATTCAGATTGAGATTTCAGGAGGAGCTCTTCAGTGGAAGGAGCTGGTTCAAGAGGGTTATCACAATGAATTTTCCTGTGGTGGAAAGCAAAGTAATCCCTCTGTAATTTTCATAGTTGGGCCTTTCTCCTTTCTTGAAGATTATCATGATTATGGTGTCCCTGAGGTCATCTAAGATTTCCTCATCATTTCATATCCTTAAGATGAGGGCATGGAACTGTTATGCAAGATCCTTTCTCCCTTCCTCCTTCTCCCTCTTCCCCCTGCCTCATGTAAAGATTTCAGCAGGAATTCTATCTGCTCCAGATGTCTTATCATTCTTAATCTGCTGCATGGCTTTCCTCCCCTCATCAAAGGTTGGAGGGATTCAGAGGTCATCTCTGACTGGGTGTCATGCAATGGAATTGGAAATGCTTTCATCAACAACAGAGTCTCAATTAGGAAGGTCTTAAAAATACTTCTTTCAATAGACATTGATGGATCCCCTTTCCTTGATCAGATCTTCTTCATCCTTATGTCTCAAGGGGATCGGTCCCTGAATGCTTGGAATGTATATGGTTTTGATGGCACTAAGAAACCATGTGTATCCTGGATATCAGCAAGATATTGACTCTTCTTCACCTTGTTTGGTGGCAGAGAGGTGCTGCTACCCAGCATTCCCACAGGTGGCAGATAGTGGAGTTACCTTCAGGGAAGGTCAGCTGTGAAATAAGACAGGGTAAATCTGATGAATAAACAGTCACAGACTATGCAGAAGCAGCACTACCAGGATGTAGTAGGGATAGCAGAAGGCAATGCTCTCTTCCCTGAAAAGCTACATATATCCACTGATGGTGCTGTGACATGGTGAGTACAGGTTGCCACTATAATAAGCCTGTCTGGCTCCCAGCCATGGGTCTACAAGTCCTCAACAGCAGAGCTGGTGGAATAATATGTTAGAATCTCAATGGCCATGAAGGTGGACAAAGGCTGCAGTGGAACAAAATCTTGGTGGAATTAAGATCCCATTCTGTCAAGAACCATGTAGAAGGTGATGTACAGCAGCTTCTCCACAATAAAAGAAACTGCACACAGGCATCTTCCATGAAAACAACTTCAGCAAAAGACCCTTATGGACAATCCTAATGAATGCCCACGGCTCTTTACTGCAATTGTGACTTGAGAACTCAGGTGACACAACACTGACATAGCTGTACTGAGCAAGACCTGGTGTGTAGGAGATGGAAAGCTCAAAGAACATGGAGGTGGCTGTACTCTTCTGGAAGGGTTAACAGGAAGGAGAACACCAACTTCATGGAGCTGGCTTGGTCAATAACTCATAACTCATTAACTCATAATTCAACTCAATTCTCTATTAGAATTAATGTTTACCTCATGACTCTCTGTCTCAAATTATCAGGGAGCCGATAAGTCACTGTCATCAGCACGTGTCCCAACTCTTGATGCTGCCCACGAAGCCCAGGAGGAATTCTATGCCAACCTTGATCAAGTCCTTTCTAGCATTCTGAAGGAAGACAGGCTTATTCTGCTTGGTGACTTCAACACCAGAGTCAGAAGGGATTTGCACCTCGGGAATGGAACCATCAACAAGGAAGGAGTGGGACAGGTTAACTCCAATGGGATCCTTCTCTTGATCATATGTGCGGCACATAGACTTGTCATCACCAACATCCTGTTTTGCCAAGAAAACAGGTACAAGACATCATGGCAACTCCTGTAATCTAAAAGTTGGCACTTGACTGACTACATCATCATTTGCACCTAGGATCACAAAGGTGTCTGCATCACTTGAGTTATGCTAGGGGCTTACAATTGCTGGACCAATCACCTATTCAAAGAAACTGAGTCAGTAACAAGCCAAGGCAAAAGTCCAAAGGAGAACCTGTGATATGAAGAAAAGATGGTGGGAAGATAAGGTGAAGGACATTCAACATCTCACTGATATCCAAGTTCTTTACTACCACCAAAGTCATCTATTGTCTGGGCATTCCTATCTTATCCAAATCTTTTTCCAACTGCTGCATTCATGCCAGTTCATGACTAGGAAATTCCAGACCTCATAATACTACTCCCGTCATCGCTAGCTGGTCACCAAAGGGCTTGAAAAATGTGCTAAAGCTGTTTTCATGCAAGATGCCTATGTGCAGTTTCTTTTATAGTGGAGAAGCTGCTGCACATCACCTTCTATATGTTTCTTGACAGAATGGAACCTTATCCGAATAAGCCAAGGGGTCACAGTGCAGCAGCTCTACATTTTCAGCAATATAGGTAGCAACTGAGGCCTCCTCACTACCTGCCTGATGGTGGGGTCGGGTGCCTCTGGACTCCAACACTGAAGCCATGCCTTTGGCCCACATTGGCAGCAGCTGTGGTGCATATTGGCTTGAGGTTGGAGTGCTGGCATGGAAAAGTGGATCCCCCTCTTCCACATCCCCCTGCCTTTGCCCTTCTGCCTCCCTGACTCTGTTCACCAGCACCTGCATCCAGTGATAGAGGATTTTGCTGATGCTCCCCTTCACCCTTGGGTCACACATGGCCTCCAGCACGTGCATCATACTGGACTGCAATGGATCCAGCCATTTTTTGATGCCCTTCTTAAGCTGCTTCACTAGTGCCTGCACCTCTGGTGAAAGTGGCTTTCCCCAGCCAGGAACATTGATCCCCTAGAACGTCTCCATTTCATTCTCAAGCTCCTTCACTATGGGGACCAGTGCTGAGGCTCGTGGTGGCCTCGAGGAATGGCTTGAGGACCACTAAGATCTTGGAGATGCTATCTCACTAAGTTCTATTAAGGGGGCCACTGATCCTAATCTCCCCAAGCAAGGCCACCTGATGGATGGCCTTCTATTGCTCCACCAGTCTTTCCAGCATCAGGTATGTGGAGTTCCACTGTGGGATGCTCAGCGTTTCCTGCTTGTCTCACAACATCTTGCCCACCTTGATGCTCTGGTGGAAGTAGCCCACCACCTTCTTGCATTTCAAAATGAGCTGGCTGGTAATGATGGCACCATCATTGTTCCCCTTCAAGGTGCCCCTGACTGTGAGGTGGAACTTGTGTGCCACACAGTGGATGCCAACAAAGTTGGCATCACAGACTGCCTTGACCATGTTGGCCCCATTGTCAGTGACCATGAACCTACAGGTGAGGTTGCTCTGCTCAGAGAGTCACCCCTCCACCATGCAATTTATGGCCATCATGATCTCTGTTGCCGTGTGGGACTCATCACCTCTGCTTGAAGGAGAGTTCACTGATACCCTCACTGATTGCACCAGTGCCCTGTAAGGGAGAGGTAGACATGATCTACACCCTGGCTGCTCCAGATTTCTGAGGTGAAGTGAACCCATGGACCTGCCTTCTGTAGTTTCTCCCTCAAGTACTCACTGCATGTCTCATACAGGGAGGGCACCACCGTCCTGCTAAAGGTGGTGTGTGCAGGCACTTCATATGATGGGACCATGACTGCCATGAGCCACCTGAACCCTGGATGCTCAACAAAGGAGAAGGGCTGGCTATCCAGAGCAAGCATCTTCCCAATGCTCTGGGTGATTTCACTCACCTTTGGAATGAGCCCCTACCTTTGTCTCTGCCTTCCCCCCACTATTCCAGGGTGGCCTGCCTCTGCTTCTTGGGGATGAGAGATTTGGAGCAAGAGGGGGACTTCTTTTTGGGCACGTTCCCACTGGTGCCAGGCTGAGGAGGAACAAGGGCAAGGGGGTGCTGCCTCCTGAGATGCATCGCTGTAGTGGCGAAGTGTTTCACCTCCTTGCCCTGACTGATCTGCCTTCAGCAGTGCTGACAAATAGCAAATCTGGGATCATCTGCCACCTCAAAATGATCCCACACTACACTACCCACTTGCTTCTGGATTGAGGGTGGGGATCCTGCCTTATCCCCCTCCTTACAAGGCAGAGGCACAACAACAAGAGGAGCTGAGTCACCTGTCCCCACAACCTCCTCCAAAGTGCCCTCCAGAGGAGGAGACCTGCTTCTAGGGGAGCTTTGAGGGGTGTGGAGCACAAAATCAGATTTCCCCTCCTTCTCTAGAATTTCCTTCACTGTGACCCTCTGCTCCTCTGCTTCCAGATCCAGTTCCTCCTATGGCCCTGGAAGGCTTATGCTGTGAAATGAAATTGGGATGGTGAATGTCATGCTGGTGCTGGTGGTTATTACTGGTATTAGTGGAGGTGGTGCAGGTGCAGACACTGCTCCTAATTCCTTGCTCCAACTAGCAACAGAAGACTCATCACTGCCAGAAAGAGGGTGCATCTATGTTTGGGGCAGGGGGAACTTGTAGCTCTTCCTTTAACCCCTCTCCCTCCCCTGCCGAAAGATCTGGCACCTGCCTTTCCAACATGCTTCATAATGTTTGCTCTGCTGCAAAATATGTCTGTGTGTGTGTGTGTGTGCACGCGCGTGTATGTGTAAAATATATGTTGTGCTTGCCTGCACAGTGATTACACCTGATCAGGCAAAAAACAGCTTTATTTTTGTGGGGTGAAAGAATCAAGACAGGCTAACAAGAACAAATAAGAGGATTTTGGGGGAAGAATAAGTTCAAAGCAATGGATAGGGATAATGACAAGGATTGTAGGCAGAGGTAAGTAGGCAAGGATTGGATACAACTTAAAAGAAGAGAGATTAGCTACCAAGAGACTAGATAGCATGCCAGATCCTTTCAGATGCTGCTGTTCTAAGAGAGAGATAGCTCACAGAAGGCACAGATCACTTCAGACACAGCTTTATATGTTGTTTCTATGTCCCTCCCCCAGAGCACTGTGATTGGAAGGGAACTCAGAGAAAGCTCACAGTCACTGGACAGGCAGATGTCAATATCAGAGTAGTTTTTTCCCCCTTCTCAGCCTTTTCCGTATATGGAAGATAACCCCATCCCTCACCTTTTTTCTCAGTTTCTGCTTGCTGCAATCCTTCCAAATCTCCGAATCTCTCTAAATTGATTTGGAGGTGTCAGATTTGATTCGGACCTTTTTAATGGTTCTCCTGATTTGATTCAGATTTGGATATTCAGCCGGTCGGCAAATCAGGCCAAATCTTCTCCAAATCGAATTGGTTATTGAAGCTTTGCACACACCTAGTGCACATCAGCTTCCATATGACACAATTGGAGATTTATTATTATTATTATTATTATGATGGTGGTGGCTGTGACTTTGTTTTGTTATTATTATTATTATATTTAAATACTAAATATGATAAGCCCCAATATCAAAATTAATTAATTAATGAGTTAATTCATGTATCCATGAGAAAACACTCTGTGTGTGAATGCATGGCACATGTGTGCCTGCTATCTGCAATATCTGAACACAAAATGGCAACTGCTACTGAAGAGAGAAAGGAGTACTTTTTTCTTTTTAAAAGTGTATTACAGGACATGGAAAACAAACCAGGAAAGAGACATATTGCATACACCACATTGTGTTCTCAAGCTGTCTTAATACTTTGAGCATGTAGCTATTTCTTAACATCTGCTCTTTAAAGAATATGTGTTTTGTGGCTACAAGGATGTTAGCAAAGTTCTAATTATTATTTAATTATTGAGTACAGAGATAAAATTTCAATAAGCTAAAGAAATCCCTTGAAAATAAATGTGCTTTTTTGTTTCAGAATTGAATCATTTCTTGTTTCATTGTTTCTTTAAAAGAGAATGATTAGACTAGTTTAGTCTCATGTATGCTTATGAGTACAACCACCAGTTACAGTGATTTAATAAAGCCTTATTCTTTCATATTATTGCACTAATGTATGTACCATGCACTTCGCATCCACAAAAAGGCTGATTCTGAAAAATTCTAAGCCAAAATCTGTAGGAAGCTATAGTATTTTCAAATATTCAATATTACTTTACAAAAAGTGCTACAAAAGTAAAAGAACAGGATACATGTTGTGATTATTTATCTTTGATATTCTTCTTCTTCTCTGAATGCAGTTGAATACCAAGTCTATGAGAGTTTTAGCATCTAATTCAGTAGGAACTGGGTTGGTACAGCAACCTGTAAGGACAAAATTCAGTCATTTGCAATGGGTCCTTAAATTATGAGCATGAATTAGGGATGTTCTCCTGTTTTTAAACAGAATTAAAGATCACAAGAGGACTTACAGTTTACTGAATAACTTCTTCAACCTTTCTCTACTGGGCATATTATTCAGTTGTAACAAGGTACATGGCTCAGTAGCGGGAGCCTAGCTGCAGGGTAATAGCTTGCCCACCTAGGAGAACTTTGCCAGATGACAGTGATGACTGGCTGGGTGTGGAGGAAGTTAAAAAGTCCCAGGGAGATGATGCTGAGGAGGAAGGTAGCTGAAAAGAAGGGCAACAGTGCAGGACTGCAGTGAAGCCCTTGCCCTGGATTGGGGGGAGGGCAGGCATGATTTTGTTGAAATTTTGTTATTTTGTTTATTTTGAGGTAGGAAAAGGGGAAAGCTGGCTTTTGGCCCAGGCTAAAGGAGGAACAACATATAGTGGAGAATGCAGGTATTCTAAGTTTAACTCCAGCAACAGAGACAGAAGCCCTTCTAAAACAGCTGGAGGGGATGCAGCAGCAACAATAGCAGCTATTTCAGCAGCTCCAACTCCAGCAGCAGCAATTCCAGAGGGAGAAGCAGCAGCTGCTGGAGCAGTTCCAGAGGAAGCAGCAGCAGCAAAAGCAGGAGTACCTGAAGCAGCACTTGGAGTCAAGATAGCTCCATCCCCTCAAGTTGGTGAGTCACTTGTTTCCCAAAGGATACAGGGTGGAGTACTCACCAAGATGGGACCTGCAGATGACCTGGAGGCCTTCCTCATGACTTTTGAGTTGGTGGCAGAGGCCTATCAGCAGCCACAGGATGTGTGGGCTACTAAAGTGCCCCCTCTATTAACTGGAGAGGCACAGGCTGCTTAACGGGCCCTGGGAGCAGTTTTTACCTTGGATTTTAAAGCCCTTAAAGCTTTCATACTTGATCAGTTGAGTCTCACAATAAAGGCCTATCACCAGAAGTTTCAGATAGAGACTCAGGATCCAAATGCATGGCCTATAGTCATGGCTTAGAAAGTAAAGGACTTGTGCATCCACTGGCTGAACCCTGACACACAGTGTGCTGTGAAAATAGTGGAACTGGTGATCATAGAACAGTTCTGTGCCATCCTACCAGTAGAAGCCTGCAGGTGGGTGTATTATCATCAGTTGACCAGCTTGGAGGAAGCCATCTGGAAAGCAGAGGGCTTCCTGAGGGCAGAATTAAACTGTCTGGATCCCTTGAAAGCCAGCAGGTCCCAGGGCTAAGGAAGTCTGGACTGTGGAGGGTACAGGAAGGGTCTCTGAAGAGGCCTCTTGTAGGGGTATTACCTCCTTCTCCTCTGAGACCACAGCCAGGAGAAGGGCCCTTGAGTGGCCCCTCCAGAGAAAATAGCCACCTGGGAAGATAGCATCCCTGAGAAGATAGCATTCCTTCCTGCAGCCCAGGAAGAGGAAGAGATGCTCTGATGATTTCTTCCAATGTGGGGAGAAGGACTATCGATATCAGGACTGCCCTCAGATGGGACTGTGGGTGGATGTGTGGCATGATGATAGAGTCCGGACCAGAGGTGATATGGGGTCCCAGTTAAGATAGGGGATGTCCTTGTTTAGGGATCATAGACTTGGGCTCTAGCCAGACCTTTATCCATGAGTAATTTGTGAATCCAGCAGACATCCTAGTGTTTGTGTCATGTGTTTGTGGAGATACGCTATCATACCCCATACCATAGCTGAGCTTAATCACTGGGGGAGAGGAAATTAGCAAGACACCTATGGTGGTCAGCCATTTAGCTCACCTAGTGGGGTTGGGGCAAGACTGGGGCTCTATGGCCAAATTGTTGTTGCTGGCTCAGAGAGTCAGTAGAAGCCAGGCTGAGCCAGAACTCAGGGAAATATTTCCCTTGTCATACCCTGAATTCTTTGGACCTCAAAACAGATCACACCAAGAGTGGCAGTGATTCAGGTGGGAGGCCATCTTGAGCCAGAGGAAATGATCTGGGAAAGGGATAAATGTTTAGTGAACTCTGGGGGTGGCCTGGATTTCACTTGTAATCAAAAGGAAGACCCAGTACATGCCACTCCTTGTGGCAAATGGGGTCATAGTGGATGCAAGCTTAGTGGCCCAGGACCCCCATTTTGAGTTACAAGGGAACCTCTTGATGAGAATGACAAAAGACAAGAACACAGGGACCTGGCAGTTCCAACTATTAGTGCCAAAGCTGTACCATAATCAGATTTTGAAATTATCCCATGATATATAATGGGGGGGGGGAGGTCATTTACAGATATAAAAGACCCAGAATATGGTACTGGAAAAGTTTTTTCTGGCCTGGGGTACGCCAAGAAATAAAGGACTATTTTACATCCTACCCCGAATACCAACTGCTCACCCCTTGCCCCACTCACAAGACCAGAGTGGTACCTGCTCCATTGGTTAGCATATCTTTTGAGTGGCTTGGAGTGGACTTGGTGGGGCCACTTAAGCCCAGTTGAAGAGGGTCCAAGTTCATCCTGGTCCTTGTCAACTATGGCACTCACTACCCTGGGGCTCTGGAAATATGCTCAGTTTAAGCACAAACAGTGGCCTCTGAGCTATTACAGATATTCTCCCAGGTGGGCTTTCCAAGAGAAGTCTTGGCTGACTAGGGCACGGTCTTTATATACCAGTTACTAGAAGTCTGGGAGTTATTGACCATCCATCCTGTCAAGAGTTCAGTGTACCATCCCCGATGGCTGGATTAGCTGCAGGATTTAATAAGACACTGAAGGGGATGTTGAGAAAATTTGTCCAGAAGAGCCTCAGAATTGGGACCAGTTATTACCGTACTTATTGTTTGCCATTCAGGACCTCCATGGGCTTTTCCACCTGTGAATTATTGTATGGGAGGCAATCCCAGGGTATGTTAAATCTCTTACAAGAATCCTGGCAGGCCCAGGGGACAACTACATAGAATGTAGTCCAATATGTGTTGAAGCTATGGAAAAGATTAGAACTGGTGGATGCCCTTTCAAAAAACAAAACAAAACAACTCAGGGCTACACAGCAGGCACAGGAACAGCAATACAAAAAAAAAAAAAAGACTGGCTCTGGGTTTATCAGTGAGGGGATAGAGTGTTACTATTTCTTCCCTTCTCTGAGAATAGGTTGCTGGCTAAGTGGCAAGGCCGTTTTGAGGTAGGCAAGGTAAATTATGAAGTTCACCCAGCAGGGAAATGGCAGGGTTTGCAGATATATCATGTCAACCTGGTGAGGCCCTGGACGGTCCAAGAAACTTGTTTGGTTTCTATGTGTTTGCAGGGAACTGGCACGATGATTCTGGATTCAGAAGAGCTACTCAAGCATTCCAGCATGGTTGAGACAAATTGTAAAAAAAGAGGTTCAGCTGCTGGGCCTAGGGGTAATAGAAGAGTTTGCCAGTGAGTGGGAGTAGCCCACCTGTTTTGGTGCCAAAGCACAATCACACCATTCAGTTTTGTATTTCTATAAAGTCAACACAGTTTCAATGTGTAGTGCATTTCTTATGCCTAGAATAGATGAGATAGTGGATGGAACAAGGAATGCAGATTATATAACCACCCTGGATTTAACCAAAGGGTATTGGCAAATACCCACATCCTGAGAAATAACAGTCTTTGAACCCTGTGGACTCTACCATTTCCAAACTGTACCTTTTGTTCTTCAGGGGGCCTCTGTCCCCTTCCAACATCTAATGGACAAAATACCTGTCCCTGCAGCCTTTTGTTTTTCAATACACCACCACCGTTGGACTGCACATGCAAATGCAGACCTCTTTTCCACAGAGTAGGAGGATTAGGAATGGAAGAGTATGTCCAGGGATCTTCTCCTGGGAGGGGGGGATGTGCAATCAGGTACACGGCCTAGGGGCTCGAACCAAGCTGCAGGGGGTTAGAGGACAATAGCTTGCCTGTCTAGGAGGACTGGGCCAGCTGACAGGTGATTGGGTTGCCCTGGAGAACGTTAAAAGCTCCCACAGAGATGCTGCTGAGCAGGAAGGTAGTTGAGACGAAAGGTAACGGTGCAGGACTATGGTGAAGCCCTTGCCTTAGAAACGATGTCTGGGGGAGGGGGATTTTGTTGATGTTTTGTTATTCTGTTTATTTTGGGCTAGGAAAGAGGGAAGGCTGGCTCTCGGCCCTGGCTAAAGTAGGAAAAATCAATGCTTTCTTTTTTCCATTTTATTTTACCATTTAAATAACCATAATATAGAGTCAGAAATCATAACAGTGTCTAATCAATCATCTGAACTTAAATAAAATTGAGTTTTAATTAATTATATTTGTGCTGGAAAACTCAATTTCCCTGGAAAAGAACCAATATTTTTATTTAAACTACTAAATCAAGATAACTGTGCTTACTAGGCACATTAACCAGCTGCGTATAATTTGGTGTCTTTAACTAATTCACTAAAAGCATGTCAGTTTCGCCACAGCTAATCACATCTACACGGCTAAATCACACCTTAGATATTATTTTCCTGCCTAAATGCCCCTCTGCTGTTTCACTGAAATCTAGTACTATATTCTTTTTTACTGTCTTCAGTAATGTACTGTGCAATGGTGCTTTGCATAATTAAACTGCTTCTGTAGTCTGTCCCAGTGATGGGTTCATTTAAGTGGTGGTTGAAGTTGGTTGTATATTTGTTTACATATTTCTTTTTTTTTCTTTTATATTTTAAGTGTATATAGAATACAATGAAAGTATTTCTCCAAGGAAAGGATTTGTTGCAAGCCTGAAGCTCTGATTCCTCTTCTTGGCTGGAGAGGAGTAAGTTCCCCATCTTCTTGGCCAGATTTTCTGAGTATGCAGTACAGTTACCTGAACTCTAAACTAGAGAAAAGAGTCCCAACAAATTAGGAAATTGGCTGTAAGGACAAAGGGACATTATGTCACCTAATCTGACCCCCTCCCCCCACCTCAAATCTCACCCCTGCCTTTAACTCTGTAACTTTCACTCTTGATCTGGATATATTCACTACTTCCTTGGTAATTTGTTCCAATCATGCTCATGGTAAAATTGCATTTTATTTTTAACAGAAATTTGGCTGCCTTCAGCTTCCAAACACTGGTTCTTGTTATGTCTTTTTTCCACAAGATTAAAAAGCCCTTTAGTAACTGGTATTTTCTCCCTGTCCTTTCATGCTACATCTAAGTGGTATTTTTTGGTAAGTTGGAGGGACAAAGAGTTTTTTGTTTGTTTTTTAATAAGTTTTCCAGTATGAGGCATTTCCTCCAGGCCTCAGATTAAATTGGTTATTTTTTTCTTCTGCCTCTCCAAATTTGAGCACTGGAATAGGACACCATATTCCAGTATCAGTCTCATCAATGACATACAGAGATAAAATCATCCACAATTACTCACTGTTACTCAGTCAATTCTTAACCTGTTTAATATGGACTTATTTATATTTTAATTGGACTACTTTTGCAATCAGAATGTTGTGTCAAGCACCTTGCAGAATCCCAGTGTGTTAAATCTATCCAGTTCTCTTAACAAATAAGCTTGTAAACTTATCAAATAATTAAATCAAATTTGTTTGGAAGGATCTATTACCATAAAACCATGTTGAGTTACATTAATTATATTTCTAGCTTTGATACTTCATTCATTGAGTACAGTCAGCTTTTCCATTAGTATTCTTATGTGTGAAACTAACCCCTCCCTTTTTTGGATACTGTCACAATATTAACAACCTTTTAGTTTTCTGTAATTTCCCAGAATTCCAAAATGTATTAACATCAGTGGACCAGAGGTAAGTGATTTAGGACTTTGGGAGTATAAGTTATCTGGGCCTTTAAAAAATCCCTTGTAAATATTTGGTAATTTGGTATATGCAGGTAAATTTGGTCACTAATTAAATGTAATATAGACCTGTGCCCTGGGTAACACTTATGTCTATACACAGTTCTTCTAAGAAAGCATTTGTATCAGAGTTTAAACCTACATTTTTAGAAACCAGGCCAAAAAAATCAACTGAAGTGGAAATACTTCTAAATTATTCCAATAGAGGCCATGCAGTAAACCTTGTTTTGAATTTGATATGCAAGCCCATCATGAACTTACCATTTATATATTGGAGTCTTCTAGAAATATGCCAGAAGGAATTATAACTTGGGAAATAGATAACAATACTGAATAAGGCAGGACTACTATAAGGTAAAAATGTACAAGTGGACCATTCACCAGAGCACAGTTAATCATTCCTTGAAGCAATGTATAGTACATAGTGTACAAGACTCCTAGCTTGAACACAGCAAGGATTCATTTTTGTTCCTTTAAACAGGTTGCCAAGAAGTCTGACACTACCAAAAAGGGTTATTTTATCATTGAAGTCATCCACAAACACCATAATAGTGCTCTCACAGAGCTGAAAGAGGCTGCAAACCTTCCAGCTGAATGTAATGATGAACCCATTGACAGGATGACATTCATTCCAGCAGCAGGCAGCAATAGATGGATACATGAGTCAGACAGATTCCTTCAGCTGACACAGGCTAAATATGCAGTCGTAATCAGTATTTTGGAACAGTGTCCCTAATTTGACACTGATGCAGAGAGGTTTCCATGCTCCTTTCTAAAAATGGACTTTGTTGTCAAATTGGCGAGTGTGTGTGTAAAACATCCTGTCACTCTCAAAACCTCTAGTTCTGCCTGTTGACAAGACTTCACTTATTTTCAAGGCTTTTATGAATAGGAGAGACAATGAAGAAACCACATTTTCAGCTCTGTCCCAAAGTGAAGTGTCAAATCCAATGTGTGTTGAGCTGTCTGTTTCAGGAGTATGGACAAGACAAACCAACTAGCAGAAGAAACGCTTGTTCTTCTGATCCTGAGTGCTAGAGAAATCTTTAACTGCATACTATACTGTTTTCTTGAGCTATGTTATCATTGAATATCAGGGATAGATCCCATAAGAATTTTGTGGGGGGTAAGGGCTGGCATTGCTTATATAATAGAAGTAGGATAATGGTCAGAAGTGCATCTATAAAAATGCCACCCTGTTACTTCACATAAAATGATCTCTATGGCACATAATTTTTGAGCCATATCATCTCTGTTTACTTAAGAAAACTAAAAGGTTACTTCTGCCAGCACTACAGAGCCAATATGCAAAAACTGTGGAGAAGCAGGCAGCTGTTATTGTTCAGTAGCTATATGAGATTTTACTTTATGTATCTTTTCAGAAATAGTAATAGATGGCTAGAGAAAGGCACAGCCTCAGTGGTTAGATATCAAGGTACTATCTCTAAAATTATACAGAACACTGAAATTAAAGTTCAGAACTATAGTCTAAATTCCATAAACATTATCTGCTATTTTGAAATGAACCCATTTTGAGAGTGTTTAATTTTCTTAGTTTTTACTGTTCCCAAGCATGCTAGCCGATTAGTTCAGGAGCTGCAATACTCAATGAAACAGCAAAGTATAAATTAAAGTTGCAGGGAAAGCAGCTTTTTCATATGGACAATAACACCAAAGCCTTGTTCTAAAGTTGCATAACCAGCCAGGAGCAAAGGCATACCCTGAGACTGAATTACTCAATTAAACAATTATGCAGCTAATTTTAGCTGTGTAAGTGGCATTTTGGAGCATGTACAAGGATTTTAGATCTGCACAAAACACCCTAAGGAGTCCACCCAGCCACTTGGGTCCACCTGTTCAGCAACTAGGTGGGCATGTGTATATATGAAGTGTTCAATGCAGAACTGCCTAAATAGCTCCACAGTAAAGGTCTTGGCATCTACACATGCATCTGTATTAGTCTGCAGGAAACTAATAAATTCTGCCGCAGGGTAGTACTTGTAAGTAAAAGTACTATCCTTCTTCAATGTTTTTTTTTACTTCACAGGAGCATATGTGTATAGGCTGATATGGCTGGCTGGGGAATGAGGATACTTCAGTGTGGGGGCTACCTACTGTCTAGCCCTGCACTAGAGCACTGTTGTGCCCAAGCCAGTCCCTCTGCAGCACATTGATCTGGGGAAGAGCAGGCCCAGGTGGTAGGCTGACCCCCTGGGCCTCCTGCCAGCCAGTGCTGCTCCAGCTCAGCTCAACATGCTGCGGTCCTAGGCATACGTGTGAACATGGCACCTGGGAGGAATAAACTCTGGTGTAATAAGTACTGGAGTTTATTGTGTTGCATTTATTTTCATGTGTAGACATGCCCAGTGAGACCCTATTCCAGTCTGTTCAAGTCTCTGAAAAAATATTATTATACCTACTCTTATAACATACCATCATCTTGGCTTTAAAAATAAATCACAAAAAGCAGCAAGTAGTGGTAGGACTCATCCACCTTTTGTATTACCTGTTTTTCGTGGGCTGAAGTAGGAATAGAGTTCACTTATGTGGAGGAGAAGGACGATCTTTTATCCTTGTAGTCTAGTCATTAGGGTATTTGCTCAGGAAGTAAGAGACATAGGTTCTAAACCTCTCTGTACACACACCAAATGGGGTTGAAGCTATGCCTCCCACTTTCTAGAGAAGAGATTTAACAAACAGGCCATGAACAAAGAATCACTAATAGGATTCTCCACCATTTATGTTGAAGCAGGTCCAAGGGTGGACCAGAAGGAGATCAAGAAAGAGGAAGTGTGGCTGAGTAAAATAGGAACCAGCATGGAAGAGGATATGTGCCTTGGCTTCTGCCCACACTCCCAAGGAAGCAGAAAGTTATCCATTTATCTTGCATTCTCTCTGATTACCATTACATGCAAATATACAAACACCATTGGGGGCAGAAGTAAGGTCCAGAATCCAAAGAATCCTCCCAGTTATGCAGGCTGG
>NW_017729033.1:51739341-51764633 GCF_001723915.1 Gavialis gangeticus
TGTGGGGTGGGGGGGAGGAGGAGGTGGGAAGTGGAGAGTGGAGGATGTAGGAACTAAAACCCATGTAAAAGTGGCCCAAAATGTCATTTACATAGCTGATTCTAACTATGTAGTTGCCACCTATATGTAGAATTGGATTTGGATTCTTGTACTCTGAAATATTATATTGGAATTCCCAAGAAGAATATGTACTGTTATTCTTCATAGACCTTCAAGACAATCTGTAGCACATACCCACTGGAGTAAATAAAGACTTGTAGAAACATGGGTGTCTGCTTATGTGCTTGTGACTCCCATCTGCTGTTATAAATTAAACAATTCTAAAACTGATAAATAACTGGATGGGAAAGTACATGCCATTATGTGGTAATGCAAGATTCTGCATTTGCATCTTCTTCATGGATTGGGTGCTATGTGATAACATATTTTCACATGTTCAATGCATTTGAAAAAAAAAAATCTACCTGTAAGGAATTTGTAAACACAGGAAAAAGAGTTAAAATTATCAAGCAAAATATTCATCTGGTTGTAGAAGTGACTGATTTTCTAATATGATTTTGAAATTCAGAAATAAAATTAAGTAGTTTTCACTTATTTAGTGATCTCTTATGGAAATCAGTAATGAGGAATGATTATAAAATAATAAGGTGACATTTCTCACTACAACTGTATTTAAGTGAACATAATACTATTGTTTATTATAAGGTAGAGACTACAACAGTAACGGCTGGAATGCAAGAAACCGGTCTTAAGCAAGGAGAGGTATATTTCCTATATTTCTCTAATTCCTATTATATAAAATTAGGTATGCATAATTGCACCAGAATTTCCCTGGAAAAAATCTCTGCTACAATTTGTAGTATTTCATGCACCCACTATAATGTAGCTCTGCTTTTACCCTCCACTCCCCCTGGGTCTGCAAGAGGTATAACTGATCTGACAGTTATGCATGCATTGGGGGTGGGGGACACCCCACACATGCATATACATGAACACAGATGGTAAATTTTGTTTTAGAGGCAAGGTAAGAATTAGCAACTAAGTGGGTATTTTCACCTATGAAGTGTAGATACAAATAGTTTCACACATGTATGAGGAAAAGAACTGAAAAATTAAACCTGAAACATCCAGAAAAAATAATGTGAAAGCTAGAGAGATTGCAAGCAAGGAACATTTTCTTTAAAAATGCAGTCACATGGATGACAGAAAGCACATTCTAATTAAACTAGCTAATACATGCATTGTTTTTTAGTTTGTTTTTAGTGATTGAAGTTAAAAAAAATGAAAGAGCTTATAAAGAAGGAATAGTTAATGCGAGTGTATTAACAAGATGGAGAGGCTGAAAGGGATCTGAGGAAACCCATTTGTACATGGAAAAGTAGTAGTCAGTAACAGGCTTAATAGAAGCAAAACAGAAGAAAAGAGAGGTAAAAATCAAGGCTCAAATCTCTCAAAGTGAAGTGAGGTGTTTGGGTCCAAAACAGAAGCAAAGTTTTTACACTTGAAAAGGATAAATGCAGCAGTTCCTCATAGTGTTCACCCGGCAGAGAATTTTTAGAAAAGGTGGTTCAAGAAGGGTTTTTTCATTCTGAAACAGATACTTTGAGTACTGTTTCCAAAGAGACACATACATTACATCTGTGGCTCATTATGTAAAAGCAAAATATAAGCACATATTTGTACTGAAGCCTATTATGTAGTAGTTTATATTACAATATGCTGTTTAATATTATGAGTCATGGCCAGTAAGCTAACCTTGTTACACATAACAGTTTTTGATTTTAGCAAAAATGAACCAAATGAGATGCTATGCTCCGGCTGATGTGAGTTACCTTCATGAAGTGCAACAATTGAAAGGTATCAGTTTCCAAGAACCTGGCTTCATATACTTTCCCCCTGCAATTACTGAAGCAGGAACTCTTACCTGTCAATTTTTTGATATGTGAATGAAAGCTTTCAAAACAAAGTCTCTCTACTTAATTACAAACTACCCGGATTCAGAAGTCAAGGTCTTATCTGAAACAATAGGATCCTACTTTTCTACAGTAGCTCACAATAGAACACCTGGGATTCAAGTTGCAATCAAAATAGGCTTGCAGTTATTTATAAAAATAGTCTTAGAGTTAACAATGATAAATAGCTGTAGCAATTACAAAGTATTTACCAATAATAATGCAGTTGCTGTAGCGATTTTTATCTTACTGCAGCCTTTAACAAGCTTATATTTTTGTATTTCTAAGATTTCTTTATAACTAAAAATGTGATTTTTCTCTCTTTTGAGTCAATAATCTGAATTGTATCTTGTATATATCTGAGAGAATTCTAATTATGCAAAGAATAAATGTGTGTGTGTAATGCATCTGGGGAAGTAATGGTAAAAGAAAAGGGGACGTGGAATACTTTTATTTTGAAGAACCTCTTTAACAGTGAGTGTACAAATTTTTAATAGAGTTGTGGACTGCATGATTAAAAAAGAAAGGGAAGAGAAATAGCACTTACTGATATTTTCCTGAGGAATATGAAGAAAATATTTAGCTGGACCAGTTCAGACCTGATTAAACACATCTCAATTGCCTTAAGTGACATTGCATCCAATTAAATTCAATCAAAACTTGGCCTGTAGCAAGTGAGGTTGAATCAATGATGATCATAAAGGGAGATTTGAAAGTGAATTGAGAAAATTTGCAAGGTCTTTAATGCCCACTGACAGGTGCCTAACTATTATGTATACCTATGAAAATCTTTCCCAATGACTTAGAAAGAAATCCAGGATGAAAATGGAAAATGGAGTTCAGGTGATTTTCTTTAGATCCTTTTAGGTAATGAAAATAGAATAGAAAATGTACTATCTATAACGAAGTGAGAGATTAAGTAAGAAACTGCTGAAATTAAAACACTTACCGGTTAATAGCCCTGGATAACCAATTGCATAATAATCTTAAAGGACCCATTGAGAAACTTGCTAAGGAATAGTTCAGGAAATATAAATGGCATAGCCTTATGTCAGGTAAAATAAAGGATGGTTAACTCACATTTAATCAGCAAAGAAATGGAAGCTAATATACAATAACTGCCAGTTAGCACGGTTTCATGTATGGTAGGTCACGGATCAACGAGAGCCACTTCCACGTAGTGATCCCTGGTAATGTCTCTGACAGCCAAGAGCTGCCAAATTGACAAAAGACACCAAAGTACACAAAGATAAAGATATGGCCACTGTTTTTGTCATAGGACAGAAGAAGAAAATGGTAGGTACATGGACAGATCCAGGATTTTGTAAGGGGTGATTACACCACTGCTTCCAGTCTTCCCCCTGCCAAACTATGGTAGGCAGACCACACCTTGGGAGCAGCGACCAGGGGTACTGTTCACCCTGGAGCTATAAAAATCCAGACCTGTAATCCTATACAAAATGGAAAATGATTTGTTTGATAAGACCTACACAAGAGCAGATCCAGAGAGGATGCAGTGCCATGGTTGAACCCCTCCTTTCAGAGCACAAATGGGAGTAGGAGCCTGGGACTTGTATAAGTCCCCTGAAGCAGATAAGAATGCTCCCCGCCCCCCTGGATCTTCCTTTGCATGCTTAGCAGCACATCATCTCTGCTACCATTTCTCCACTCCCCTGCTTGCCAGTGCCACTCCCTCAACTCTCTCCAGCTGCCCTAAGCCACTCCTAACTCATTCCAGCTGGGCTGAATATGGAGTTAAGATCAGCCCAAGAGAGCAAAGTGGCAGCAGCAGATGGGTTTCCTCTCCCTGGCCAGGTGTTCCCTACTAGCAAGGGGCAGGCATAGGGAAGGGGAACTCACCCAGCACCACCACTGACCATGCATGGCATAGCAGTTTGTACAGCAACAGCTGTGAGCAGGGGAGGGGAAGTTAGGAGTGCCAAAAATGGTAGTGGGGGAGTTTCATATCTGTTTTAAGGACTTAAAATGCCCCAGCTGCAGCCCTCAGCTACTCTCTCCTCATTTTTTCCTGGGCTTCCTGCCCCAGATTTGCAGCTGCTCAATCATGTGCATGCATTCTGCAGCCTTCAGTTCCAAGCTTCAGTTGCTATATCTGTGTGCACAGCCTGCTGCAAATCCACATCCCAATGGTGCAAACACCCTGATTGGGTTTGCAAGCCCTAAGCAAACCCATCAGCACCTCTACAATACTATATAACAATAGTTTATACAAGTGTTAAGCGTACACAGTATTACTCATCATTTGTACACAATGCTGTCAGGTACTCTTTGTATATGTCAATTATTGATTCCAGAGTGAGTTTGACTTCATCTGTCTCTTTATTCAGTCTGAGCAGCTTTGTCTCAAAGGCATTGTATACCATGTAAAACAGTTAATGTTATTTCTACCAGGCTTGAAAATACAGAGGGCTGGATATGTTTATGACCTGGACTGAAAATTTGCATTAATTTCCCAATCCACGAATGATTCCACAGGAAATACTCCTATTCAGTTATACCAGTGTAAAAGTGGAAGGACTTACTGCTTGGAAGGTTTTAAAGCCAGTCGTTTGGATTTGGAAGGGTTTGACTCTTGATTCTTTAAGTGTTTGAGTTGGCAATGTTGCATTGCAGAATATTTTCTCTAATGTGGGATATCAACTGCTTTCCTCAAATAGGTGAATTATCAATGTAATATATATAATAGTATGTTGTTCTCAGAAGACCAAGGAGTTAAGCTATAGAATGATAACGCTTGTTTATTCAGAGAGCAGTACCTTGCCTACAGTTCATCTGTTCCCTCCTGCAATCCCTGGGCCAATGTAACAGTTTAAACATAATGCTCTTAAAGGTATCTGTGGTGGTACTGCTTCTGTCTGAAATCTTATTTTATCCCTTATTTCTTACATTGCCCAGCCTTGTGACTCCTGCATATATTCCGACTCTCGCCTTCCACATCTTGATTAATTTATATGTTATTAGTTGGGAAGCGTTACTTAAATTTCTTTTCCGCAGTTAGACAGTGGCAATCTATGTAGAGATTTATCTGGGTTATCAATTCACCTGTACCTCTCTTGATGATACTAAAAAATAATGTCATCAATGACATGAGTCTTATTTGAGTTATGCAGTTTTCTTTATTTTCTTTCTTTCTTTATTTTTACATCTACGAACAGCTCACAATCAGACATATCACAGTTATTTCCCACTGTATGCAACTCTTAATTTTTTACATTAGGAATATTTAATTAGATAAAGACTCAGATAACATATCATTTAGGGCAAAGCTAACTGAAAAGTTCAAATGCAACCAGGATACTTTTTATTTTTTTGTATATGTCATTTCCTTATATTTCCCTTTATCTCCAGGTGTGAACTGGTTTCACTAACTCCCTCAGAACACTCCCATTTTTTCTTTCTTTTTTCTTTTTTTTTAACAGTGAGGGAATAGCCATCAATCAGGCTCTTTCTCTCCTCAAAACCCCTAGAGCCCAACTGGCTCAGCTCAATGTCCAAACACAAAAAGAAACAAGTTTAACTTTTGCTCAGACCTGAAGGATTATCACTGTTTCCTCCTTCTCACAGCTTGGGCCAACGCTCCTTTTTTCTTCAGAGTATCTTTTTTTTTTTAAAAGATGAACTTACTTTCCCAGTGCCTTCCTAATAGCATTCGGTCAAGTCCTCTCTTCCACCCGGGTCAGGTTCCAGGGATTCTTCGCTCCCCACAGTCCTTTAGAGTTTTTTTTCTTCCCCGTAGTCTCTCCATGCTCTGAACTGCCCCTCCTGGGGGTTCTCTATCTTAAGGGAGCAGCTTCCTTGGAAGTGTCACTCTCCTGCTCTTGTTGTGTCTTTACTCCATTTGGTCTCTTTCCCTGTGATAAGTATTTTTTTATGATCAGTCCCTCGTCACAGTATCCACACATCTTTCCCATTTACATGCAACTTATCCCCATATAATACTAATATTGGAAGTTTAGTTCAACCCATAGTTAAAGCGCATTTTAACAGGTCTCTATTAATCTTTGTGTTGGCTTTTTAGTTCTAAGTAATCTCATTTTCTCTGCATTCTCAATCCTTATTGGTTCCATTCTTGTTTGGTTTCCTTGAGATGTCTCTACTTCAGTGTCATTTTCAATGTCCTCTGTCATTTCTTGTTGGTTTGATATTAGGTCTGTTTCCTTTGGTGAATCTCATGATGCTGCTTCTTTTCTCTCCTTTATGAGCTGCAAGTGTTGCCTGTTTCTTCTTAAAACCTGTCCTTCTGGTATGACTACTTTGTAGGATCTAGGAGCTACTTGATGGGAAACTAGGGCATTTTGTTTCAACTTTCTTCCATCTGAAATAAGAACCATATCTTTGTTGTGCAGTTGTGGCAACTCCCTGGAACCCCTGTCATAGTACCATTTTTGTTTGAGTTTCTTGAATTGTTTAAATGTTTTCACATCTTGCTTTTCATTTTGATGAGCATCAGTCATAAGAATTGGCTGCATGGCTTTGAGTTTCCTGTTAAACAGCATTTCTGTTGCAGTTAATCCATGTTTCGTTAGTGTTGTCCTGTAATTTAAAAGTGACAGGTAAACATTGGTGTGTGAATCTGTAGATTTTTTCAATAATTTCTTCACTATTTGTACTCCATTTTCTACTAAACCACTGGATTGTGGGTATTTAGGACTTGAAACTGGTGATGGAATCCATATTTTTTTGCAAACTCTTTAAATTCAAAACCATTGAATTGAGGTCCGTTGACTCTTCTCACAATTTGTGGAATCCCATATCTAGCAAAAGTCAGTTTGATGTGATTTATGATGACATGGTTTGTGGTTGTGATTTTGATCATTGCAGTTTCAGGATAGTGAGAATAATAATCCAGCACTAATGTGTATTTTTTCCTGCATGTGTGAATACAACAATATCCACTTAATACTCCGGAGCTATGGGCTCCTCCATGACCATCATGGGCTCTTTTCTTTGCACTGATCTGTACTTCAGGCATGTTTTGAAGGTCTTGATGGAATTATGATGGAACTCGATGGGACTATGGTTTATACTGACAATGATGTACTAGTTTGGGGAAATACTAATATAAATTTGGGGAATAAAATAGTTTGGGGAAATACTATAGAAGAACATGACTTGAGACTAAAAGAGGCACTGATAACATCTCACAGAGAAGATTTGAAACTGAACAAACAAAAATGCAAATTCAGGGTCAAATAAATAACTTATTGGGGGAAATAGCTCTCTGAGAAAGGGGTGCAAATTGATCCTGCAAGGGTTAAGGGCATTACAAACGTGCCACCACCTACAGATTAGGAAGGAGTGCAAAAATTACTGGGAATGATCAATTTTGTAGGGAAATATCTACCTAACTTAGCAGAGCAAACCAGACACCATAGATCACTCCTACAAAAAAATGCTCAGGGGACATGGGAACATGAAGCTGAATTTAAAAACTCGAAGGAAAGAATAATGAAAGTTCTGGTGCTAAAATACGATGACCCTAAGAGGCCGATTAAATTGTCAACAGGGCATTGGAGCAGCTTTGCTTCAAAAACACTGGGGTAGCTAGAAACCAGTACAGGCAGTCCTCAACTTAAGATGTTTGAAGTTACAACAAATGGCACTTACAATGTTTATAAATTGATACACTGTTTTGACTTTTTGACATCAGTTTTGTTTTTATGACACTTGATCTGATGTTACGCCACACCACAATAGCGAACAAGTTCATGGCATCACCCGTTTCTCTGGAGAACATCTGTCCAAACTCCCTTGGACACTTTCTTTAAGAAAGAAGATAAGACTCTAGAAAAACCTGCAGCCAAGACTCCTGAGAAGACTCCAGCCAAGAACCCTTTAAAAGTCCAACCAAGAGCCCATCAACAAGTCACCTCAACTCCAGCAAAATTGCCTCAGAGAAGTCCTTCCTAATCAATATGATTGCTATTTACAATATAAATATATTAATGTCACTATATTACTCAGCTATAATTGATAGAGTACAATATTCTGGGTTATTTTGGGTGAAAATAGGGTATTGGGCCTGGGTTCAGGAACCAATCCCCCATTTATAACATCGTTCCTATGGGAAAATTGGTTCTGAGTTACAATTTTTTGACTTAAGACACAGTTTTCTGGAAGCAATTATGTCATAAGTCCAAGGGCTGTCTGTAGCATGTGCATCCAGAGCACTCTCTACGTCAGAGTGTCTATATGCACAAATTGAGAATGAAAGTTTAGCTCTAGTATATGGCTCTAAGAAATTTCATATATTCATCTATGGGAAGTCAGTGATAGCTGAAACTGATCATAAAACTTTGATAACTATCACAAAGAAAGGGTTATCAGACATGCCACCCAGATTATAAAGACTTTTCTTTCAACTGCAAATGTATGATCTAGACATATGGTACATGCCAGGAAAACACCTACTTATTGCAGATACATTGTCCAGAGCATATGACACAACAGAAAATGACAGAATTCCAGATTCATAGTACATGTTAATATAATTAAAAGAATGATTCCTGTCTCAGATAAAATGTGGGCACTAATTGTAGAAGCTACTGCTCAGGACACCTCATTGCAAAAACTGATAACAGCTATTTGTGCTGGTTGGCCTGTAAAACATACCTAGCCCCTGCTCTCTGTTCAAGGAAGAGCTGTCAGCACTGGATGGCATTTTGATCAAAGGGTCATGACTTGTTCCAGCAGTGCTAAAGAAAGACATGTTAAACAGAATACATGAAGGGCAGCTAGGCACTGAAAAATGCAAAAGGAGAGTAAGGAATGCTTTATTTTGGCCCAACATAAATAATGACATAGAAGATCCAGTAAAGGCTTGTACAACATCTTTTATGGACACAGTCCAAAAGGAAGCCATAAAAGCAATACCTTCTAAAGGGTGTATGATCTAGTGCTTTTCTTTCCTAGAGGAACTAGGCAAAACCCTGAAGAGGCATCCCCAGTGGAGAAATATGACTTCTGGTTTAGGCTTCTATCACATTGCCAAAAACATCTTCCTTGGTGGGAATGGGAAAATGCTCCCTTTTGATGTATTTGTTCATTTGCTTAAGATCCAGATATAATCTCAAGGATCCATGTTTCTTTTCTGTTATGACTAGTGAATGTACCCAAGCAGATAGTTGCTCTACTTCTTCTATTATGTCCATGTTAACTAATCTAGCTAATTCCTTTTTCTGTTTCTCCCTTAATACAAGGGAAACATTTCTTGGAGCATGACTACAAAAACAACATTTTTTTTAAGATGATTGATTTCTAACCCTTCCTGGAAGTTGCTTGCAGGCCTAGTTCTCCCAGGCCTAGTTGTCTCTCAACTTTCAGCATGGCAGCACACAATACTGAAAGACTCTTACAAAAATAAACTCGAAGTGCCTCATTATATTCTTAAAATGTTTGCTCAGATTTCTTTTACTGCATCACTTAATATAGCTATTAAAAGAACAAAAATATAAACTAATAATTATTCACGAAACATTCCAAATTGCTACTGAATGCAAATACTATAAACCTATTTTTAGGAGCTTCACACTTTTTTTCTGTTATAATATGGTGCCATAGCCTGAATATTTCTGGAGGAAAAAAACCCCAAAAAACTTGTTGCAAAGTTACGATACATAACGTAGCTTAACTAAAACAGGATGGAATTTCAAATGTTGCTCTAGAAATCATACTTTTATATAATGCTAGTCAGTACAGAGTGGCTGTAAGGGAATATGAAGAGTTAGTGTAGTCAGATCCTTAGATGGATATTTTGCGTTGAGGATTAAACTCTTAACCCAGAACCGTCCTCCATTGCTTCATCATGATTCTCCTGTAACTAAATGATAGACAGCTAGCAGGCATCTATGTAATTCCATCCCAAAATATAGCTGCCACCAACAAGGGAGAATTTTACTTCAAATGAGTTTGGAGCACTAAACAAAAGGAAATGACATACTGAGCTATCAACTGTAGGCCTACAAGCTTTCTTATTTATCTTTACAGTAATATACCAATAGTTTTGACCTGATTTGGATAAGTGAAGTGACATTTAGGTCTTTGTTTTCTCTGTAGTTGTAAAGGCTGTCAAATTCGCTGAAAGCTTTGGCATCTAAGATGGTTCATTTTACTCTTGGGATAAAAGCTACATTGATGGGCGAGAGATGCCCACTTGACTTAAAGCAAGAGAAAATGCTAATTTCACAAGTTTCTGTAAGTAACTGTCTTTCTTTAAAACTTTTGGCCAATTTCATTATCATGACTTACACATTGGAAAGTTGAAGACATATCAGTTATAGAACCTTATGGAAGGAGTCTTTAAGATGGTATGGATTATCTGACTATAAGAGACAATGGGGATTAGAGTTAGTCCATCCAGCATGTAAAAAGGCACAAAAATGGAGATAAATATTAATAGAAATTGAGATGAAATGGCAATGTTGACGCTGTAAGAAACATGAAGAAACATAATCTATGATATAGTCTGGGGTGAATGTGAGAAAAACTTAGGAGGCAAAGATTTTATAATTGAAATTTTAAGAAGATCAGTATCAGAAAGAATTTTGAATATCCAGTAATCAGTAGCCCTGTGTGAACAGAGAACTATTCCATTCAGATTTGGATTCAGCTGATTCGGATGCCAGCAATTCGATTCGGAGCTCCAAATCAGTTTTCCGCTTCAATTTGGAGCCAATTAAAAAATTCGGCCATAGGGCATAATGGGGAATCAATGAAATATCTATAACTGTGTTGTTTTTTGTCTGATTTGGATGCAACTTGACGAGGTAGTAGCCCCTGGTGAGGCCACAAAGCCTGCCAAGTTTCAACAAGACAGGTGTAGGGGTTTCTGGGAAATTGCACCTAAGCTGCTGACAAGCAAAACTCATGTCGTGTGTCTGTTAAGCCGCAGTGGGGTGAACACTGCAGGGGTAGTATCCCCTGATAAGGCCACAAAACCTGCCAAGTCTCAAGAATACTTGAGAGTACTGCATCCAGTTTTGGGCTCCACAATTCAAAAAGGATGTGGAGAAGCTTGAGAGAGTGCAGAGGAGAGCCACGTGCATGATCAGAGGTCAGAAAAATAGACCTTATGAGGAGAGGCTGAGAGCCATGGGACTCTTCAGCCTACAAAAGCGAAGGCTCAGGGGTGGTCTGGTGCCTGCCTATAAGTTTATCAGGGGTGCTCGCCAGGATCTGGAGGAACGTCTGTTCACCAGAGCTCCCCAGGGGATGACAAGGTCAAACGGTCATAAACTCCTTCAGGACCATTTCAGGCTGGACATAACAAAGAACTTTTTTACAGTCCGAGCCCCCAGGGTCTGGAATAGACTGCCACCAGGAGTGGTTCAAACACCTACTTTGAACACCTTCAAGAGAAATTTGGATGTTTATCTTGCTGGTATCCTATGACCCCTGCTGACTTCCTGCCCCTGGGGTAGGGGACTGGTCTCGATGATCTTCTGAGGTCCCTTCTAGCCCTAATGTCTATGAAATCTATGAAACCTTTGAGACAGATGCAGGGGTTTCTGGGAAACTGCACCTTGAAGAAAAATCCATGTCATATGTGTGTATTATGCCACAGTGAGGTGAAAACTGCAGAAGTGGTAGCCCCTGATGAGGCCACAAAGTCTGCCAAGTTTCAAGGAGACAGATGAAGGGGTTTCTGGGAAACTGCACCTCAAGCTGCTAACAAGCAAAACTCATGACATAGGTGACACTGTGTGTGTGTTAAGGCACAGTGGGGTGAAAACCGCAGGCCTGCTAGGCTGTGCTGTGACTACGAAGCCTTCTAGATGTCAAGGAGATATGTGCAGGTGGAGTCTGACTTCTGGGGCCCTGCACCTCTGGCTGCTAACAGGCAAAACTCATGACATGAGTGCTTGTGTAACTGCCTCTCTCTTAGGGGGCAGTGGGGTGAAAAAAAACTACTGCAGGCCTGCCAGGCCCTGCTGCAGCCATGAAGCCTGCCAGATGTGTCTGTCTTAGGGCAAAGCAGGGTAAAAAACACTACTACACACCTTCCAGGCCCTCCTGCAGCCACAAAGCCTGCCAGCTGTCAAGGAGATAGGTGCGGGGGAGCCTGGGTTTTGGAGCCCTACAACTCTGGCTGCTAACAGGAAAAACTCATGACATGGGTGGGTGATACTGTGTGTGTGTTAAGGTGCGCCCTCACTGGCTCTGAGGCCTCTACACAACATGGTAGTGTGCCCCAGTGAGGTCTCCTCGTCCCCTACAGCCTCATCGTGGTCCACCACTTTACATGACAACAGGTAAAATAACTTAGTGATTCACTGAGTACTAGCAGTAGCACCAGAAGCATCTCAGGTAGTCAAACTGTCAGAAAGTCCTTCGTTCCTCTCAACTAGGACCTGCTTCTTCTCCAGCAAGTCTGTTAAGGTGTGCTGTCACTGTGCAAATCTGTGTGTGTATGTGTACATTTGTGTTCAGGTGCACCCTTCCTGGCTCTGGGGCCTCTGCACAACACAGCAGTGTGCCCCAGTAAGGTCTCCTCCTCCCCTACAGTCTCAGTCTGGTCCACCACTGTAAATGATGGCAAGTCAAAATAACTTAACTGGCTCAACACCAGTAGCATCAGCAGCAGCATCAAAGGTACCCAAACAGAACTGTCACAGAGCCTTTCTTTTTCCAAAGGAATTGACAGCAAGAAGTAAAGATGTTATGTTTTATTGGATATATGATCTTACTTGTGGGGTGTGATGGCTTATCTTATGTTTTTATGTCTATAAGTTTATTATGAAAAAAAGGAATACTTAAAAAAATATATCTTAGGAAGCTTTTGAGTTGAAAAACCCTTTGTCAGGCTGAGGAAGTACCTGCAGTTGGCGTGTCTCCTGGTCCTGGATGGAAGGAATAGTAAAGAAGCCAGAGGCTGGCCTGACATGCAATGCAGGCAAGAAAGCCAGTCAGTGAAAATGGAAATGGAGGCATCAGGGGGTTATGGGACAGGCTGGGGTGAAGGGGGATGTAGGAAGGAAAAAGGAAATTGGTACAGACAGAGCGAGGAGCGTGGCACTCGGTCCAACTGCAAGTGTATCATAGGGAACCCCAGCAGTGGGAGGTTCATCTTCAAGTATACCAGCTGCTCCACCAAAGCAGGGTCCAAGCAGGTGCAGTGTGTTGTTACAACATCCCCAGCAATGCTGAACACCCTATCGCTTGGAACACTGGTTGGTGGACAGGACAGGTGTTGCCAGGCAACTATGGCCAGATCCTGCCACACCTGGCTGCAGCTTGCCCAATAGGCTAAGAGGTCAGAGTCCAGTGGCTCCACACCCTCAGAAAGATAGGTAGCCATGAAAGCCCTAACACTACCTGCCCGAGGCTGCGATCTGGTGTGTTTGGATCCCAACATTGAAGCCATGCCCATGGCCCACATTGGCAGTGGCTGGTGTGAAGGAGATTGGCTGGGGCTGGTTCTGGGACTGCTGGCACGGGAAAGTGGATCTCCCTCTTCCACATCCCCTCACCTCTGCAATTCAGCCTCCCTGACTTTGTTGACCAGCACCTGCATTCAATGATGGAGGGTTTTGGTGCTAGCAGTGAGCATGCTCCCCTTCACCCTACAGTCACACATGCCTGCCAGCATGTGGACCGTACTGGACTGCAAGGGATCCAGCCATCTCCTGATGCCCTCCTTCAGCTGCCTCACCAGTGCCTGCATGTCTGGTGACAGCAGCCTGCCCCAGCCAGGAACACTGATCCCCTGGAACTTCTCCATTTGGCTCTAAAGTTCCCTCACTAGGGGGATCATCTGGCTAAGGAGGGGATCGCCAGCACTAAGGGTCTCAGTGGCCTCGAGGAAGGGCCACCAAGATTTGGGAGATGGTACCCCACTCAGCTCTGTTCAGGGGGCTGCTGATCCCAATCTCCCCAAGCAAGGCCATCTCATGGATGGTCTTCTGTTGCTCCACCAGCCTTTCAAGCATCATGTATGTGGAGTTCCACCGAGTCTCTACATCCTGCATGATTTTGTGCTGCAGGATGTTCAACTCTGCCTGTTTCTCCCACAACATCTTGCCCCCCTTGATGCTGCAGTGGAAGTAGCCTGCCACCTTTTTGCATTTTGAAATCACCTGGCTTGTAGCAGTAGTGGTGGTGGCACCATCACCGGCAGCTCTGTCCCCCTGCAAGGCATCCCTGACTATGAGGTGCATCCTGTGTGCCACACAGTGGATGCCAACAAAGTTGGCATCATGGGCAGCCTTCACCATATTGGCCTCTTTGACCATAAACCTGTGGGTGAGCTTGGCCTGTCCAATGAGCCAACCTTGCACCATGTGGTTCATGGCCCCCATGATCTCCCTTGCCATGTGGGACTCATCCAGCACCTCAGCTTGGAGGAGAGCCCACTGATGGCTTGACTGATTGCACCACTGCCCTGTGAGGGAGAGATAGGCATGTTCGCCACCCTGGCTGCTCCAGATGTCGGAGGTGAAGTGCAAGGCTACCTGTGGCCCTGCCTTGTGCAGCTCCTCCCTCAAGTACTCCCTGCATGACTCATACAGGAAGGGCACCACTGTCCTGCTAAAAGCGGTGCATGCGGGCACTTTGTAAGATGGGGCCAGAAGTGCCATGAGCCACCTGAACCCTGGCCACTCAACTAGGGAGAAGGGCTGGCTATCCAAAGCAAGCATCTCCCCAGTGCTCTGGGTGATCTTGCTCACCTTTGCAACTCACCCCCCTTTCTGTTCACCTTTCCCCCACTGTTCCAGGGTGGCCTGTCTCTGCTTTGGGGGAAAGGGGGCTGTGGAGTGAGTGGAGGACTTCCCTTTTGGCATGCTTGCTTTGGTACCAGGCTGAGCAGCAAGAAGGGCAAGGGGGTGCTACCTCCTGAGCAGCATCGCCGTGGTGGAAAAACGTTTCATGTCCTTGCCCTGGCTGATGTGCCTTTGGCAGTGCTGGCAGATAGCAAACCTGGGATCATCTGCCAGCTCAAAATGCTCCCACACTATGCTACTCCCCTGCTTCTGGTTTGAGGATGGGGAATGCTGCATTATTCCACTCCTCAGCAGGCTGAGGCTCAACAGCAGGAGGAGCTGTCTCAGCTGAGCCACTTGCCTCCACAATATCAACCTCCTCTGAGGTACTGCTTTCTGGAGAAGGAGATCTGGGTCTAGGGGAACTTTGAGGGTTGTGGAGCACAAACTCTTATTCTCCCTCGGTCCCCAGAATTGCTTGAGCCAGGGCACTTAGGTCCCCGGGTTCCAGCTCCAATTCCTCCTCTGGCAGCGCGAGGCTTACACTGGGTGATGACATTGGGGTGCAGGAGACAATGATTCCGCTGCTGGTGCCTATTTCTGGACATAGGGGAGGTGGTGCAGGTGCAGGGATGTCAGGTGCAGACACTGCTCCCACCTCCTTGCCTTCCACTGGCAGCAGAAGCGTTATGGTGCTTGGGAAGAGAATGTGTCTATGCTTGGGGCAGGGGGGGATGGGGACTTGCAGCTGAAGCTGTCCCCCTACCCCCTCTCCCTCACCTGCCAGAAGACCTGGCACCTGCCTTTCCAGCACGCTTCATTTTAATCTTTTCTGTGCTGCAAAAGTTGTGTCTGTCTGACTTCTTCTAGCTTGTGTGAATTGTTTGCTTTGCTGTCTGTAGACTGCAGCTTGCTTGTTACTGGCTTGTAACTAAAGTATACAGTGTGTGTGTTTGTGTTGTTTTTCAGTTGTGTGGTCTGCGCCCTGACTCAGACTGGGTGAGTACAGGGCTTCTTCCCTTCTACCTTGTGTGAATTGTATGCTTTGCTTTTGGCTTGCTTGTTGCTGGCTTGTAACTAAAGTATATGGTGCGTGTTTGTGTTGTTTTCTGGTTGTATAGTCTCTGCCCTAACTCTGAATGGGTGACTGTCTGACTTCTCCCTCTTCTTCTTCTGAGTTGTGTTTCTTTACAGTACTGTTCTGTGTAATGTACCTAAAATATCTTGTTCTTTCTGAATCTATCTGACTTCTCCTGTGTTCTCTTTAGTCAGTATGTAAACTATTAAAATTAACTATAACTAATAATATTAATAACTAATGTAATAGCTACACCATCTCTTCTATGAATATCTGATTTTTCTTCTTGTATATGTGTATATAAGTGAATGTAATGTGAGTGCCTCCCTGCACAGTGACGGATCACACTGCCAGGGAAAACGCTGAGCTTTCTTTTTTAAAAGTTTGCAAAAAAAAAGAGAGAGCAAATACGATTTGAAAGAAATGAATTGGATAATATTAAGTAAAGAGATTCTAAGATAAGCTAAACTAAGCTAAGCTAAATCCTATCCAATCCTTTCTAAGAACAAAAAGGAGCAGGCAAGTTGCAACTGACTGACTATGAAGCAAGTCAGGAAGTCCACTACCTTTCTGATGCAGTTGCTCACTCAGAACCAGCTTACAAAAGGAACAGCAAGCCTACAGACAGAGGCTTTTATGCTGTTCCAAGTCTCTTCCCCCAGACACTGTAATTGGAAGGGCAGTCAAAGAGAAATCATGCTCACTGGCCACCCTAGACATGTCAGTCCTTCCCCCCTGCTCCCCCTTCCCCCCACTCCTCTTCCCTCTTCTAAGTTTCTGTTTCCCCATACAAACAGCCCTCTGAATCCCTGAATTGCTGAATCTTTTCCAAATCTTTTCTGAATGAATTCAGAAGCACCAAATTGATTCAGAAAGCCAAAAGCACCTAGCGATTTGATTTGCACTCACAGATTTGGTCTCTGAATCATCTGAATAATTTCTGAATTTGAATCCTGGTCTAGAGCTTTGCACAGCCCTAGTAATGAGGTCTAATAGATGGACCAGAAGAATAATTTTAGTTGCTGTACTGCAGCAGAGGGAGAAGGAGATCAATATGATGGTGATGCTGCAGTAATCAATGAAGCCAAAGTATGGAAAAGTGTTGTCTATGTTGGGGCAGAACACAAGGGTCATGTAATGTTGAAAAAGATTTGCTAATACTCAGGGACTACTTGAATCTAAGGAGAAACATAACTTATTTAGATTAAAATGGTGATTTTACTCAAAACAATGGTAGTGTCTTCTGGTACAGATGCTTTTCTCAGAATCACATTTTTCTCTCATGTAGCACATTTATGAAGTCAAAACATTTAATTGCCAAACACAGAAATTAAATGTATTGCCTTTGTCCAGAACTCGGCAGGGGGGATGCCTAGACACAATATTACACCATTATATCTATCTCCCCCTCAGCCCCCAAATCTTAGTTGCTGAGAACAGTTTGAGCCCTTAGACCTCCATTTATTTAACACTTTTGTGATATTTCTGAAAATCTCTCAGAATAATTCTATGTTGATATATACTGGATAGAAGATTAGCTTATGAAATATCAAGTTTTTTTGTTTGGAAGTAAGGTTATATGTGGCTGTATTTATCATAGGTGAGGATGGTGAAAGAGTTCAACCTATAACATTAAATATTACTTCAGTAGAACTATTCAAATTTAAAGCAGCTAAGGACCAAGGCTGGACTGACTACAGGGGTTATTAGTGTAAAGGGACGAAGTCAGCACTTAATCTGTACTCATTTCAAAGAAAGTGCAAGCAAGTGTTATATTAGCTCTTTAAATATTATGAAACTGACAATAGGTGACAATGATAAGAAATGCTTTTAAAATACTGATCAGAGTTTTAAGAAGAAAGTGTTAGATTATCTTTGTTCCTGTATTCAATTTAGAATTGAGTGCTTCTAGCATTACCAAAACAACAGTAAGGGCAAACCTTCATAAATACTGTACATCACTGCCATTTCAGCTAATTTAAAAGTCTTTTAACAGTTCTGTTATTCTCTCACTGTGACCAAGTGCTATAAAAATGTTTGACTTTACTGAGTACAATGAGAATGCTGTAAAAATATCCAGATATAATAAGCGTTCTACTTTACACTAAATCAAAAGGTCACAAGGGTCTTTTGTTACTAAACAAACCTCATCAGTGTACTTCATTAATACAATTAGATGAAGTGTGTTCTCCAATTTCAGATATCTATTTACTGTAAGGCACTTTCTGCTTTACTTAATCAAATTTAACTTGTGACACTTTTTCCCCCCAGCTACACAATCAACATGTAAATTAAACTGAGAGGGATCTCCAAAAGAGAAAGTCAGTTATTTTATCAGTTAATTTTTCTGTATGATCTAATGCAGCCAATGGTTAATTTAAAAAAGAAAACAACCCTATTATGTATAAAACCTAGTATGCATTTCATCATTGTTGTATTTTCCTTTTTCTAGAATTTTGTTATCATTACTATTGTGAAGAGAATCCAGAAAATCAGTATTTTAATTTTGAGACGAGGGGCTTATGCTTATTATGGGATGCCAGCATTTTAATGGGAAAAGATTATTTGATGTAAATGATAAACAGATCATTTAGTGCTGCTAATGGTTTGCATTATGTGCTTCATTAATTACATGTGCTTTGTAGCTTACATATAAATGCACACAATTACATCAAACTAATTTATTTAGCTATATTCTCTGGCCTACAGTTAAGCTGCTATTTGGATAATCTTAAACCACAGGAAATTTAAATACCTTGTTTAACCTTGCAGATATACACATATATAACCTGATCAGCTACTATATATGAAATTAAAACAGGAAAAATGAGAACTCATGGCAGTTTTTCAAGGAAATTTAAGAACAGTTCATTTGGAGTTTAACACATGGACTGTTGAAGGTTAGTGATGAACACAAGATATGAACTATTGATCCAACACCCACACAGTCTCTTCAGGATAATTATGAGCAACCTCAATTACCAACATTAAAAGATGCAACTTTGCAGCCCCTTGACCATCACATATACTTTCTAAATATAGATATTATTTCATGTGGAAATCCTGGTGCTTTTTCTGCCTTAAAAGTCTTACGTATTCAAAATGACATCTTTCACTTCACCTTGAACTTATGCCGTGGATTTGCTTTACAATATCTTAATTTGTTTTGTCTTCATTTCTCTAGTGAGTATAGGAATAATATTTATCTTACTGGTATAAAACATAATACTTGAGATAAATGGCTTGGGATCTTTGGAAGAAATGTGCAACAAACAGTACTTTATCTGTTGCTAGTAACTATTAGAAATAGCTATTAGTAAATGAAAAATGTAAATTTATTTTTTAAATTGCCTTGTGTATGAGTACGATAATAGGTCATACTTATTGTACTTATATAGCCATCTTTTCATCACAAGATTTTATAAAAACTGTAGTATTAAGACAAGCAAATTCTTCTTTTGAACAATTCTTGACACTTGTTGAAAAATGCCCCCCCCCCACCAAACATACTTCAACAAACATTCACGTAAGCTTAAAGTTGGCAATTGTGGAGTAAATTATGGAATGGGTGTTATAATACAGTATTAAAAATACCTCTTAGTGGTGAGTGAAGCTGAACAAAATTGAACATTCCTATTAGGTATTGCCTGTTAAACAGAGATTACTTGTTATTTTCCAGAATAAAATATTTTAATGTATGTGGAGAACAGAGAAATACAGAAACAGAACTTGATTTGGATTTTTGGGGGGTTCTTTTTGCCAAAACTTTATCTATTTCAAAACTGAAAAAATAAAGGCTGACCAGTTCCACTCTGTAAAATTAAGTGCATCACTTAAAAAAAATGACATTACTTTTAAAAGATCATAAAGAAAGTCTGTGGAAGAGTTGGGAACTCAGAACCTAATGGCTAAAGTCTTAATTTCAAGAGTGTTCTTTCTATTTTAGGTTCTGACCCTTGAGACTCATTATCCTTATTGAGGAGTCCCCCAAAAGTTAGGGTGCATGTCTGATCTAAGCAATGTGTTTTAGTTGGAACCATGACAATTCCTGTAAGTTAATTTGTCCAGGGTTTTTCATTTTTAATACTCTATTTTCAGTTTCTTACAACTTACAAATTGTGAGCTTAAACTGACTATCTTAATTACCACTTATTGTTGGATTGTGCAACAAGCAAATACTCAGAAGTCAGGAAATACTTGAATTATGGATATCTGCAAAAAACTCCATTGTCTCTTATGAACATATATCATTACATACTCTTCATTTGCACAATGCTGAAAAAATCTGCAGGAGACAAATATTAGCAGAAAGGTAAATAATGCTGAGGATGTAATAGTCACACAGTGATCAGGAACATTTTGGGAATTTGGACCCACTCAGACAAGATGTATTGTAATATAGCTAATAACAACATTTTTAAAAAAATCTATCAATTAAGCCCATTCTTATATGGAAGATTGGTTATAGAAAGTAATAAACTTTATCTTTGTAAAGTGTAATATTTCCTTCACTTCTGGTGTCCACATTAAAAAAAAAAAGAACTGGAGAAAAGGCTCCTAAAATAATACAAGAACTAGAAAAATACTTTTAGTGAAAACATAAGAGTTCAATCTGTCCAGCTTATCAAAAATGTGGTTATTAACTGAAATAGGTATCCTTAAATGGAGGGGGGGGGGACAGGGAGCATAATTGGATACTAAAGACTTTTTGAACTAAAGAAATTGCAAAACAAGAGCCAGTAGCTAAAAGCTGAAGGCAGATGTATTCAAAGAAGAAACAATTTGCATATTTTTAATGCTGAAGGTGAATAACCATTGGTACAAACTGCCAGTATAAACAATGTATTCTCCTTCTATTTATGTCTTCATATCAAAACTGGATACCTTTCTGGGAGATATCCGTTAGACAAAGCATAAGTTCTTGGGCTCGCAGCAGAGTACTTTGGTGAAGATATATTGCACCATCCTTTCTGGCCTTAAAATCTATAAAAATATGAGTAAGATGCTTTCTTTCATGGGATATGTACCTCCTTTAGTACTCAGAATAGGTGGTAGTAGTTAGCTATTGTTTCCTGATCTCACAGAACTATAAACAAATTCTCACTTAAATAGGCTTGAACATGAAAAATGGATTCAAAGATGGGAACTCAACCCCACTTATTCCTGTAATGTTAATGTGTTGATAGGATTTTAATTGATGCCTTTAGTTTTGGCTCATGTTTAATTTGTACTGTGTGTTTAGAAGAATTTCTTCTCTTGAATTCTGTTCCTTTATTCACATTATATCTGTATTATGTCTCATGCTCCTTATTTCTCATTCTCTTTTCTCCAGGTCTTTTCAAAATTTTGTTTTCTTTGTCTCTCTCTCTCTTCCTTTTAATCAGTCTCTTCCAAGCCGATAGTGCATGTTATTCAAGCAGGGTTGAAATTAATTCAAACAAATTCACCCAGCCTAGTGAAGATATTTATATGATGGATCTCTGTAAATTACCTTTATAGTTAATTAAGTCAAAAGAAATTAAGACATGAATGTGACCAGTAATTATTGCTTGAGCCCTTTCAGTGTTTTATTAAGGCAAGATAAAATTAACTCTGCAATCAAAATAAGGTATTTTCCATGCTTCCTGGATGTTTTTTAGCCTTCCATCATATTCAGTGTTCTTGTGTTTTCCAAGATCATTGTCACTTTGTTTGGCTTTAATTCATTTCTGTCCCCTAATATTAATGACTATAGTCATATAAAAAACCAAACACAAATAACTACAACCATATCCTTTGTGAATATACATCCATGTTTGCTATGGATGAAGGACTAGATCCACCTCCAAGGAGGAATATTCTGCACTGGTCCAGACCTGCAGAGAGTGAACCAGGAAAGCCAAGGCTGCAATGGAACTCCAACTAGCTACAAATATCAAGGACAATATAAAGTCCTTTTTTAGATAAAGTCCCACTTTTTGCCAAGGATCTTCCAGAGGTAGCGCTGGTGATGATGTTCTAAGCTTTTCAGGTGTTTCCTGTAGGTTGCCCAAGCTTCACAGCCAAAATTATAGGTATTAGTACTGGCTATTGTAGTAGATGTTGCACCACTGAGAGAAGCCTGTGCATGACTTGTTTTACACTGCTACGTATTGACAATCACATGGATCTTAGCAGAGGAGAAATCTGTGTCCAATGGCAAGGGAATCCAAGACAACTGGGGTTACTCCTCCACTGTAGCCTTCATCTGCCTTTGCAGCCTTCTGTATCCACCTGTTCCACCATTGAGGTCTTTGTGTTGTATTGGACTGCTCTTCATATGATACCTCACCTTTGACCTTACTGCCATGGGAACAAGACTCTTTTACTACCAGAAGTACAAGACTTCTGACGATGTTGCTTCTAGGATCATTGGTACATGCAAGCCTCTCCACCCCATGAAGGTGGTGGTCTGTGGAAAAATTGTTTAAAAATAAACAGGTGAGGAATAGCATAACTTGGTATTTGAAAAATAAAATTTCTAACAAACATGAATATAAGCAGATAATTTAATATTCCAGAAAGAATGGTAAAATGTTGTATTACTAGCAAAGTATTACAATTTACTTTTCTATTCGTTCATCATCTGTTCTTATAAATATGATTTTGCTTCTGAAACACCACTCATGGCTAGCAAACATGAAAAATGCCTTTGTTTGTAATTGTTGTTAATTGAGTAAGTCTTTGAGTTCTTTGGTGGATTTAGGGACTACTCATAATTGGGGCATTTGTACAGCAGGGTCCTGTGGTCATAATTTGCTTCTAAAATGGACTGACTGACCTTTTCATTACAAGGGGTTTATTTTCAAAGATTTCATGCTGATCCAATAGCATTTCAAGTGTTAAACAATGGCACATTCCAGCTGAAAGTAAGTAGCATAAAATAAATGCTTTAATATTTATCCAAAGAAAAAACTATATTAGTAGCAAAAATAGGTGGATTTTCCTAATGACAATGTATATTTAGATTTCATGGTATGTTCATAAACTCTTTTTAGTCACTTTTCTGTTTGTTTGTTTTTTTTCAATATTTTGCTGTTAAAATTATCTTTAGTATGATGCAATCTGTTGACGGCCACATGTCGGAAATAACAATCAATGGGTGCCTAGAAATGTACTTGGGAGTTGTGGGGAGGAGGGGCATTTTAATTAAAGCAGTTCGAAGAGAGCCACTTTAATTAAAATACTGCACTGTCATGTGTTTTAAGCCCCCACAGATTTAAAAATGGCTTCAGGATGCTTTAACTGAAGCTCACTGAATGAGCCATATTTGTCTAGCAGCCATATTTAAACCCACAGGGGCTGATACATGTGATACTGTAGTAATGCTAGAGTGTTCTAATTAGAACACAGCACAGCCTTCATTCATTAGAACATGTTGGAGCATGTGTATAGGCACCCTATGTTACTTCTTGTATCAATGCCAAGCTTTTTGCTTTAGATGTATATGAATCTGTACCACTGGAAGATTTGGAATTAATTAGATCATTGTGTTTCTCTTTTCCCATTAAAAAGGGAAAAGCTGACTTACCAAAATAAAAGAATACATACTGAGGACTCCAGACAAGTTATGTACTTTGGTTCCACTTCCAGCAGGACATTACCTGTTTTTAAATATGTCTCACTAGCTGTGTGCAGAGTCACAGAACAAACCCTTTCCTGACATTGGTCATATGGAAAAACAGTTTATCAAAAGGAAAACAATAAACCTTCCTTTTTTAAGTTACTTGAGTTCTTTGCTTAAAGTTAACATAGAAAGAGATTTTCTTTGTCTTAACACTGAAAACCACCTTCCAGGACTAACATTCTCTGAAGCAGGCAGCAGCTGGTACTTGTGTTCCTCCCTCTCCATTTATCCAGATGGTTAGTACAATCACCAAGGATGTAGGAGATCTGATTTCAATTCTTGCCACTGCATGAGACTACACTCTTCCCACTTACCACAAGTACATGGTGCCCTTACCACCACACAGAGAAGCCCTCCTATTGAAGGTCACTTTACATGCAATGCCTAAAGTCATTGTAGTATAAATAGAATATGTATGTTGGCATGTAAGTGCAATTATGATTTTCTAACCTACCTTTTAGGGCATTTACTTCTGGGACAGAAGTCCTGGCTACTAGTTCCTGATTCAAGGGCTGTTTTTGTATTTTGCATTAAACAGTCATTGGGTGATATGTATACACCATTTTTTAATTAAAAGATTGACATTTATATTGATTTCCCAAAGCCTGGGTATGTAACTTAACCACTGCATGTTAATATTGCAAACTTTAGGGTATAGGCAGTGATAATAACTGTTTTGATTATCAACTGATGCCCATACAAATTGTCATGATATATCTGTCACTTCTTCAAGTTCCTAAAGTGATACAAGTGTAACAAAACTGTTACAATTTAGCCCTATTTCAGCTATCATTAAAGTTATTGCAATTTTGCTAACTTGTATCACAGTAAGAGCATGTTACACCCAGTAGTGTATCTAGGGTGTGGCAAGCAGGGCACCAGCCCAAGATGCTGACTATATGAGGTGCCAGAATTGCCTCCCCATGAGAATCTGTCATGACAGGGGTGGCCTTGCATTGCCTGTCATAGCAGCCAGGTAGGGTAATGTTGCACTAAACAATCTATTGGTACAAGGAAGTGGGGGTGGTGGTGAGTGGTGTGAGCAATGTGTTCCTCCTCTCCCCCTGGAGACCTTTGCTACAGGAGGTGCAGCCCTGTGCCCAGTATATATGTATGGGGGGAGGGAAAGGGAGCAGGCAATGGGGTCCCAGTCTCAGCAGGGAGCCCAGGTACAGAGCTGCTGCCATTGACCAGAAGTGACTCAGTTACATACAGCAGTCGCAACAGCAGCAGAAGACCCCTTCCCTTTCTCCTTTCTTTCCCCTTCCCTTTTCTTATACCCCATCCCCCTGGTCTATGATGGTCAGCATACCTTCCCCTCCCCACCCTGCCCTCCCTGTACCCAGGCTCTCTACTAGCTTGCTGTGTCTCTAGTTATATCATAAGATCTGATGCCTACTCCTGCATGCCAGCTGCCTTTCTCTTTTCAAAATGGTTACAAGTTATATTTGGCTAGAGCTCTAGCTACCCACAGAATTTAGGTGTCTGCAGTGTTAGACAAATCTATATAATAGGGGTTTGAGGATCCAGATTTTGAATGTGGCCATGTCTCCATGAGTGGTGGATTATGCAGTTGTTACTGCACAATAATTTAGTACTTGCATAATGAAGTACTAAATGACTGCACAGTAACCAGCATTACTGTAAAGTAGCATGCCCCCACCATTTATTTCTGGCACTACTGGACAATAGCATCTTATGTAGACATGGCCTGTAAATCCCTCCTTACATGCCTAAATCCTGCTGTAGAGGATTGAGCACTTACTTTCTCTGTATATTAGTTTCTCATCTGTAAATTCCTGTCAGACCAACCTGGTGGCCTTCTATGACCAGGTCACCAAATCCTTAGATGCAGGGGTAGCAGTGGACATAGTCATTCTGGACTTTCGGAAGGCCTT
>NW_017729033.1:51765076-51801046 GCF_001723915.1 Gavialis gangeticus
GCACTGTTCAACATCTTCATCCGTGACTTGGACGAGGGGGTAAAAAGCACCCTGTTCAAATTTGCTGATGACACTAAGATGTGTGTGGGGGGGGGATGTGGGCACGCTATAAGGGAGGAATAGGCTACAATTGGACCTAGACAGGTTACAGGGGTGGGCAGATGAGAATAGGATGGGATTCAACACGGACAAATGCAAGGCGATGCATCTGGGGAGGAAGAACCAGCACCATACCTACAGGCTGGGGAACTCCCTTCTTATCAGTGCAGCGGCAGAAAAGGATCTTGGAGTCATCACTGATGTCAAGATGAACTTGGGCTGGCAGTGTGGGGATGTAATCAGGACAGCCAACTGCACCTTGTCATGCATCCACAGATGCATCTCGAGCAGGTCCAAGGAGGTGATACTCCCCCTCTATGCAGCACTGGTCAGGCCACAGCTGGAGTACTGTGTCCAGTTCTGGGTGCCGTAGTTCAAGAGGGTTGTGACAACATGGAGAGAGTCCAGAGGAGGGCCACTTGCATGATCAGGGGGCAGCAGGGCAGGCCCTATGAGGAGAGGCTATGGGACCTGAACCTATTCAGCCTCCACAAGAGAAGGCTGATAGGGGATCTAGTGTCCTGTTACAAACTAGTCAGAGGGGACCAGTAGGCCTTGGGGGAGTTGCTGTTTTTCCGAGCACTACCAAGAGTAACTAGAAATAACAGTCACAAGCTGGCAGAGGGTAAATTCAGATTAGATATCAGGAGATGTTACTTCACTGTCAGGGTGGCTAGGATCTGGAACCAACTTCCAAGCAAAGTATTGCTGGCTCCTACCCTCGGGGTCCTTAAGACAAGGCTAGACAATCACCTTGCTGGGATCGTTTGACCCCAGTACTCTTTTCCTGGCATAGCCGGGGGTCAGACTCAATGATCTGCTCAGGTCCCTTCTGACCCTACTATCTATGAAACTATGAAAATGAGATCAAAGTACTTTGTCTCATCAAAGGGATAGAGATGCACATATAAACAATTATTCTACATTGATGGATCAAAATAAGTGACTGAGACTCATAGATTATTGATACTTATATCAGCATTAAATCGTGTGTGGATCTCTCATTTGTTCTTCCCATTGGAATGACATTTTCTATGAAGAAAAGAAAAATGAATATAGCCAATAAAAATGACAGGATAATTTTTGTGAAGATCTGCATACCAAAACTACACATGATGCAATTCTAATAATACATTTTAAATGAAACCTTTGAATAATCTATGTAACTAAAGTCTTGCTGGCAGATCACACTTTAAAAGTTGCTTTTTTGTGAGAGATGCTAACTGTTCCAATAACTTGCTCGATTTTTAAGTACAAGAAATACCCAACAAATAGTAGACTCTTCCACTAAATAGGGAAAACATGGAAGTTTCCCTTTAAAAAGAAATAAGGGGCTTTGGTTTGTCTTCAGGATTTGAAACACATCAGGCTGTCTATAGTTCTAGTTTTTTACCTTCCTCTATAGCCACCTTACTACAGATTTGTCTGCAGTTTTGAATCAACTTAGATAGCTTTATAGCTATGTATTGTCCCTCAAAAATTCAGCAGTCTAAGAACTGTTGTCTTCTTTACATTAGTCTATTGAGTTAGTAGACTTCATGGCTGGCAGCTGTGGAATTTGAAATTTATTTAAAGATAGCCTATAAAGATATTTTTTTTTTACAGATATGCCATGTTGACTTCTAATTGTATTTATTGCTATTAAAGGAAATTACACCCTAATATAGGAAGCTGAAGTTCTATAAATAGTTCACACTATCACTGTGAAGTTTGCTTTTTTCAACAGCTTCCTGAAAATATTTTAATATACTAAGTTGTACTTTTTCACCCTTTGTATGAACATTAGTTGTTTTGGATAATAGCCTGTTTCTGTCAGCTGTAGGGTAAGAAAGATGTTTGTCACAGTTTTGGTAACTGGTGTAAATAGAAAGGTGACATGGAGGACAGACCCCTGTGCAAATTGTTTTCAGTTTACTGCAAATGATGAGATTCTATTCCAATCAAAATATGAGTCATGCCTTTTGACTATAGGAAAGAATAAGAAAACTGAGACAGCTAACACTTGCTTAGGTATTGGTAGCAAGAAACAATAAATGACAATTTATAGAATAAAATTTAAGTTAAAAAATCTATTCAAAACATGCAAAAGTAAAATAAAAGGACAACTTGAATAAATTGATGTATCTGAGTTATTGTAGAGGTGCCTTCAGGCCATTACAGTTAACACTGTGTCAGCACTACCATTAATAACCTCACAGTTCAAAGGATTTTATATCTCAGCTGCAAAAGAGTAACTGGTATATGACAGACTATGGGCAAATAGGTTTTTCCTTTCTGTATCACATAAGAAAGAAAGAAAGAAAGAAAGAAAGAAAGACTTTGACTTTTAGAAAAGTTTATTCTGGGGAAGGTGACAAATGGGAGGCAGTAAAGACCCTACAATTTGGCCTGAAGGCCTGGGCCTCAAGGACAAGGCTTGGGCTTATGGCCTGCAAGGTCTGCCTGCACACTCTAAACAAAAAAACAAACAAAACACAAGGGAGAAAAAAGTTTATACATATATACAGCTCTACAGTGGGGATGCCCAGGGGGGCTTCAGGACATCAGGGGTCAGCCCACATGGGCAAAGCCCAAGGTCTTGGCTTGCTGGACCCACCCCCACACTCTGAACAGATGGTGGCATCCCATCGCAAGGAGCAGGTGTTCCCCTTTGACTTGACACAGAGCCCCTTCAACGGCCCTGTGTTCCTCAAAGGTGGGCACCATCTGCCGGAGGACTGAATGCTCGAACTCAAGTGAGAGGTGGGCCCATGCCAGCAGATGGAAAAGCTGCAGGGTGTTGTCCATCCCAGATCCAGCAAGGCAGTTTTGGCAGCTCTTCAGGATGACCATCTTTGCCTGGCCCACCATGAAATTGGTCAGCCTGACTGCGCCCTGCTTGGCCTCCCGGTATGGGAAAGAGCAGATGTATGTATCCTCTGAAAAGTCCCAGCCCAGTGCCTGAATCAACACCCCAAAGGTGACAAAGAGTGGCCACAGCTGGGGGCAGTTGAGGAAGGCATAAAAAATGTTCTCTTCCACCACCCCCAGGCAGAAGGGGCAGGCCGCCAAGGCTACCAGGTTCAGGTGGCACACAGAGGTGCCAGTGGACAGGATGCCATGCACCAATCTCCACTGGAGGTTGCTGGTCTTCTGCATTGCTGCCACACAGTGTCAGGGAAGCTGGCCAGCACCTGGGCATGCCAGGTGTGCACCACCCACATGTAGAGTCCCTTCTGGGGCAGTGTGCCAAAGGGGCAGCCTGTTTTGCTTTTGGGGGCAATGGGGAGCCTCAGCAGTGTGTCAGGCCAGTCATCCAGCTCATTGGCCCCTGCCGAAGTGACTGGCAGCAGTGGGAAGGTGTCATCCATGGTGGGGAGGGCCCAGTGGGCCTGCAGGTAGCCTTCCAGGGTGGCCGCTGTCTCCATTGATAGGGCAGCCCTAATGGCCCACAGAAGCCAGCCTGCAGTGCAGATGGAGCGCAGGGCCAGCTGGGCAACAGGGCTTTAGCCAACAGCCAGCCCAATAGAGTGGGGTCCAGGAGGTGCCCCAGGTGAGTGGTATGCACCTTGATGAGGGCAGCCATGAGGCTGGTGGAGGCCAGAAACGGCACGATATGCTGCAGAACAGGCGTGTAGACCACAGGCTCCTGAAGCAAGTGCAGGAAATGCTGGCACCTGGTCCGGGGACAAAGATGGAAGGCAGCCTGCCAGGCCTGCACCATGCTGTGGTAGAATGGGGGAAGCACTGCCCCATTCAGGAAGGTGAAGTCCAGCATAAACAGCTCCCAGTCAAAGCTGAGGCTCCCCACTCAGTGCAGGAACCGGCACACCAGCTACTGCCATGGGAGGTCACTCTTGGCATACAGAAGCTGCTGGAGGGCTTGCAGGCAGTAGGCAGCCACCCTGCTGGCCAGGTTGATCAGGCCCTGGCCCCACTCAGTGATAGGCACGTAAAGGGCAGCTTGTGGGAGCCAGTGGCATCCTTCCCAAAAGAAGTCCACTAGGAGCCACTGCAGCCTCTCAAGCAGCTCTGGCAGGGGATCCAGCACTGTGCAGCAGTGCTGCAGGGTTTCCACCACCAGGTTGTTGGTAATGAGGACCCGGTGATGGTAGGAAATGGTAGGCAAGTGCCAGCACCAGCGCTGTGGGTGGGCCTCCACGCCCTCTGTCAGGTCCTCCCAGTTGTGGGCTGCAAAGTCTGGTGGCCCCAGGAACACTCCCAGGGCTTTGAGGCCTTCCCGGTGCCAGGCAAGGCCCCACGGCAGGTTTGGGGGAGTCTGCCAGCCCATGTCCCAAGCACAAGGGTATCAGTCTTGCCCCAGTTGATGTGGGCTGATGAGGTGAGTTTGTGGGTGTGCCGGCAGTCTACCAGGCCCCACACATCCTCCTGGCTGCCCAGGAAGACTGTCACATTATCTGCATATGCCTTCAGCTGGATCGGAGGGCTGGTGGTCAGGCCCCAGTGCTGGTGGCAGCTGATGTCACCTGACCCTAAGCTGGTCAGGTGACATCACAGAACGTGCAGCAGTGGTTTGATGGCCAGGGCATACAGCATGCCTGACAGGGGACAGCCCTGGCAGATGCCTCAATGCACCGGGAATGGGGTGCACAGAACACTGTTCACCTTCAGCAGGCTGGAGGCATCATGGTACAGGACCCAGAGTACTGTGATGAAAAGGGGCCCAAAGCCAAAAGCCTCAAGCATGCCAAGGAGGTACTGGTAGTCAACTCAATCAAAGGCCTTTCCTGGTCCAGAGAGACCAGGCCAATGTCCAGGCCAAGCAGCTCCACAGCCATGAGCAGGTCACGCAGCAGGAACAGATTGTCCTGGATGGTCCTGTCCAGCACACAGTAGCTCTGCTTGGGCTCAATGAGAGTGACCATGATAGTGCAGAGCCAGTTTGCCAGTGCCTTCACCAAGTTCTTATAGTTGGCACACAGCAGGGAGTATGGCCACCAGTTCTTAAGGCAGCCGAGGTCTCCCTTCGTGGGCAGTAAGGTGAGCACTGCCTGGTGGCAGCTGGTCAGCAGGGTCCCATCAGTGAGGCTCTCATGGAAGACACAGAGGAGACTGGGCCCAAGGAGGGGCCAGAAGGCTTTGTAAATGTGGTCATCTCATCCACCACAAAGGTCGTGGACAGAGGCAGGGTCTGCCCCCCACCCCCGAGGAGCATGAACACCTGCTTCTGGAAGGACAGGACGTGCCTGAGCCTGGAGTTCCTGCTCCCCATTGTCAGCCTGTGCCAAGGGCTGGTGTGGATGCCATAGCACTTGAGCGCTTTGGTGAGGTCCAGACTGGCAGGTGTGGGGGACACTGGAGGTCATCACCCACACTGCCAAGGTTTCCAGGGGCATAGCCAAATAGTGGATGCCCGAGACCACCAGCCCCACTGCACACACCTCCCTCACCAGGTTGGGGGAGCTCAGGTAAATGATGCGCACTGAGTTCACCCGGGAGTTGTACTGGATGTTCCAGCACTCCACCAGGTCCACCAGAGCACTGGCATAGGTCTCCAACCTGACATGGTGAGGGGCGTGCACCCACAGGCCATGGCTGAGGGGTAAGTCTGCAGAGACATCCCTATGCCATGTGCCCTGGCTGCTGGCAGCCATCCTGGGCAGGAGAGGGTTAACTCTCCCATGGGACCTGCTACAAGGAAGAAAAAAAAAAGCCTCAGACTGAAGCTGGGGACTGGAAGGGGGCTAAAACAGCCCCCAAATCATTCCCAGGTGTGGGGGGCAGAACAGCTCTGCAGGAGCTGAAGGCAAGCCCTAAAGTAGGAGGAGGTGGCCAAGACCAAAGTAAGGGATTCTGGAGGAGGGAGGCAGCAGGAAACAAAGGAGAGCACAGTTGGGAGTGGGGGGGGGCAGAGGAAAGTGAGGATGTTAGAGCCCAGGGGAAAGAGCTCAGAAAGTGGAGGAAAGAGGCAGAGAGGGGGCCCGCAATCACACGCTGGGGAGAGGCTAGTTTTAGGTCAGGGGAGAGGAATAGTAGGGGTGGCGGAGGGAGTGGCAGGGACTGTGCAGAAGGGACCTGAGCTGGAGGAGCTCAGAAGGGCTTCACCTGTCAGCGGCTATCTTGAAAGAAAGAAAAAAAGAAATTATGTTAACCATTTAAATTACTTAGTTTGTAGGGGGTGGAGAATAACACAACAGTAAAAAATAAACTGCCAACACATTGTTGTGCCCTTGCAATTCCAATTCAAAATGGTATCAAAGAGCAATGCAAGATGGTATGAGTGAAAAAGGAAGATCTTCTGAGAATGGAGAGAGAGAGAAATTTTCAAATAGTCTAGTACATAACTATGTAACTTTTGGCCTACAGGCAGATCCAGCCCCATAAGGCCATGTCATCTGGTTTATACATCTTCCCATGGGTCTGGATATTTGGTGGCAGGTGAGTGGTTGCAGCATGAATCATCACTTGCCTATTGCCATATTTTTGGACCCACAGGGAGCCCTGTGGGCTAGCTGATGTGGCCCTGTGCATTAAAATGTGCCAGTCTGTGGGTTGGGCTCACATGCAGGGTCTGATCCAGCATGCAAGATTGGACTGCTTCTGGGGTTGGGCTGATGCACAAGAGGTCAGGCCAGCACACTGGACTGCATCCATGGAATGACCATGTACATGGAATCTGACCCTTGAAGGGACCTTGGACTACTCCAGGCTGTGAGAATGGAAGGTTGAGTACCATTGGTTTAGTAGTTCAGTATGATACTATGCAAAAAGGAACCATTTTTATTAGTATATGATTTCTCACTAGTCCCTGACTTGTAAAAGATGAAATGCAATAAGAAAGGTGCAAAATGCAGTATGTAGATAGGAACAATTAACTGAATGGATACAAGATACGGAACAACTGCGCTAGTATTAAATAGTGGTTGTTGGGATCCTTCTCCCAACTCATTTCTCTCTCTACTTTTTTATATATTTAGAAATGAAATATGTAACTATTTATTTAGATTTACATATAGAAATGGGAACTATCCAAAATTCTGGAAAACTCTACCATAAATTACAAAAATGGACATGATCAAATGGCACAATGTGATTAAAACGCAGATCATTTCTTCACAGGCTATTTCTACTGGAGGCCAATGGAGTCAGTGGAAGCAACCCATTTACATCAGCTGAGAAACTGTGCTTTTGTCTTAACCCTGCAATGTACTGTTGCTTTTAATCTGTTTTAGTAAACCCGAGAGTTAGGGATAAAGGGCTGTTTTCAAAATAATTATTGTTGATATCAAATTATCTATTTTAATATTTATATTGATCACTAAGGGCTGCTTCTCCCAAGTAGCCCAGGAGGCAAGTATGGAAACAACACACAAAAGAGGAAAGAAATTGCATTCCAATATTGTTGTCTTTGATACATTGGTTGAAATAATATGTATGTATTTGTAGCTAATTTGAACTAAAACAAGTTTCATAAGTCCAGTGTGGAGTTTGAACTCACAGCCCTTTTGGACTATTGCATGGGACCATAACCGCTCTTCTATCATGTTTTTTTAATTATATACATCATCATTAAAGTAGGAATTTGGTATTTTAATTTTGTTTTTAGCCCCGTAAGTGGTAGTTAGGTACACAAAGCTAGTCCTAGTTTGTCCACCTGAACTGAATTTTTAGCCTATGCCATTCAAACTTAGGTGTTATGGTGATCATTTCTTATCTCTGTGCTATTTTTACTCATCTGTAAATTCATTTAGAAACTTTACCCCACAGTTCAGCAAAGGTTTTTAAGTGCACCCTTGACCTAGAGTAGAGAGATAAATCCGTCTTTATTTAGCAAAACACTGAAGCAACTATTTAATGATGTGTGTAAGTAGTCCCAGTAAAGTCAAAGAGACTGCTCAAGTACCTAAAATTAATTATGTACTATAGTGCTTTGTTAAAACAGAGACCTTAATGTACTGAGTGCTATATCATGAATTCCTTAATTAAAAGTCACCATGGAAATACACAACACATTATTATTTTGTTAATTTGTATTCCTATAAATATTAATTAAGATCAATATGGATTTTATAGATTTCATAGACATTAGGGCTGGAAGGGACCTCAAGAGATCATTGAGACCAGGGATGTCTAGGGATAATTCCCTATTCTTTTACTACCATATATTATCAGGAGCAATCTCACTGGACTAGCTTTAAATCTTCAGCTCACTATGGATAAATACATAGTAGGCATGTCTACATGTACGTTTACAAGAGCTTATGTTTACTGTGCAGTAAGTGGGAATAGGCTGGCATCTACACATACAAGCATTAAAGTGAATTAATGCTTTGGGACTGAAGTTAGTCCCAAGTTAGTCCACACACAAGGTGTTACTGCGCAGTAAGGTGTCTACAACTGTGTTACTTCACAGTAACTGATCAGGCATAAATTTGATACCCGCATGATACAGCTATCAAATTTATGTTCAAATCTTCATAAGTCACCATATTTACCACACAGTATGAGTGTGCACATGTAGATGCATGTCTGTACTGCACAGCAATTTTGGTTATTGTGCAGTAAATGTGCATGTGTAGATGTGCCCATTTCTGACTAGAAAGTTTATAAAATGGATTAGTGGAGTTTCATTTGATGAGATCCAAGGCTTAATGAACATACATTAGGGTGACCAGGCACTTGTGGATTATCAAACACATTCTACTAATATACTGGGAACACCTTGTAATGCAACTCAAGCCAAAAGCACAACTAAGTTATAAATGCCTTTATTCTCAAGTTAAATTGATTCCACACAGTGCTGCAAATCCTATTATACATTCTGTTTATTCCACAAGAAGGAAAATTAGTTCTTTTTCTATTCTGTTGAAATAACAGACTACAACATAGCTTTGATCTCAGCTTAACAGTTCCAGTTTAACTTCATATAATTATCTTTGTGATCTGCATGTGGTTGTGACTAGTGATAAGTGATATTTTTGTATCTATATCTATATCTATCTATCTATCTATAGTTAGATACATAGATACATAGATACATAGATAATAGAATTGATTCTTATGTCATGAGCACCATTTTATTACATAGGAGTTCTCACCCAAAGGAAATATAAGTATGTTTTGCTTCTGTGCATACATAATTAGAAATGTGACAACGGTTATTGTATACAATATAGCAATGTGTAGAATCATATATGAAATAAGCAGTTGTGTACAATACAGTTCTTAGGGGCCATAGCACAATGTCACCATCAGGGACACTAACTAGAATTTTGCTGGCATTCTCATTGTAGCAGGGTGGTGTCCCTAGGGATGGCCATGATACCCCTAGGGCCCCTTAACCATGCCAGTATTACTTAACAGGCACCCTCTGTCTCATCCACCACATCTTGCCGGTACTATTAATATTGGGAGGCTGCCCTTGGACTAATTGCCTGGACACGGTCTTGCCAGACCCCACTGAACCCTGGGGTTCATAGACCCTTTGGTGTTCCACTATATGATGGATGTTTCAACAAGATACCCTCTGCCTTCTGGGTTATATGCATGGCTCCAAACCATCCCTTTCCCATGCCCCAAGCCTTGCAGATGGTACTGACATTGCCTTGCCTAGGCCTTGCTATAATTCGGCCCACTTGTCCTCACTGGGTTCTCCGCAGCCCTGTCTCTGCACCCACACTAGCACCAGGCTCTCTAAAGCCCTGTCTCTCTTTGTCCCAGCGCCCAGAGGTGCCCTGTGACACTTATCATAGGACTAAGGGGAAAAGAGTTCATTTACATCTGTACATTCAGGGCTACTTTTTTTTCACCTTTACATGCTTGCTTACTTGCGCAGCCAGGAAACAGCAATCAAGAGGAGGAAAAAGGAAAGATAACATGGTAGCTCTACTCCACCTAACACAGGTTGGTGGTAATGTTTTTTGGCTTTATGCAATCTGTGGAAATGAGAACTTGCTAGTATACTTCCTGCACAGCCATATAATCTAGCTATAGACTTGATTAAATACCACACACACAGACACACACACATACTGATGTGGGGGAAAGTGGAGGACGGTGGAGGAAAAAAACTTCAAATTTTATTTGAAAGATAAAAGTTTCACCAAATAGAACAAACTAGGCCCAGTTTTAAATATGTTAATACACTTTGACTAGTGTATAAGTGTGGTAAGAGTTTTAGAAACTATTGCTTAAAATAGATAAATTATGCATTATGGTCACTCTAAATGTGTGATCTGTAGCACAGCTAGTGAGAACCTTTATAATTGGGGAGTCCTCACTATTAAAATATCACGGATATTTATTCTGAAATATTTAGAAGCAAGAATCCAAAAGGTATAAACATCATTTCGAATACCAGAATCCAAGCAATCAATCAATCTCAGCATTTCTCAACCTACTGCTAGTCAAGTCCTCTATAGCATGTGTCATTGTTTCCCATACCAAATACACTGGTAGGTCACTCAGAATACTTGACCAGTGAAAAGTAATGAGGGAGTGACACTTCTAGACAGATCTGTCTCCTCAATGACCTTATCATCAGTGTTGAACTTCCCAGGTTCTTGACACAATCAGGGCTTCTTTGGCAGATTTGTTTCCTGCTTGCCCACTAAATAGGAAGCTATGTCTCTTCAACTTCTGCCTCCCAGCATACAATATCATGCAGCAAATATTGACAGTCAGTTATTAGATATAATTGTTTCATAAATTGTACATGGCATTTTACATAGCACAATACAATGATTGTTTCCCTGTGCCTTCATATGTTTATTTTAAACTTTTGTAACCTCACTGTGTACTAAGTAGAATTTCAGTATTTTTTGTGAAGAAGAAATAAAATACAATGATTAGGTCATCTTCTGCCAGAAAGAAGACCATTCCTTTTAAAGTACAAGTTCACTGTCTTGTTTAGGAACAGAAGGTAGGAGCACTAGGGTAACAGATTTTTCCAAAAAGAGAATCATGATATTTCAGGTCGCAGTGTTATCAGAACCGAAATATTTATACAGAAGAATAGAATACTGAAGGGAAAAAATAAGGCAATTAATATATACTTCTTAGTTTTTCAGAATAAAGAACTTCAGCCAAGCACATGAGAGAATTAGACTCCCAACGCTGCATAACTAAAATAATTGTCATCCTATGAAACTCAAGCTTCTTCTTTAATAAATTGCAGGCTCAAGCATCATCTTTAATGAATAATAGCCAGCTGTTCACCAGACTCTGAACTCTAAACCATTCCTGGGAAGTTCACAGGCTGCCTGCCCAAGGAACTCAGTTTTCATTGTAAAACTCAATGTACTTGTTGGTTGAAAAGTGCCACAAGGACCACACTGAAAAATCATAGCAAAGCAGCCTAAAAGAAAATCTGACAAATATTGCAGCTAAATGCTAACAGTTGGCTCAGCACATCAGAGACATGCTAAGGAGGGGGAAAATCAAAGGAATATTTACATTATATTTCATCCGCTGTGCTGTTGAGTAGATTTCAAATAGTCTGAAAATTATGTTGTTCTTACTGGACATTACATGACAATCAGAACTGCTGCAATTTAGCAACATTAGAAATCACTCCTTTCTCTTCTACATTAAACATGTACTTAGGCATTGTTGGCCCTAACTCAGCACTGTGGATTCATATTGGCTTGGCAGGTGCATACTTGAGTGTAAGTTCACGAAAAACAGGAAGGTCCTCCCACCCTTTAGGCTTAATATGGAGAAGTTAGGATAGATACCCATGACACAGGAAATCTAGGTTCCAGGTATCCCTTACCCAGATAAATCTGAATCTCTCTCTCTGAATTTACAGCATGGTGCTGAAACCACCATACCACAATTAGGCATTTTCTGGAGCATGAGCGACTGGTGCCATCTTAGTCAGGGAGTGTGTGCCCCCTCCAGTGACCGCGCCCCCCCACAGCCAATCGCAGTGACTGGGGGTGGGGAGGATCCACCTCATGGCCAATCCTGCTGACTGGGAAGAGTCCATGGTGTTCCCAGAAGTGGTCGTGGTGCTCCCACTCCCCGGCTGGTACTCACAGGTGAGGCACTGGCACTCCCACCTGCCCCCCTGCCCATCGCCTAAGTGGGGAGCCTGGCCTGTCAGGGGGCAAACCAGGACTCTCAGGGGGTGCACATGCATCCCTGTGCACCCTCTACATTTTACCACTATTCTGGACTGCTCCATTTGAATTGGAGCTCTTGCACCTTGCATTTTATAGTCTTTAGATAAAATGGATGCAAAGGAGTGCAAAAGTGTCTGGCTATTAAATGTAAGAGCAGACTAAAACTCAGGACCTGTTCCTTTTTGGATCAATAGCCATCTTGCTAAGCCACATACCCTCTAGCTTTTGCTCTTTTTCCAGGCCTTGTATATCTCCCTGATTTGGCTGCCCAGGGATCCAGCTTCAAAAGGAACAAAGGAGAAGGAACTGCACACCAATATTGCCTCATTATTACTTTTTGATCCCATATCTGCCTTTATCCATCTGTTGTTCAATGCTTAGATTGTACTGCTTCTTGAATTAGGATAATTAGATAATTATTGGATAAAAAAGTTCAACAAGAGAAGTAAACAGGGCTTCCCACCCAGGCTTATACTATAGCCACGAGGTTAGGACATTTCTGGGATGTGGGGTATAAAACTAAATTCCCTTTGGTAGAAGACAGTATAGCAACTAGGTCTTCCACTTTCTGGGAAAGTGGTCTAACCACTAGACTTATAATGGTGACCACCACTACCACCTTCCTCCTTTTGCTTCATTTATGAGTGAAAGTGATCATAGCCACAGGATTTTGTTGGTGTACCTTAATATGTTGCCAGAGTTCTCCAACTATATTAGGGGTCCCTGTAGTCATAGGCAAAATGTAGGTGTTATTCTGTTTAATATCTGGATCATAACAGACTTTACAAGTCAGATAAATGTAAACCATGAACACCCAAGGGTGTGCCCCTTCTCAATTGAAAAGGATAGATGAGGCAGGCAACAGTGCTGTGAGAAGGACACCTGTGATTTGAGCTTGGGTCCCTCTTTCCTCTATACAGCCAGCTCCATGCCAATGCTCCTAAGTATTTACCATTTATTAAATTACAATATACATACTATACTTATCCAATATATATAGGTAAGTATCTACAGTAGTATTTAAGTCCATACCCCATGTCCTAGAAATGTCCTAACCTCCTGGCTATAGTATAAGCCTGGGTGGGGAGCCCTGTTTACTTCTCTTGCTGACTTTTCTTATCCAATAATTATCTAATTATCCTAATCCAACAAATAAAGGAAAACTTCTGGTAAGTATTTACAATGATGTCATTCAACAGCACTAAGAGTATACTGATAAATATTTACAATATCATAAGCAAGAAAACACCTTCTGGGAATGCTTGTCCTAACAAGCAACACACCTTGGGGATGGCTTTCTCAACCCTGTGCCCTACAGAGGTCTGGCACAACTGGGGAGTCCTCAGGATGCCTGTGTGAGGACTGGGGTGCGGATACCCAGGTGGGTGAACCAGGTAAGTTAGGGTCAACAGGTATTTTACAGGGAACTCAGAGGAACCATTGGCAGAGTACAACCACGTAAAAGAAGGGGGGGAAGTTTGAGCAGACAGCACAGCAATGAGGAACCAATTATACAAAACAAAACCAATCCCATCACATATTGTACAACATATCCACAATCAAGATAACAGTCTTACAAAATATAGGCACAGCTTTACAGAATATAAGATACTTCTACCCCTGGATTCCAGTTAGCAAGGGGTACCTCTTCTCCTATGGATCTAGCTGGGAGGGAACCTTTTATCCAGGGCTTCCCTCTGGGGTGTGGGGGGCTTATTTCAGGAATGTCTCCCCTGAGGGACCCGATTCCACCAGCAACTCACAATCCTCTCCAAGGAGCCATCAACTGGGTCTCAGGGTTCTCTGCTCAGTCAGAGCCCCTGCCCTCCCACCCCCCGGTGCCGTCTGCCTCACACCAAGACCTCCCCTACTGGCCCTGTGCCCTGCTTTCAGTGCCAAGGGTTCCTCCAGCTCAATTCCCAGTGGGAATTGAGCTACTGTTGGCTGGGTTTTACCAGCTTTACACCTGGGCCTTCCCTTTCCCAGTCCCTGCTCTGGGCTCCAGGGCTCTTTTAGTTGCTTGGCCGTACCACAGTGCGGGGCTCCAGCTATCTGGCCTACACCGGCGCTAACCCAAGCAGCCTTGAGCTGCTTTTAAGGCCAGCTCTCCATGTGGTGGTCTGCACACTGTGTGGGGCCTGAGCAGCCTCAAGTTTCTCCCAGGGCTGGCTCTCCTTTTGCTGATCTGCACACCACTCCATCCAGCCTCCTGCTGAGGATGCAGGCTCAAGCCACCTTGAGGCGGCTCCCAGAGACTGAGCCCCGTGCGCAAATCTGTGCATTACTGGGATGAAGAAGGGATCCTGGTGGAGGCCCTCTTCAGGCTCTTCCCTCTCCAAAGTCCCTTGCCACCACCCCTTGTGTGGCTCATGCCACTCCTTTTATACCCTTAGTGGACTCCACCCCCTGAAGTCCAGCGGACCTGCAGTTTGCAGGTCCAAACTTGGTCTGGGATCTCCCTTCCCCCTCCCTTTGGCTAAGGGGCAGCACTGGCTCCTCTCCACTCTCCCCTGAATGGTGAATGGACTCCACCAATTGGATTTGAGAATTCTCAAGCCTGGGATGCAGTGGGGCTCGAGCAGGTAAGTCAGCCACATAAGTACAGAGCAGTACAGAGACGAGTGCCCTAATTATGACTAACTGTGGATCCTCTGAGTCTGAAAAGTAAGCAATGAATGCATGTAGGTACCTAATGAGCTTTGTAGCCAAGAAAATTTTGAGAATCTTCTCTTAATACATGTACCGTATCTTGGAAAATATGGATAGGATTGATTTCAAGAGTTCATTATCATCAAGTCCATCCCTCAATCAAAGATGGAAGAAATATATTTTAAACTAAATTTCCCAAACCCATTCTTAAAATCCCCCAATAATGTAGATTTTTGTGATGTCCCTAGATAATCTATCCTATTTTAGCTGCCCTTAGCATTATCAAGTTTTTGCTAATGTCTAACTTAAATCTCACTTGCTACAATTTAAACCTGGTGTACTTGTTCTAATCCTAGTAGATATAGAGAACAATTTATTATCTGCCTCTTTGCAGAAAAAATTTCCATATATTGAGACTATTTTCCCTGAATTTTGCCTCAGGTTTTGCAGTTTTTCCTCACAGTTTATGCCTTCTAGGCTCACAGTTTATGCTTATTCTTATATACTTTCTTTTATATCCCCTTAGTTGTCACGCATCTTTCTTGAAGTGTGATATCCAAAATTATACATAATGCTTCACCTGAGGTCTTACCAGCGCTGACAAAAGTGAGAGGAATACTTCATATGTCTTACTGCAACACTTTTGTTTATAATGCTCAGCATTATTTTGTTTTGAGCAATAGAAAGATATTGAAGTGATCTCAAGTTTATAAATCCCAGGTTGTTCAGAAGAACTTCAGTCTAGCTCAGTTGTTCTCTATCTTGTCTCTGATCAGTTGAGTGTTGCTGTCTAAATACCATACTTGTCACTTGTTCTTATTTCATCCTATTTATTTCATCTGATTCATTTCAGATCATTTCTCCAATTTGTCAACATTATTTTGAATTTGAATCCTATACTTCAGCATGCTTACAGCTCTTCCCAGCTTGATGCTATCTTTACATTTATCTTTACATTTTCCAGCTGAGAAACATAATGAATAGCAATGGATTCATAGACTCATGGAATGAAAGAAAATGAGGGTTGAAAGGGACCTCAAGAGATCATCTAGTTTAACCCCCTGCTCAAAGCAGGACCATCCCCAACCAGATCATCCCAGCCAAAGCTTTGTCTAGCAGGGTCTTAAAAACCTCCAAGGATGTAGATTCCACCACCTCTATGGGTAACCTGTTCCAGTGTTTTACCACCCTCCTAATAAGAAAGTTATTTCTAATACCTAAATTATACTACCCTTGCTGCAACTTGACACTCCTTGTTCTGCCATCTGCTACCACTGTTAACAGTTCAGCTCCATGCTCCTTCCATAACATGGTGTGAGGTGACTAGCGGTGTCCCTCAGGGCTCAGTACTTGGGCCAGTACTCTTCAACATTTTCATTAATGATCTGGATTCAGGCATCCACCCAGATGCCTGAACAGACTCCCCCCCAGAGCTGGTGCAAGCACCTATTCTGGACTCATTCAAACAGCATTTGGATGCTTATCTTGTGCGGCTCTTTTGACCCCAGCAGACTTCCTGCCTATAGCAGGGGGGCTGGACTCAATGATCTTGTGAGGTCCCTTCCAGCCCCTAATGTCTATGAATCTATGAATCTTTGGAACCGCCCTTCAGGTAGTTGAAGGCTGCTATTAAATCCCCTCTTAGTCTTCTCTTCTGTAGACTAAATAAGCCCAGTTCCCTCAGTCTTTCCTCAGAAGTCATGTCCCCCAGCCCCCTCACCATTTTTCTTGCCCTCTGCAGAACCCTCTACAATTTGTCTACGTTCTTTCTGTAGTGGAAGACTCAAAACTGAACACAGTAATCCAGATGTGGCCTCACCAGTGCTGAATAGAAGGGAAGAATCACTTCCCTTGACCTACTGGCAGCACTGCTACTGATGCAGCCCAGTATGCCATTAACCTACTTGGCAACAAGAGCACACTGCTGGCTCATATTATTGTTAGTTTCCACTGTAAGCCCTAGGTCCTTCTCTGCAGAGCTGCTGCCCAGTCAGTCAGCCTCCAGCCTTTACTGGTGCATGGGATTGTGCACTTGTGCATGGGTTTGTGCACTAAGTGCACTTGCCCTTGTTGAACCTCATGAGATTCCTTTTGGCCCAATTCTCCAATTTGTCTAGGTCCCTCTGAATCCTAGCCCTAACCTCCAGAATATCTACTACTCCCTGCAGCTTGGTGTCATCTGTAAACTTGTTGAGCATGTACCCTATGCCATTTTTCAGGTGGCTGATAAAGACATTGAACAAAATTCCCTCTGCCTGGTTTTCTATCCAGCCCATACTTCCTTAGCTTGCCTAAGACAGTGTTGTGGGAGACTGCTAAAATTAAGGTACATCAGATCCAGTGGTTTCCCTGCATCCACAGAACCAGTCACCTTGTCATAGAAGGCTATCAGGTTGGTCAGGCATGAATTTCCCTTGGTTCTTAATCACCTTCTTCTCCTCCAAGTGCTTAGAAATGGATTCCTTGGATATCTGCTCCATGATTTTTCCAGGGAATTCAGTGAGGCAGACCAGTCTGTAGTTCCCTGTATCTTCCTTTTTCTCTTTCTTAAACATGGGCACTATGTTTGTGCTTTTGCAAACATCTGGGACCTCTCATAATTGCCATGAGTATTTAAAGATGATAGCCAGTGGCTCTACAATCTCATCAGCCAACTCCCTCAGCATCATCAGGTACCTCCCATCCAGCCCCATGGATTTGTATATGTCCAGCTTTTCTACATAGTCCCTAACCTGTTATTTCACCACTGTTGGCTGCTCATCTCCTTGCAACATGCATTCAGGAGAAACTACTGTAAAACTTCATTTGTACATCCTTACAGTTTGATAGTGAGCTACTAAGAGCGGCTCTTTGAATTTTTTTTTTTCCAACCACATGTGCACCCAGTTTTAGTAGCTTCATTAGATCATATTTCTTTAGTTTCCTAATAAGAAAGTAATATAAGACTATGTGTGAAGCAGTCACTGGTATGGGCAGGTGGTGACGTAGTTTGTGCATGGGGTATATCCCTTAACTCACCTGCCACACCTTGATCTTGAGAAGAATGCATGGTTCTATGATGTTATGGATACCTTCATGGGTGTACTTGTATTGTGGCTCTTGGGGCTCCTCCTCCCCTACACTCCATCCATATACCAACTGAGGTCATGACAGTGTAAGCAGGCCTGCTCTCAGGCTATCTGGGTCAGATGTCAAAGGCACACACCCGTGTTCCAACGATGCCTGGTTCTTGATCAGCTTTAGGTGACTGACTCTCAATATTATGCTTACTCAAGCTGTGGAACTTTAGGTTGATGTCAGGAAAAAAAAAGATTAGTTACTAGATTGGTTTAGATTAATAAAGTCCATACTTCCCCAATCTCAGACTGGCATTAATTAATTACTTCTTCATTTCATCCCATCCTTAATCAATCAATGGGCAACCCTCTCTCCCCAACATCAATTAATTCTCCTCACTCAATCAATTCTTGAGCTGTTATCAGTTCAGAGTCTTTAAGTCCATGCCCCCTTCTTCTAGTCTGTTACTCTTAAATCAGCATCAATTAACTTTTAAAAGTAGAATAATAAATGAAAAGCAGCTAAATCTTCATCACACCCCAGTCTCTGGGCTCCAGCATCTCCCTGACTCACATGCTCCCCTCTCAGGATCACGGTGCCATGGTCCATAGGGAGTCTCTCCCTGAATGGTCCTGGGCCACTGGCTAGCTGGAAACCCTTCTGGATCTCCAGGCTTTAGAGACAGCTCTGCTCCCTCCTGGCTTCAGCATCTCCAGGGGCTTTTTATTTGTGGTGCTCTGTCTCTTTTTTCCATATGGCCCCACTTCCACCTTTCTAGCCATTTTGGGTCATGGGGGCATGATGTCACACTTGGCACACACTGCAAAATCTGCAGAGAGCAGATGCTAATAAACCACTGTGGCAGCACGGTTTGCTGCTCTGTCACCATCGGCTCTGCACTACAGGTAAGTACTGGTTGTCTCCTACCCATACCTGGCATGTTGTGACTCTCCACCAGTGGCCTGTTGTGACTGCAGGGGTCTACCCCTGCTGGGAGTGACATGCCTGATTCACCCCACTGGTACACCATGTTAAAAGCCTATCACATGGATTATTCCTTTTCTTGCTTTTTATAAATTCTTTTTACTCCTGTTGTCATGAGATGCTCATTTTGTGTCAGAATCATTATTCAGTGGAGGTAATACATGTTTAAGTTGTAATCACTACTACTTGCTATAAACAAGTACAGCTATTAAGAATGTTTCAGAACATAATAACTTACAACACTTCCAAGCAATAAAATAGTTTATAGCGGTATTTACAAGACTTTAAACCCCATAACTCTATTTCTTCCTTTAAATAAAAGCCTCTATCTCTGCATTTGCACCTCATTTGTATTCCTGGCATGAAGCATATTCTTAAGGGGAGGCATCAATCCTTAGGCGCAGCATATGTAACTATTCATTATATGCATTAATTATGTAACTTGGATTTGGATGGGCATAAAGCTCATTTTAAACAGTTTTATGTCCCTTATGCCTGAACTTTGACTTCTAAGTAACCCACCATACAGCACTATTTTTTTCTGCCTGTCTTTTTCACCAAACAGCACTGCAGCAGCTGGGAAATCCCAGGATGAAGGGATGGCTGGGCTACATATCTGGCTAAATTGAATGATTATATTTTGCTTCCCTAAAAAAAAAATAACCCCATCCTGTTTTCAACTGGTTTAAAAATATTTGCTTTCTGCTTCATAGTGTGTGGCTAAATTTCAGCTATTTCTTGAACAAGAGACAGGTGGAAATCATTGGATGGTGAAATAAGACTTAATATATGAATTTTATAAAACACCTCTGTATCATTGGATAAAAAAATGTTCCAGTCTTTTTATTTTTAATGTAGATCCATGTTGTCCTTAGTTAAGCAAATGTTGTCCTCTATAAGATTCTGCCATTATTATTCTTTCAAAGAGATGAATGAAAATATATGATAGACCAGTATGATAAAATGTACTTATCAAAAGGATGTTTTGAAGTCTAATGTTTATATTATACATGACAATCCTTTTTTTGTTATGGGGGATTAGGTTTGAAACAATATCTATTTTATGGATTTTTAAACCTTTATGTTCGTTAACATTCCTGGAAAATGAGATTTACAGAATTTGCAATTTTGTAAATTATGTTATTTACAGAACAGATATAGGATGAGCAGTGGCAGTTTTCTCTGATTGCCTTACAAATATGCCTCATTTTTGACCTAGGAGATCCAAGTAGTGACTAGATAGAGTATTTAAGTCTACAGGCCTTTCAACCTGTGGTAAACCTATCAATTGAAAGAATAAAGGTAAAAATTAGTATAATTTCTGGTGTTGCCATGTACTCAACAATTATCCAAAATCATTAAGAGGACTTTAAAAAACATTCAAATAATCAGTGTGCTAATTAGTTGAAAATGATGTTTATTAAATATTTAGGAGATGAGGATGTATTCAAATCATTCAATTCAAGCAAATTGTCTTGATGGAAGTGTTAATAGAGCTGGAAGTTTAGTATTAAAAGAGATTCAAAGGCAAACAATAAATTGATTTTAAGGCGGGGGAAAGGAAAAGATCTAAAAGCTAAATTATCAATTAGTGATAATACAACATTTTTCTTTGATTTATGGTTAAGATTTTTACACACTATCCTCTTTTGCATGTATTTCATGGGTACAGCTGAATCATGCTATTTGGTGACATCTGCTTCTAGCCTCTGAGTACCAATGGCATTGTGGTCATAACTGTGCAGGTAAGCATCATATTCATAGCATGTTAAAGAAAAGTGGATCTATTTTGGTATCAACTATGCTGCTGTTGTGAAGCTCTCACCAACATTTTACAACCTACTCCAAAGTATTTAGTTATGACTAAAATGAAGAAGATATTTAATTCACTACATTTTATTACACATAGATTCTGTTTCACTGATGATCAAAAATTGAATACTTGGTGTTTTAGAATACTTCCAGCGGAAGAAGAGAAAGAACATTACTTGTTATAGCTGTATATAGTTGACACAAAGGGTTTATATAGGGGAAAATATAACTGGAGAACATCACTGTAAGACAAAGTATGGGAAAGGGAAAAAATAGAAAATGAAACACTAGAAAGAAAATGATTTTTCGTAGAGCAAGATGGGAAACAATCTAGTTTGAGTAATCAACACTAACAGTATTTTTTGGAGGTTTAGATGATCCTGGTTTTAAGAAAATTTTTTCTACATCAAGACTTTAATGAAGTATTTAACAATAAAAATTATTATAGATTTGTATGTAATCTTTATAAAATTTTCATAAAAATACATTTATAGCTGAAATAAAAGATGGTCACATCATTAAAACACTAAAGTGAGTGTCAGGACTTCTGGATTTAATTCCCTTTTTTATCTCAAACTTCATGTTTGATCTGAGGAAATGTTTGCAGACCATGTAGAGCTAAATCCTACTGCATTTATTAGGAGCGTACCTGGATGTGAATGTCTAACATGTAGAATATGATCTGTCTGTAGATCTACGAAAGGATGAAGGCACTTAGCACTGGAATGAGTAACATTTAAAGGTGAGAGAGAATGGAGATAGGATTTTTTTTTGTCATAGGGGATAAGACTAAGAGTGTAGCCTCAAGTTTCAGCAGAGGAAATTTAGGTTGGAGATCAGAAAGAACTTTCTTACTAATAGGGTGGTCAAATAGTGGATCAGGCCACCTAGAGCTGTGGAATCACCACCCTTGGATATTTTCAAGAACAGGTTGGACAGACAATTGGGATGGTTGGACAGACTAAATCTGGGATGTTTTAGTCAAGGATGATCCTACCCTGAGTAGGGGTCTGGACTAGATGCCCTTGTGAGGTCACTTCCAGCCCTACTTCTCCTATGATCCCTGCTTTCTTTGGATAGGCCGAACAAGGGTGATTACCAGCCTCATATTTATCATTATGTTCAGTGAATGAATCAATTTTGGTTGTACTTAGCAGTTATATCATTCTATAGAAGGTGTGAGTGTGAGTAGACATTAAAATCTATCTCAGAAGGGCACAGGCCAAAGTATTTTTTTCTATTTAATTAAATTTATTTTTTTATTTCTCCTGCTGATTTATTATGGTGTGTATGATAAGAGAAATTTATCCTCACTTGTTATGCTTAATATCTTCATAAATCTTCCATTGCAGTTTAACTCTCATTACAGAATGAAAGAGATAACAATATATTGCTTTGGGAGGTTTTAAGAGCATTTCTCTACTATTCCATCTAATTTCAAATGATTTTATGCTAGAAGCAGTATGTAATCAAATCCCTTCTGTTACACTAAGCCCTCTAAAGTATAGTGCATGATAAAACTGGGCAAAATAATCAGGCCACCATTTAAAAAGTCAATAGCTACTAACTATTGTATATTACATACTGCTATATTTTATCTCAAACTAGGAAGTATCTATGTGAGATAAGCATATGGTAACTGTTTATATGAGAGTAGTGACCACTGTGACTTTAGAAGTAGCTAAAATGCTTGATGTAACTTTAAAATAAGTACTAAGCTGCCCTAAAAGTCAGGCAATGCAGTAAGAAAAGGGGGGTTGTCCGAACTGATTTCAGCCCCCTGATTCTTAGGGCCCTGTTAGATAGCTGAGACCTGTTCTTTGGATGTCTAATGTCTTGAAAGAACCACACAGAAAAAAAATTGGGGGATCAGAGTTCTGCTTCACTTCACTGATTCCATGCTACCGACACATCTGTCCCCTATTCTAGAAATGTGTGGGGGTCATTGGTGCAAGACCTATCAGTGAAACAGATAAATCAGCACACAATGTTTCTAATGGAAACTTTCTACTGAACATTTGCAGCTGAATTATGGTCCTTTTGTGCCACAAGAGTCAGAGAGCTAGATATTCTGTCCAATTAATTTCTGTGAAGTAACTGAAGTAGAAATAATAAAGTGTTATTGTTGTTAGCAGTCCCTTGATATGAATGTCACAGGGTGGTAAGGTGAGCCTGCTCCTTTAAGGGCAGAAGCTGCCCTGAAAGTGAGACAGAGCTCCACAGCTGCAGGTTGCCTGGGCAGCAGGCTAATGAGGAAATGAGCTAGCACCTGCAGATGGTCAGCTGACCAGAAGGAGGCAGGGCTCTGGGCACATAGAATCCCCAGGGGCTGGAATGGCAGGGGTTAGTTCTCTGGCACCTGCCTAGGGAAGCAGCTTCTGCATGAAATTGCTACCTAGAGATGTTTGGTGGCCTGATCTGCTGCCTGCAAGATTAATAGGGCTCCAAGAGCACATAAGATACCTGGGGCTAGGAGGCACACACTACTAAGGGAGAAGTTTGCCTTCATAAAGGGTTAGAGCATGGCCTCCATTGTTACTGTTATATTCTAGCCCAGGGGCTCGTGTTTATGTTATCATTCATACCAGAGGTTTGGGATGAGGCTTAAAGGGGAGGTTTGGAGGTACATAATTATGCAGATCCCAGCACCAGAGGGGCACAGTGACAGGGACCACAGAGCTCAGTGCAAGAGGGGCACATCTAGAGGGGCCAGGGGCCTAGTGACAACAGGAGGCTGAGTTAGGCTAAGCCCTCACTAGAGGGACAATTTATATACCACCTGCAAGGCACAGGGCATGGCAAGGGGAAGGTTTGGGAGCCATGCATCTAGCCCATAAAGCTTAGGGTGTCCTGTGAAGCACCAACTTAGAATGGGACCCGGCAAGGGATCCAAGACATGCAGGGTCTAACAGGGTTCAACAGGACCATGAACACACAGAAACTTATGGGCAGTCTCCCTATTTATTATCTTAATCAAAAAGACATGACAAGTGAAATTAGAAGACACCTGCAGGGTGAAGCTGACACAGTCACAGAGCCCTAGGGGTGCCACATCCATCCCATGACAATGAGGATGACACTCAGTAAACAGATAAGTCATTCACAAGTCTGGAGGTAACAGAAGAGGCTGATTAGAGATCCATATGTTTGACTGTAGGTGTGGTAAACAGTTTCTGGAGGAGGAAGTAAATCCTGGTGATGTTGGGTCACGGCTCTTTCCTTTTGTCTTGTCTATCTGTCTCCATAGTGAAGTAAGTTTTCTTCAAAATGATGGATGCCTTCTACATCACAGTGTCATTGGGGATGATTCAAGGCATTGAGGTTAATATTGAATCTCTTCCTTGAATCTATTCTCTTTGTCACCTCTAGTGGTGACCATTTGATGAGTTAGGAATATAGGACCCATATTGGGAGCTGAATGCCTGGCATCCTGACACATTATGACACAATCTGTCCACCTGAACTGGTGCCATATATAACATAGCTTCAATGCTGGCGATGTTAGCTTGAGCTAGAATACTAGCATGCATTCTTTTGTTCTTCTAATATGGAGGTATATAGAGGACTTTCTGAAGACATTGGTGATGGTAACATTCCAAAACTTTCATATGTTTCTGATATCTTGTCCATGTTTCACAGCCATACAGCAAGGTAGAGATGACAACAGCCTGGTGGTTAAGAATTTTGGTTTGAGTCTTGATGTCTCGATAATAGAAGACATGGTAATTGAAGAGGCCCAAAGGCAGCACAGGCAGATTTTATCTGATGTTGAATGTTGTCATCTATGTTTATTTTTTGTGGGAAAAATGGCAACCCAATAAGGAAATTCTCAACAATCTCCAAGGTTTGGTCTCTAAGTGTAATATGCGGAGAGCGGGTAGTTGGTTTTGGGTAGGTTGTTAAAGTATCTTGGTTTTCATGAAGTTGACAGTGCATTAGAGTTGTTTATACAATTCACAGAAGCAATCAAAAGTTACCTGAATCTGTTCAATTGAGTGGGCACACATGATGGAATTTTCAGCATATTGAAGGTCAGTGGTGGAATTGACAGCTGTCTTAGATTTAGAATGTAACTGGTTGATGTTAAAGAGATTCCTATCCATACGATACTGGATGCTGACTTTGGATGGAAGTCTGTCAGCAATGAGATATGGAATAGCTGCAATAAATATGGAAAAGAGTGTTGGTATAATCACTAGGCCTGTGTGAGTTGGCAGTGATCTGATGCAGCTTTGGATCTGGCCACTTTGGATGGCCACAATCCAATCCAGACCTCCAGAATGGGTTTCCACCTCGATCCAGCCAAAGCGGTTCCGTCTCAGAGATCCAGCCATAGGGTATAATGAGGAATCAATGAAATATCTGATTTGTATGAAACTTGCAAGGTTGGTAGCCTCTGCTGAGAGCATAAAGACTATCAATTTTCAAGAATATTGGTGTAGGGGTTTGGGATAAACTGTACCCCAAATTCTTGAAAGCCAAACTCATGTCACGGCTGTGTGTCACATCACAGGGCGGTGAAAACGACCGAGGCGGTAGCTCTTACTGAGGCCACAAAGCCTGCCAAGTTTCAAGGAGATAGGTGCAGGAGTTTGGGAGGAACTGCACCTCAAGCTGCAGACAAGCAAAACTTGTGCCATGGGTGACACTGCATGTGTTCAGGTGCAGCGGGCTGACAGCTGCAGGGGTGGTGGCCCCTGCTGTGGTGCCTGCCAGCTGTCAAGGAGATTGGTGCAGGGGGTTTCTGAGGCCCTGCACCCCTAGCTGCTGACAGACAAAACTCCTGCCAAGACTGTGTCTGTCCTGGGGAAGTTGATTGTCTGCATTGATTCTTTCCTCACCTTAGCCTGGTTTTGTAGGTGCTAACTGATGCTCGTTAAGTCATTATGTAGTAGCTAGGTCCTGTATATTGAGCTGGTCCCTGAGTCCCTGGTTCCTGAGTGAATCATGATTGATTGATTGGTAACTGGTAACACAGTAGCTTAGCAGCCAGACCTGCAGTAGTGTCTCCCCACCCCAAGACAGAGAAAGTCAGTCCCACAAGCACCCATGGCACGAGTTTTGCTTTTCCACAGCTTGAGGGGCAGTTCCCCCCAAACCCCTGCACTGATCTTCTTGAAACTTGGCAGACTTTGTGGCTTCAGTAAGAGCTACCAGGTCTGAAGTTTTGACCCCCCCACCCTGTGTTGTATCACATAGATGTGACAGGAGTTTTGCTTTCAAGAATTTGGGGTACAATTGCCCCCAAACCCCTGCACTAATCTTCTTGACACTTGGCAGGCTTTGTGGCCTAATAAGAGCTACCACCCCTGCAGTTTTCACCCCACTATGTTGTAATGCCTAGGTGTGACATGAGTTTTGCTTTCAAGAATTTGGGGTGCTGTTCCCTCCAAACCCCTGCACCGATCTTTTTGAAACTTGGCAGACTTCATCCTCTCTGCAGAGTCTACCACCCCTAAAAATTGGACAAAAACCAACAATGTTATATATATTTTATTGTTTCCCCATTATACCCTATGGCCAGATTTCCGAGGCGGCTCCGAGGCAGCTCTGAAGCATTTTGGAAGCTCTGAACTGCTTTGGGAAGCCTAACAAGGCCAGTGCTTCAACCCAGGTGTGCTGCTTCAGACCCCGAAGCATCTGAAGCTTCTCTGGATCCAAAGCTCTGTCTGAAGCCTTGCACAGCCCTAGTAATCACACATTGTTGCTTGACTTCTGTTCCAAAAATGAAAGGGTCCATTTCTGAGCCATTGCTTAGGACAGCTGCTGTTGTCTGATAATGATAACACATTTTGGTAGTAATCCAAATCTCAACAGGATCTTCCATTGTGCTTTTCCATTGATTGAATCAAAGGCCTTAATAAGGTCAACGAAGATGTAAAGATGTCAGTGTTGCTCTTGATGCTTCTACTGCAGCTGTCTAGCAACAAAGATCTCATCTATTGTTTCAGAGTGGTCTGAAACCACATTAGGATTTTGGTAGAATCTCTTCAGTGAGGAAAATGAATCTGTTGAGGAGAATGCAGGTGAGAATCTTCCAGCTATGGTAGACAACACCATGGTAATTGAGGCAATCCCTTCCTGAATATAGTAATACTGGCATATCTTAAGTCACTGGAAATTAGTTCATGTTTCCAGATTTTCAGAATATAGATGTGTGTAACAAGGGGCATCTCAGGGATGGTCACTACATCAGCCCACCCACCTGTTAAGGAAGTATGTCCTACCTTTCCTGCCATGCTTTGATATATCGAAGTAGATGGAGAAATGTGAGACGCTTCCCATTTAATTGCCCTGATGTCAAGGGTGAAATACATGGCTCCAAACCTCCCCTTATGCGATGACCCTTGCCTCACAGATGGCATCCAAATCCACTACTACTCCCCTGGCCCCATTTCTGGGTTGCACTTGGCCTCTGACCCAAACTTGATCTCAGGCCTCTCCAGACCTACCCTGGCCACATGTCCCCTCACTTGGGGAAATCTACCCTGCACCCTCACTGGGATGCTGGACCTTATGTCCCTTGGGCCTGAGGTCTCACTCTGTGAGCCTTGGTCCCTATCTCAGGTCCCTTCTATTGGCCTGGACCCTACCTCAGGCCCCATTCAATGGGCCTGGGCCCTGTGCTTTTCTGTCAAGGTATGCCCCCCTAGCCTGTCTCCTCCACAGGCTTACCCACAAGGCAGCAGAGGCTGAGGCTTTCTGGAGCCCCATACTTGCTTGTTATTGGGGAGGCACAGGTGTGGCATTTCCTGGAGACTGCACGGCCACAGGCAGCTCCACCACACCATCCAAACCTAGCAGGGTGTAGTTTCAGGTCATGACCCAAGACCAGGAACTTCTTCCATACCCATAGTTCCTACCCTGTCCTCCAGATGTTGTGGGAGCAGACTCCTCCGGCTAGGCAATGTTACTCCAGGGGCATCCCTATAGCAACTGCCAGCTCTGCTCTCAAGGCCTAGTCTTATATCCAGGCTTTCCAGCATCTCCACCAATCAGGCAGCCTCCTGACTACTGTGTGAACACCTGATTGGATCTGATCCCACCTGCAGGCTGCTCTGCATCCTGCTCAAGCCCTTAAAGTGGCAGGCACAATCTGTGTCCTACCAGAATGTGTAATTGGTGAGAGTTTTTTCCACTTAGTTTATAAATTTCAGCTGGTATTCTGTCAAGCCTACATGCTTTGTTGTTCTTCAATTGCTTAGTTTAGTCAATTAATTTCAATGAAATAATGGAAGTAGAAATACTCTAAAATATATCTAACATTATATCATTTCTTTTCCAAATTATTATTTTCTCCTCTCTTCTTTCATACACACTGGAAAAAAAATAAATACTTAGCTTCTTCTGAAATTGATTTGAAATACTGTAAACAACACGTCAAATAACATGTAGGGACTAAAAGATTCAACCTAAGGTCAAAGATTTATTTCCCTGCACCTGAGAAATAATGGGATGCAAAATCACTGATGTGACATGTTTCCAGAAGAATTACAAATTGTCTAATTCTCACATTTTTTTTTCAGTAAATGGCCATCCAACTACTATTACTATGCATACTGGGATCAAATGAGATCAGGGCTCTATTTTGTTATAGACTCAATACAAGCACTTCATGGGAAATGGCCCACGAAGAAAAGTCCTGACACTCTAAATAGATAAAACAGGCGAAGCATATTAAGAATATTATTATTATCCCCATTTTTTAGATGAAGTCTTCAGGCATCACACTGTCAAGTGATTTGCTTAAGATCACATAAGCAGTCTGTAATACATCAAGAATGAAGTCCATGTCTACTTGAAAACCAGCCATAAAATGTATGTTCCTCTTATTTTTTAAATGTTTCCATTACCCTTTAGCATTTTTAGTTATGGCCATCCAAATTAATGGGAATTTTTGAAAATATAGACCTAATTGACTTTTCTGTGCTGTGTCTTGGTTTTCCTATAACAGTACTTAGATTCATGTTTCATCAGCTCTTTGTGTATGCAGACCCAAGGTGAAAAAAATTGGAAAAAAGTCCCTGTTGAATAATTTCTGTGAAACCTTTGAGAGATTTTAGCAGCAGAACTACAGTACAAATGATTACCTGTGGCAAAGATTTCAGTACAGATAAACACAAAATTGATTATCCCCTATGAGCATGGATATATTTCTCATATAAAACCCTAGCTATTGAAGAAATCAGAACAAAGGGAATTTATCTGTATGCCAGGAGGTAGAAACTTCTCAGGATAAACTCTGTAAATTAGGAATCAAAGCATTTCATATTTCTCAGTATATTTCAAATAAATCCTAATGTTATATACTCTAGATGTGATGTTAGTAAGGATGGAATTTTTGCTCTAAAATTACCTGCTAGGCATTTTCAGTGCTTGAATCATTAATTGCTGTTTTGAAGTTCATATACAACTGTGGACTTTTTTTCAAAGTGGATATTTAAGAAGGAAGAAATTTATTGCTTTCCTTTAATGGGAAATACTAAGTCTGGCCCTCTGATTACAGTAAGATTTCTATCCTGTGGCCTGCATGTAAGACTCTTGTCCTGTAGCCTGTATAAATAGGTCAGCCACATTTAGCAGCAGGGCCAGATGAGCTCTAGCCCCTTCACCCTGATTGATTTTGGGGCTACTTTTAAGGAACTTGCATGTGTCCTGTCCTGTCGCTCCTGCTACATTGGAATTACCTTGAACTCTGGCTCATCCACCCACTTTCCTGTCATGCCTTGATGGTATAATGATATTCAGAAGGATGGATGATTCTCTGAGTGGGGGTCAGTCTGGCAAGGACACCAGTCTTCTGCAGGACACCCTGCCCCTTTCCTCTCAGGTGGTTGGTTGCTATTTTCCATTGGTTTGGAGTTTGCGATACTTAGTAGTCTCTTCTTAAGCTCAGCTGGGATTTTTACTCTTGGTTTCCTCTGGTTGAATCCCTCCTTGGCTGAACTAGTTGGGTTACACTTCACCGGTCCTCTTATTTTTCACTTTCTCTCTTTGTTGTTTTCTCTACTTCTTCCTTTGTGGAACTCCAAGTTTATGTGATTGTTCCTGAATTAACTAGTTTCATGCTTTCTAGTCTCTTCTAGCCTTACTTCAGGCCTTGTAGACAGAATCACTTCAAAGACCCAGGTGCAGGGAATAGGACCATGTTAACCATAAATCAAACATAGAGAGAATCCTTCTCCCCAACTTCTCATTTACCCAGGGACAATGATTCAAAAAGGAGATTTCTTACTCCCAGTCTCCATTGTTTCTAACCCCTGAATGGAAGAAAAAAAAAAGGTTTGATTGTTTTGGCTTCCTTCACAGTTTGAGGGCTCAGTTAGGCTGTCATCATCCAATTTAAGCCCTGCTGTATTCCTTCCAGTGTGCCATGCAAATCTCTTCTTTGGCCTGGCTGCATCAGTTTCTCTCTAGGTCCCACTCTGCTTGGCAGGTCTGTCCTCCCCCTCCTCTTGGTAAGTTCCTGCTGGTTATCCTACCAGGTATTCTCCACTTGGCCTTGGCTCTAGGGCTTGATGGGACAACCCCTGCTACCCTGCTGTCCACTGCTACTTATCTCACTAGGTATGCATGAGGTGATTCTAGCTCATGGCTTGCCTGGGTCACAATGCTCTATGAGGGTTCAGCCAGTTGGGCTCTTGGCTCCATTATTCTTCTTCACTTCTGGTCCAGATGCATGGTTCTTGCTCCTGGAGATGCCAAACATCCTGCTTTTTTTGGGTGTCTCCCTTTAAACTGCCTGATCTTCTGTCCATGCCAATTGGAGTAGGCTCCCCAGGGCATGTGTTCTCCTGCCCCCAGTGCCTGCCTGTTTCCTCAGTTTCCCCCAGACATTTACCTTTGTCACACTGTGGATGCACCGCTCTGGACCCATCTGGGTAAGTTTCCTGCCAGTGCAGCCAGCTCTGTGGGTGTAAAGCAGGAGCTGGTCCTTAGCCCCTGCTACAAAACTCCTTTAGCAGCTGAGCCCTGCTGCACAAGTTATTGGTTTTGGTACTTACGCAGCTGTTGTCCCAGTAACCCCCTTGGATCCTTAACTCACTGATTCTTGGTTAGCCCTCTGGCTCAATATTTAGACTTCAGTTTGACTGTGGCTTGCTTGTTGACTTCTGAGCCCTTGTTAGTCCTTCAGTTTGGTTTCAGATTCTGGGCCTCTGCCAGTTGGAAATCAGCTGAAGTGTGATGGGGAAGAGGCTGTTCAGGGTGCAGTGGGCCAATGTGGGCAGCGGTGGGGCATTGTAGGAGTCAGTGGAGTGTGATGGGGATGGTGGGGTCTGATGGCTTTGGGGTATGATGGAATAGAGGTGAACATGTGAATATGTGGGATAACAGGAGACAGGGATCAGGTAGCATTTTGATGGAGACATTTTCAACCTGCACAGGCTCTGAGCGAGCTCCAAAGTCTAGACAGTAATGCTTTATGACTTCCTCTTCACAGATGAATGTTCATTATGTGCAGGCTCACCGGATGACATGCATGATCTATGGACCTACTCTCTCAGCCTGTGACAACTTCAGACTCACTATTAACACAAAGAAGATTGAAGTGATGTTTCAACCTGTACCATGGCACAACACCCTGGGTACTCTCAGTTAAAGGCCAACAAATGTAGATGGCCAACACATTTGCCTGTCTAGGGAGCATACTCTCCTGTGCTGTCTACATTGATGATGAAGTCAGTGTGGGATTAGCAAAAGTTAGTGTGGCCTTTGGCAAACTCCGTAAGTCAGTCTGGGATCACAGAGGTATCAGAATGTCAACAAAACTGAAGGTTTACAAGGGCATCATCCTTCTGACCCTCCTTTATGCCTGCAAATTCTGGACCATTCATCAGTGTCATGTCAAGAAACTAAACCACTTCCACTTGTGCTGCCTGCAAAAGATACTGAAGACCAAGTGGCAGGACAAAATTCTAGACATTGAGGTGCTTGGAAGATCAACTCTCCCCAGTATTTATACCCTACTGAAACTGGCACAGCTAAGATGGGCCGGTTACCTCTCAAGAATGCCTGGCACTTGCCTGCCGAAGAAAGTCTTCTATGGTGAACTTTCAAATGGAGTACACTTTCATGGTGCACCAGAGAAGCTGTACAAGGACACCCTAAAGGTGTCCCTAAAGAGTTTCAGCATTGACCCAGAGTCATGGGGGCAAATCGCTCATGACCATCCATTCTGGAGGTTCCAAATCCAGAACACAGCATTGGCTTTTGAACAGCAATGGACAGCATAAGCAATGAAGAAATGCATGGCCAGGAAAATGAAAACCTCCTGTATCTAGTCCTCATCACTCTCCTGCCCTGCTGCAGCAGATTTGTTGGACCAAAGATCGAACTTATAAGTCACCTATGTATTCACGTGACCTAGCCTCTACCCCCTTCGTTCTCTTACCTTTCCCCTTTTCTTCTTTTCCTTCTTTCTCTTTTCCTTTTACTTTCCCACTTCTTTGCTCTCTTCCCTCCCCTCCCTTCCCCTTCTGAATGTGGTCGTCTTCACCCACAAAGGATCAAAAATATACAGTTTACTTTTAAATGGAGAAAAATATATGTTGTGTTATCAAATGATGTACCTTACCTCCTGCATCCTCCTTTTCAAAATTCCAGATTTGTCACTGTGTATGCTTGCCATACAACATTTGGAAGGCCAAGGGGGAGCCCCTTCCAGTCAAAGTCGGGTGACCCTCAGATCCTATAGCTTCCATGCGTGTGAACTCTCAAACAGAGGCCTCACACTACGTGAACAAGATGTGCTGGTTGACTGCTGTACTTCAGATTCTGGCCTGAGGGTCAGAATGATGAATCATTAAATGATCTCGTGTACATGATTAAATACTGTCAACTGAACTCATATTCAATGGGGGGTTGTGGTCATGAATGGGGATTGTGGTCATCTCTAGTACAGGCAGAAGGCATGGTGGGAGGAGGGAAGTGTTCAAGGTGGGTATGTTGGGGGAGGAATGTTCAGCTGGGTGATGAGGAAGAGGGAGTGCAAAAGGAGGTGGTGAAAGTTGGAGATTTGTGAGGATGTGGACTCCACCAGACTGGAGTGGAGGGGAGGGGAAGGGAGAGAGACAGAGAAGAAGGAACAGCTTGGGCATATGATAATATCAAGGTGGATCAATAATAGAAAATCGAATCAAGGGGAAAGAACAAAGGAGCCTGTTTTTTTTAAGCAGAACCCCAAAGTATCCAGATGCAGAGCTTAGTGGCAATGGAGGATTGTAATTATTGTGATACTTGTGAAGAAATTAATACAGACATTATGGGATTTTTCACCAAGTTCTTATATTGTGTTAAGGGCAACTTTTTGATACTGATGAGATATCAGAAAAAAAGGTTTTACTTGAATTGCTTTTTGCTTGTAGGAAAGAAATTCGTTGAGAACCTAAAAAAAGAGAACAATGTATGTGTCAGTGATTATTAAACGACTAGTAAATTGCCCATCAAGAATGACAGGGGGGAGAGGGGGGCAAGTGGGGATGGATCCCTATGTCTGACCCCACCCCACCACTCCCCAGCTGCTCTGGGTCCAGGCCAACTCCACCTCACTTTCCAGCCACTCCGGGTCTGGCCCTGCTCTTCTCACCTCCCCCCCACCACTCTATGTCTGCCTGGCCCATGTCCACCTCCCTCCTTCCTTGTTGGCCACCTCCCCTTCCCTGCTGGCTGTTCTGGGGGTGCAACAGGGCTGGGCGATGGGGGGTGCTGCCATCGTGATTCTCCGCTTCGCCCTCAGGCAGGGACCAACTGCTTGGGTGGCTGGGATGTGTTTGCTGCCACCACAAACTTCCCTGGCAGTAGCTCAAACTTGGGCCTGCACAGCCTGGGCAGTGCGTGTGCAAAAGCATTACAGACAGATAGACACACAGACAGACAGACAGACAGATAGACTAAGCCTTTTATTATATTAGAATATAATTCATGATCCTAAGGAAAGGAAGAAAAGAGGCAGCCAAATAAAAAACGTTGAACTCAGAAAAGAAAACCTAAACAAACTCAGATCTAAGACAGGTAGGATCCCATGAAAGGCAATCCTATGGAGAAAAAAAATCATGGAGAGTTGGTCATTACTTAAAGAGACTAAGAGTAGAAGAACATGTTAGTCCAGGCATGGGCAATTCTTTCAGCTGGAGGGCCACTTAATTAGTTTTGGTGAGATTTCAAGGGTTGCAACAGTAGCCCCGCTTCTTGAGAGGTACTCCACCCCATGGTCACCATATTGGGACCAGAAGTCCTACCCCCTAACTCCTGATCTTTGCCAGTGGAAGTCCCTCTCCTTATCCATGGAAGTACTCCTTTTGGGAAGGGGGGTTGCCATCTTGGAACAGGAAAAAAACAAACAAACAAAAAATCATATACTAAATCAAACATCTACTATAATGTATTTTAATTTTATTTCCAAAAAAATTTTGTTCCGATTTATGTGCATTTGTGTGGTCTATATAGAGATGATTGCACAATGAGTAAAAAAATAGTCTTACTTTTATATATTGTGTGTGTGGCAGAATTTGTGGGATGTGGTTGGGAAGGTAAGGGTGTGTGTATGGTGGGGTGTTTGTGGGTCGGTGTATTTGGAAGCTTTGTGATGGGGTGCGGCTGTGTGTGGGGGGGTGTAGGGGATGTTGAGGATGTGGGGGTGTGTATACCCTGGAGTGTTGTGTGGGGCTGTGGGCAGGTTTGGGTGTATGTGAGGTTTGCATGATGCAGGGGACCCTGCCACAAAGCCACCCCCCCCAGTGCACAGTCCTTGCCACCAGTGGCAGCAGCAGAAGAGGGCCCTCAGGGTGCTCATGACTCACACAGGTGCTGCCACTTGGTTGTGCGTGGCTCCATCCAGTTTCATAAGCTGTACATGGAGGCAAGGAGTGGAGACAAGCTGGCCCACCTCTATCAAGCAGGGCTCTCCATGCAGCTCCCAGCACACACGTGCAGCTTCCAGCACTCACATGCCACTGGGGAGAAGCTCCATGAGATGGAACCATCCACCTTCCCTGCTCCCTGAACCACATTTAGCTCACAGGACTCTGCCAGGAAGCAGCACCACTTGTGGCAGGGTCCCATGAGCTGCAGGTGGTGGCAGGGAGTGGGGAAGGAAACAGACTCCAACGTGTGGGGCTTCCTCGAAGTGGCATGCTTGTCCTAGAAGTTGCGCGTAAGCTCCACATGATCAAGGTGAGCTGACCTGGCTCTGCTCCTTGCCACCACATACAGCTCCTGGAACTGGCTGGAGCCATGTGCCACTGGGTGACTGTGTGTGCATAGGCCATTAGTACCCTGAGGGCCTGCCGCCTATTAATGTAGCCACTGCTGCCAGTGGTGGGAGCTGTGCATCATTGGTGGTATGTGGGGGACTCCCCAAACCCCACACACACCCACAACCTGCCCACCTGAGCTCCACACTACCACCAGCCCCAATACCGCTCTCCACATTCCTGCCCAGCTGCAGCTTCCCTACTTGGTGCCTGGAGCAAATGCTGTAGCAGGGACAGGGGAGGAGCCACTGGAGGACAGGGAAGGCAGCTGCAGCAGTGGTAGCAGCAGCCCCACCCAGGAGCTGTGTGTATTGGCTGGGGCCAGGGCCAGAGCTCTCCTCGACAGGAGGTTGGGAGCAAAGCATATGGGCTGGGCGGGGTATAATTAGTTGATGGTCACCCATGGGCCAGATTAAAACACCTGGTGGACTGTATCCAGCCTGTGGGCCATATTTTGTCCACCCCTGTGCTAGTCCATTGTGGAAAAAAATAGGAATCATAGTATACACTTGCTTGGCTAATCCATAAACTGTTCAGTGACTTGAAACCTAAAATAGAGACTTTGACAAAAAGTGGAAACTAGGTCATATTGCTAAGGATGAATAAAGTGGAAAGTGTAAGAATATAGGGACATAAGAAAGGCCAAACCTAGCAAGGAACGTGAAAGATAACTGTACCAGGCGGGGGATGAATATCCTAGGGTTGCCATGCTCTCCCCTAGTGACCCCTACCGTGCCAGGTCAGTCTACGATGCACCCTCAATCTCACCTGCCACATCTTTGATGTCAATTATGTAATTAGGGAGGCTGCTTCTTTGGTTCCCTGGACACGGTTATCCTCCTGTACATTAGCCTGGCTCTGCTAAAGGGTATTCCTAGGCACCCTAGCCTCATGGGCTATGCATGGCTCCAACCACCCCTGTACCACACCCCAAGCCTTGTTGATGGACCGGATGTTGTTTGGTCTATCTCACACCCTGTGCCCTCTCTGGCACTCGGGCTCTCCGCAGCCCTTGTCTTGGAATTGTGCCCTACAGGCGCTCTGGCTTTCCA
>NW_017729033.1:51801316-51801519 GCF_001723915.1 Gavialis gangeticus
GGTCTGCACACCCCAAGTGCTGTGCCTTCTCTGGCACTTTTCTTGCTACCCCTCTCTCTCTGGGGCTGAGGTTCCCACACCACCGTGGGCCCCCTATGATGCCTCTTCTATCCCCTTATAGCCTCTCCCCATCCTCCAGTTTAAACAACAAACACAAAACACAAGCCTCTGCACTATAACTTAAATCCAGGCCTCATGGCTAA
>NW_017729033.1:51801675-51806004 GCF_001723915.1 Gavialis gangeticus
ACACGTGCACCCTGCTCCCTTCGCTCCTGCTCCCCAACTTGACAGGTGTGAGCCCCTAGCTCCTCCTGGTTGTCCCAGCAACTGGCACCTGGGTGATCATTCCTACTCTTCAAGTAGCAGGCACCTTAGTGCCTATAATAACAAAACAGTATTCTATAAATATATTGGAAGTGAGAGAACACGGAAAGTATAGGTCTTTTAGGGAATGGAGGGAAGCTAATAATAGATGATGTAGAGAAGACTGAAATGTTTAATATCTTTTTTTTTCACTTCAGACTTCACAAAAAAAGGTCAATTGTCAGATAATTACCACATTTGCATCAATAGGTTAGATAGATACTCAGCCTGTGTAAGCAAAAAAAAGAAGGATCACTTATCTATGTTGAATGGTTTCAAATTGACATGACTAGATGAGATGTAACTTGGAACAGTCAAGGATCTGGCTAAAGTAACTACAGAGACCTTGACTATTATCTCTGGAAACACATGGAAGTCAAGTAAATTTCCACAAGAATGGAAAAGGCAAAATATAGAGCACACTTTTACATGGGAAAAAGGAAGATAGACAGGCTAATTTTGGCATCTAGAAAAATAGAAATAATCAATTTGTAGCACCTAGAGGATATAAAAGTGATAACCAGCAGCCAACATGGATTTTTTAAGATGAAATCATTGATTTTCTTTTATGATAAAGTGAAAGGCCATATGGAAGGGTGGTTGTGATATACCTTGACTTTAGTAATGCTTTTGATACTGTCTTCCATGACATCCTGAAACAGTCTGTTCAAAATATTCATTAATGAGTTGGGGAAGGGAACTGTGAACAGATTTTGTCCATTTACAGATGACAAAGCTGTGCAGGGTAGCAGATGCTTAAGAGGATTAGGCTTCAAAATGACCTTGATAAATTGAAAAAAAAAGTCTGAAATTAATGGGATGGAATTCAATAAGGACAAGTGAAAAGCACTGCACTTAGGAAAGGACAATCTGATTCACAAATACTAACACTGGCTAGGTGGAAAAGATCTGACAGACATAGTGGATTACCTGCTTAATGCAAGTTAACAGTGTGATATTGTGAGAAAAAGAAAAAAAAGAAAAGAAAAGCTAATAGCAGATTTGGCTGTATTAACAGGAGTAAGTCATAGGAAGTGTTTGTTCTACCCTACTCTTCACTGGTGAGGTCTCATTAGAATACCGTGTCTAGAGAGGGTCCAGAGCAGAGAAGTACAAATGACTAGAGATATAGAAAACTTTTTCTTTGACAGTCCCTCACAGTTGAGGATGATTTTTTTCCATGAATGTATCATCTGTGGGTCCAAAGATGGCTGACAAGTATGATCCAGAATCGGCAGACTTCGTTCCAATTTGGGCATGTATTTCCATGCAGGGTGGGTGGCTCTGGATTCTTGTTTCAGTCCACAACACACTGTTTCTATCTCTCCCATTTTCTGTTTCCTGTTGTTGTCATAAGGTTTCAGAGTAGTCTCCTAGTTTTTTGATGAGAATGGGGTGAGAGACTGTGTCAAAGGCCTTCCTAAAGTCCAGGAAAGCTATGTCTACTGCTACCCCTGCATCTAATGATTTGGTGATCTGATCATAGAAGGCCACCAGGTTGGTCTGACAGGACCTGCCACTAATGAACCTGTGTTGGTTGCCCCTAAGCATGACCTCCCCTGGCCCATTGTGGATATGTGCCAAAATAATTTTCTCAAACAGCTTGCCTAGGTTCGAGGTAAGGCTAACTGGCCTATAGTTTCCCGGGTCCTCCTTCTTCCCCTTTTTGAAGATGGGAACCACGTTGGCCCTCTTGCAGCCCTCTGGTCCCACACCAGAGCACCACGAGTGCTTGTAAAGCTGTGCCAGGGGTCCTGAATGTTAAGTGTCAGTCCCATTTTCTTCTATGCCTTGGTAAGGATGTTGATAATTGCTTGAAAATCTGTTTCTGAGCAAGTAGAGATTACAGCATCATTAGTGTACTAGAGCTCAATGCTTGAGGTCCTGGTGGTCCTGGTTTTGGCTTGGAGTCAGCTGAGATTAAACAACTTACCCTGCATTTGATAGTTTAGCTCCAATCCAGCTGGAAGCTTATTGTTGTTCAGATGTATCATCATGGTAAGGAACCTTAAAAAGAATATTCAAGTGATGATGCAGCTCCCATTTTAACTTCAAAGGAAGCTGCGATAAATCCATTACTTAGAATCACCACTTGCATATTGTAATGGAGCAGGCAAAGAAAGGTAATGCATTTTGGTGTGCATGTGTACTTTAGAAGGATCCCCCACAGCACTTCTCAGCTGACAGAGTTGAAAGTTTCTTAAAGGTCAAACAGGACCATTCAGAGAGGTTTGTGTCATAACTGGCATTTTTCCTGTAGCTGGCAAGCTGTGAAGATCATGCCAGTTGTGTCTTGTGATGCCCTAAACCCACACTGAGATTCTGGGAGGAGCTTTTCACCAAATGGAAGGAGATGGTTCCAGAGGGTTCTTACAATGACCTTTCTGTGGTGGACAGCAAGGTGATCCCTCTATAATTTCCACAGTTGGACTTGTCCACACCTAATTACAGGAGGGTGATCCAGGCTGATCTTGACAGGCTCAAGAAATGGGTGGATGAGAACCTGATGGTGTTTAACGCTGACAAATGCAAGGTTCTCCACCTTGGGAGGAAAAACCTGCAGCATCCTTATAGGCTAGGCAGTTCTACACTGCCTAGCACTATGGATGAAAAGGACTTGGGGCTCATGATTGACCACAAGATGAACATGAGCCTTCAATGTGATGCTGTGGCTAGTAAAGTGAGCAAAATGCTGGCTTACATCCATAGATGCTTCTCAAGTAAATCCCAGGACGGCATTCTCCCATTGTAATCAGCCTTGGTGAGGCCGCAGCTAGAGTATTGCATCCAGTTTTGGGCTCCATAATTCAAAAAAGGATGTGGCAAAGCTTGAGAGTGTCCAGAGAAGAGCCATGTGTATGATCAGAGGTCAGAAAAACAGACCTTATGATGACAGGCCGAGAGCTATGGGGCTCTTTAGCCTGGAAAAGTTCAGGCTCAGGGGCAATCTGATGGCCACCTATAAGTTTATCAGAGGTGTTTACCAGGAACTTGGGGAATGATTGTTCACCAGAGTGCCCCAAACAATAATGAGGTTGAATGGTTATAAACTCCTGCAAGATCATTTCAGGTTGGACATAAGGAAGAATTTCTTTACTGTCCGAGCGCCCAAGGTCTGGAATAGCCTTCCGTCGGAGGTGGTTTAAGCACCCACACTGAATGCCTTCAAGAGAAATTTGGATGCTTATCTTGCTGGGATCCTATGACCCCAGCTTACTTCCTGCCCCTGGGGCAGCGGGCTGGACTCGATGATCTTCCGAGGTCCCTTCCAGCCCTAATGTCTATGAAATCTGTGAGATCTTTTCTCGAACATTGTCACAATTATGGTGTCCGCGAGGTCATCTGGGATTTCCTCATCATTCCAAATCCTTAAAATGAGGGCATGGAACTGTTATGTGATCTCTTCTCCCACCTGCTTGAAGATTTTGATTGGTATTCCATCTGCTCCAGATGCCTTGTCATTCTTCTTCTGAAAGATGGATTTCCTCCCCTTGTCAAGGATTGGAAGTATTCCAAGATTGCCTCTGACTGGGTGTTATGGAATGGAGTTGAGAACACTTTCATCAACAAGAGTCTTGATTGAAAAGGTTTTCAAAATGCTCCTTCCATTGGGTGTTGCTGAGTTCTCTTTTCTTGATTAGGTCTCCTCTATCTTAAGGTCTCAGTGGGGTTGGTCCCTGAGTGCTCAGACTGTAGATGGCTTTTGTGGCATTGAAAAAAAACCACACATATCTTGGATATCAGCAAATTTCAACAATGGGAAAATGTCAGCAGCACTGGGGGGGTTCCTTCAAGTCCACCGTCATCAGCGCTTGTGAAGAGACACTTGGATTCTCTACCAGGAATCATCAGAACTGGTTCCAGGGGAGTGACCAAGATATCCAAGAGTTGATTGACCACAAGTGGAAGGCCTTTTGCACTTGGAAAGGTGTCAAGTCCAAGCAAAATAAATTGAATCCCCAATGAGTCAAGGCAGAGGTCCGATAAATAGCATAAATATACCCTACTTTAAAAAATGTATGTTTTGAAACTGGGGGAAGTTTTTGTTTATTTTTTTTGGTGTCTATATTATTGCATTGGCAATATAGTTGGGCAAGATATAGGATAAGTGCTCTTTACTTCAACCTTTAATCAGGAATTAGATATTGATGTCTAAATAGCATTATAGTGATCATTTTAATATAGTATACATTCTACCTGTGGCTTACTGAA
>NW_017729033.1:51811004-51817879 GCF_001723915.1 Gavialis gangeticus
TATAGTTGGGCAAGATATAGGATAAGTGCTCTTTACTTCAACCTTTAATCAGGAATTAGATATTGATGTCTAAATAGCATTATAGTGATCATTTTAATATAGTATACATTCTACCTGTGACTTACTGAAATGCTGCAATGATTGACCTTGACTTCATGAATCAATGTTAGGAAAATATATAGGTATTTGGGGATAAAAATCTGCTCAGTGCTTCTTATACCTCCCACTTCTCCAATGATAGAACGAGTGGAGGATAGAGGGTTACCTTTCATGCTGTTTGATTTTCAGCACATATAGAACAACTGGAGAAATAAATTGGACTTGATTGAACTGTTAATCTTCCTGATACCTACAAATAAAAAATATTAATGTATTTTTTATCTTTTACAGTACACTTTTATACTGTCTGATTCAGGCCAGTACTGAACTGTGTACTTCCCTGACTGGGGTTACTTTCCTAAATCAGGGCCAGATGGTCAATTTCCTGAGAAATATAGTCACTGAAGAAAAGTAAACTAGATTTTTAATTTTATATAAAAAACCTGAGTTCACCTATCTAAAATATTTCATTTTATTTATTTATTCTTTATATATTTTTAAAGAGACCTACTCTTCTAACATAAAGTTTGGCAGATTTTCTTAAAACAGTTTCTTAAAACTGTTCTTTGAACAAAATGCTCCTGGGCTGATCATATAAGGTATATCTTTCAACATGGGGCAAATTCTGTAGGTGAGTTAATGCTTCTAGAATGTGTAATAGAAACAGACAGAGCTCTAGTTATTGTTATACTAACATTTGTTCTAAAGTAAGAGGTAAAGGAATACAAATTGGTGATACTAAACAGGCTCTTGTAAGTTTGACAGCCTTTTTTATCAGTGGAAGAAAATTTCAGGATCAACAAAAGGCCATTGAGCACATCAAGGATCATTTCTTTTTCAGCATTTCAATCCCTCTGGATGCCCTCTATTTTATAAAAAAAAAGCCAGTGTTTTGTTTCTGTAATTTGGCTAGTAGGCTGCACTGCAAATTTATAATTTGGTTAGAACATGTCTTTTCTGATATTTCGTAGGGCAAGGCCCTACGAGGAGAGAGTGAGGGATCTAGATCTCTTCAGCCTTTGCAAGAGAAGGCTGAGAGATGATCTTGTGGCTGCCTATAAATTCATCAGGGGAGGGAAACAGGGAATAGGAAATACTCTATTTACTAGGGCATGCCCTGTAGTAACTAGAAACAATGGCCACAAATTGAGGAAGAGCAGATTTAGGTTGGACATTAGAAAGAACTTCTTCACAGTAAGGGTTGCCAGAATCTGGAATGGGCTTTCAAGGGAGGTGGTACTCTCCCCGACCTTGGGAGTCTTCAAGAGGAGACTGGACAAGCACCTAGCTTGGGTCGTCTGAACCTAATGCTCTTTCCTGGGCAGAGGGTCAGACTCGATGACCTGCTGAGGTCCCTTTTGACTCTAACATCTATGAATCTATGAATCTCTTCTGTCTTTCTTTAAATATATTTTCAGAACTACTACTTTTCTTACTTTTTCTGTGTTAAATCAATGTAGTCATTTAGGACACAGTAGGCATATCTACACGAGACACTACTGCGCAGTCATTACAATTCCTTTATTTAGTACTTGCATTAGTCATCGTTTCAATAATTATATTTTGTGCTTTACTTTAAATTTAGTAGACTTGATATATCCTTTCTACAATTATCACTGGTCAAGAACATATGGAATCCAACTCACTATTGTGCTGCATTTTTCCTGTCTCAGTACTGCTACATATGTTCCAGGTATCTGAGAACATCACCAGATCACTATAGCTGCCAGAATAAAATTCTCTGTCACTAACAGGAATACTGATTTAGATGTATGTACCATATTTCCTTTGGAGGCAGCTTAATTGGGTCAGGTGTGGTCTGGCTCACTGGACCAAACATAGGTCATAAAGAACTTGCTGCACACATGCTGAATGGCTGGGCTTTTCATATTGGCTCCTTGAAGGTTCCCTCAAAGTGGACAGTGGTGATTTAGAGACCACTAACTGTTTAACTATTTAAGACCATTTAACTATTTCTTTTTCTGTGTTTTAAACCTTACATTGCTTGTTTTGCCCACACACAAATTCCTTATCTGCAAATGTTGGGGTTCTCTTAGATTGTTATTGTCACTAAATTCATGAAAGTTCTTAAAAACTTGACAAGATCTGTGGATTAAGTGGGTTAGTAAGTGCTTACTCCCAGGCTGATATGCTACATAAAGGCTGGGAGGGGCAGCTTAGGCCCACTAGGAAAACTATAAGCCTCTGTCAATTAGAAAAGCCACTAAATGCATTACAACAGAGCTCTTGAGACAACATAAGAGAAAACAGTGATGGGAGTGACGGTCAAAGGTTAATGTCTAGGGTTCTGAGATATCAAGCAATTTTCCATTAATACACGTGTCAAAAATCACATTTCTGGTAAGAAAACTACAAAAATGATAATGATGATGATTTTTTTGTAAAATTGCTAAACTATGCAGCCAATTGACTGGTCAGTGAACAATATTTGACTAGTCAATTGACCGGCTTGCCAACCCTACCTAGGACCCTGGTGGTTTGTAGTAGTTATGTAGGATACAGGCTGATTCACTCCTACCCAAAGTCCCTTGCCCTCCACAAATGTATCCCACCACTTGGTGTCTGGGTTGGTCACAAGGTTATGATGATGTCTGGTATGCTTAGTTTCAAAGATGTAGGGTCGGAAGGGACCTGGTAGATCTTCTACTCTGACCCCCTGCCCTGGGCAGGAGAGAAAACTGGGATCAAAAGACCCCAGCTAGCTAAACATCAAGCCTCTTCTTAAAGATCCCCAAGGTAGGAGCCAGCACCACTTCCCTTGGAAGTTGGTGCCAGGTCCTAGCCACCCTGACCCTGAAGTAGTGCCTCCTAATATCTAGTCTAAACCAACTCTCTAACAACTTATGGCCATTATTCTTTCTTACTCCAGAAGGCGCTCGGGGGAACAAGGTCTCTCCCAATCCCCGCTGGTCCTCCCTAGTAAGTTTATAGATGGCCACCAGGTCCCCCCTCAGCTTTCTCTTGCCAAGGCTGAACAGGTTAAGGTCCTGTAGCCTCTCCTTGTAGGATCTGCCCTGCTGTCCCCGGATCATGTGAGTGGCCGTCCTTTAGACCCTCTCAATGCTGTCCACATTCCTCCTGAAGTGTAGCACCCAGAACTGAACACAGTACTCCAAGTGCGGCCTGACCAGTGATGCATAGAGGGAGAGGATCACCTCCTTGGCCCTGCTTGTGATGCATCTGTGGATGCACAACAAGGTACGGTTATCCCTACTGGCTGTGTCCTCGCATTGTTGGCCCATGTTCATCTTGGAGTCAATAATGACTCCAAGATCTCTTTCTGCCTCCGTGCTTTTGAGAAGGGAGTTCTGCAGCCTATAGGTATGCTGCTGGTTCCTACTGCTTAAGTGCAGCACCCTGCATTTGTCAGTATTGAATCCCATCCTATTTTCATTTGCCCATTGTCCAGGTCCCACTGTAATCTGTCCTTCCCTTCTAGCATGCCCACTTCACCCCAAATCTTGGTGCCGTCTGCAAATTTAAACAGAGTGCTTTTCACCCCATCGTCCAAGTCATGAATAAAGAAATTGAACAGTGCAGGCCCAAGGAACAAGCCCTGGGGGGACTCCACTGCTCACTTCCCTCCAGGTCGAAAAAGACCTGTCCACCACTACCCTCTGAGTATGACCCTTCAGCCAAATTTGCAATCCATCAGACTGTGTAGGCATCAGTGCCACAGTCACCTAGTTTTTTAATGAGAATGGGGTGGGAGACAGTGTCAAAGGCCTTCCTGAAGTCCAGAAAGACTATATCCACTGCGACACCTGCGTCCAATGATTTTATGACCTGATCGTAGAAAGCAATCAGGTTGGTCTGACAGGACCTGCCCCTAATGAAAACATGCTGGTTGCCCTTGAACATCATCCCTGCTGCTGGCCCAGCACAGATGTGCTCCTTGAAAATCTTCTCAATAGCTTCCCCAGGATTGAAGTAAGACTAACAGGCCTATAGTTGCCCGGGTGCTCCCTCTTCTCTTTTTTAAAGATGGGGACCACACTGGCTTTCTTCCAGTCATCCGGCATCTGGCCAGAGCACCACAAGTGCTCGTATAGCCATGCCAGGGGCCCTGTAATAACTCCTGCCAATTCCCTCAACACCCTGGGGTGGAGAGCATCTGGACCTGCAGATTTGAATACGTTCAGCCCCTCCAGAAATTCCCTAAATTGTTCCTCTCTGACCCTAGGCCTGGTGGAGTTTCTCCTGAGTCGGTCTTGAATCTCAGTAGGGGAGTCCCAGTCCCTGCACAAGAAAATGGAGGCAAAGACATGGTTAAAGAGGTCTGTTTTCTCCTCTGGTGCAACCACCAGATTGCCAAGCATATCCTGCAGGGGTCCCATGTAATCTGGTGCCTTCTTCATGCTCCCATTTATTTAAAAAAGGACTTTTTATTATCCTTGATGCTAGCCCTTGTTCTGTATCTGGCTTAGCTTTCCTAACAGCCCCCCTACAGACCCGAGTGATGGAGGTATACTCCTCTTTGGTGATAGCCCTTCCCTTCCAATGGGTGTATGCCTCCTTTTTGGCAATCAGACATTCCCAAATGCCCTTGGTGAGCCAGGGGGCTTTTGGGCACTCTTGCTCCCTTTGCTTCTCATTGGGATTGTCACCTCTTGGGCTCTGAGTATCGTCTCCTTAAGGAACAACCACTCATCTTGGGCACCCAGTTCCCCTACTCTCCAGGACCCCAGTGCCTCTCCCACTAATCTCAACTCATTGAAGTTGGCCCTCTTAAAGTCAAGGGCTACTGCCTTGCTACAGGCCCTTGACATCCTGTGCTGGATGGTGAATTCCAGCAAGCGATGATCGTTATCACCCAGGTGGTTGAGAACCTGGAGTCCCCTCATGAGGTCATCGCCTGTGACCAGGACCAGGTCCGGCAGGCCATTCCCCCGGTGGAACTTTGCACCTCTTGGGTTAAGTGGAGGTCCTGTATTTTGGCAAGGAACCTTCATGAGTGGTCAGATCTGGCTGACTGCTCCTCCCAGCAGATGTCCGGGTAATTTAGATCACCCATGACAACTACATCCCTTGCCTTAAGTGCCTCCACAAGCTGACCTGAGAATTTGCGGTTCACCTCTTTCCCTTGGTTGGGAGGTCTGTAGTAGACCCCCACCGTTAAGTCCCTTTCCCCACAACCCCCCTGTATCCTGACCCAGAGCACTTAAGCCTGCCCCTCCTCAGACACCATCCTTCTGGTTGAGGATGTGTATTTCTCTTTGACATAGAGCACCACACACCCACCTTTCCTCCCCATTCTATCCTGCCTATATAGTCTAGAGCCCCTAATGTTAACCGCCCAGTTGTGGGATGAATCCCACCAGGTTTCTGTGAGCCCTACTATGTCTGGGTTTGAACTAGCTATCTCGAGGGTGAGTTCCTCCTGCTTATTCCCCACACTATAAGGAATAATACAGCATGAGCATATAAAGTTAGAGACAATGGAATATTCAGAAGCATACCAGTTTTATATCTCCCAGACTATGGAGGTGGTATGGTGGGGAGTATCATGCGGTCTATTGAGAAACAGGACCCATGACTAGTTCTACAGGACTGGGGAATATGGGGAGTTGGGTACTGCCTTTGCATAGGCCCTCTTGGATATAGGAAAGAGAAGTGGGTGGTAGGGTGGCCTTGACTTCCTGAAGTGGCAGGGTACACACAGTGTGGGAATCCCCATGCACTGGGCCAGCAAAAATGTATTTGTCTACCTTTGTCTGTCAAGGTACAATAGGTCCTTAATATAAGTTTTGTTGGCCAGGAACATCCTCCAGTACACCCAGGGCATCTCCATCACTGGCACTATACCTTCTCCTTGTAGGGCCTTGCCTGCAGGCCTCTGACCATACCAGTGGCTCTCTTCTGAACCCTCTCTAGATTCTCTGCATCCCTCTTGAAATGTGCCACCCAAAATTGGACACAGTACTCCAACTGCAGCCTGACCAATGCTGCATAGAGGGGAAGCATCACCTCTCTGGACTTTTCGTCATGCATCTGCTAATGCATGATAAAGTGTAGTTAGCCTTGTTGACACTTCATTACATTGATGACATATGTTCATCTTGGAGTCAACTATGACTTCAAGATGCTTTTCTGCTGCTGTGCTGCTGAGAAGGTCATCCCCCAGCCTGTAAGTGTGTTGGTGGTTCTTTTTGCCCAGGTGCAGCACTTTGCACTTGTCTTTGTTGAACTGCATCTTATTTCATTCTGCCCATTTTTTCCAACCTGTCTAGATCCACCTGTTCGCTACACACTGGTGTGTTAACTTTGCCTCATAATTTGGTATCATCTGTGAACACGGACAGGGTACTCTCCACATCCTCGTCTAAGTCACTGATGAAGACGTTGAATAGCATCGGTCCAAGGACTGAGGCTTGCAGGACTCCACTGCCCACATCTTTCCAGGTTGATATCAACCTGTCCACCACCATTGTCTGGGTGCAACCCCTAAGACAATTTGCCACCCATCTGACTGTGTAATCATCTATATCACAGCCTGTCAGTTTATTTATGAGAACAGAATGAGACACTGTATTGAAGGCCTTCTTAAAATCTAGATAGAAGACATCTATCTCGACTCCTATGTCTAAGCATTTTGTGACCTGGTCATAAAAAAAAATAAGGTTAGTTAGGCAGGGTCTACCTGCAATGAATCCATGCTGATATCCTTTCAGCATTATTTCTTCTGCTGATTTTTTTCCAGAGTTTTCCCAAGGATAAGGGTGAGACCTACTGGCTTATAGTTTCCCGGTTCCTCT
>NW_017729033.1:51822879-51824367 GCF_001723915.1 Gavialis gangeticus
ATTTTTTCAAAGGTTTTCCGAAGGATAGAGGTGAGACTAACCGGTCTATAGTTTCTCAGATCCTGCTTCCTCCCCTTCTTGAAAATAAGGACCACATTGGTCCTTTCCAGCCCTCTGGGACCTGACCTGAGCACCATGAGTGCTCAAAGGCTGTACCAGTGGCTCTGCTATGACACTGGCCAATTCCTTCAGCATCCTTGGATGAAGTTTATCCAGGCCCGCTGATATGAACACATCCACCCCCTCCAAGTGCTCCTTCACTAAGTCTGAGCCAACAGTTGATGGGCTGGTGTCCCTCCTGGGTCTATCTATGATCCAACTGGGAGATTTGTCTTGGTCTATGTCTAGGAATACAGATGCAAAGAATGCACTGAAGAGCTCAGTGTTGCCCGCCCTGTCTGTCACCAATTGCCCTGTGGCCACTAATAGATGTTCACTTTAAGGCATGATGATACCTGATTCACAAATCCAACAACCATGTTTCCTGCTATGTCAGACATTCACAGCAGGACATTCTATTTTGGGCTTGTGGATCAGAACAGAATTGTGCCTTACTGGCCAATGCAGGTGGAGCCTGGGATCATAATTCTGGGCTCTTTCTGCATGAGCAAGTTGAAACCCAGGTGCCCACTCTGAGCTTTTTATCAGCTGGGGCCTGGGACCAAACCATGGTCCAGAAATGGCCCCATTCCGGTCCCCGGTACCAGCCAATAATTATCTGATTGTCAAAATTCCAGCTGGGCAGTACATATTGTTTTTACCCAGATCATGCTTGACCCAGGATTGCACATGAGGTACTTCTACTGTATTAGGAATCACAGTGCCGAAAAGGGAGGCTTATGAGTCAGGAGACTTATTTCATACTTCTTGCAACCCCAAAATGAGTCTAAAGCATGGCAACATCAAGTTCACTGTTGAACACAACCCTATTTATAACCACTTTTTTGCCCAATAACCCACATGTTACAGCACTTTCCCAAAAGTGGAATAATAAACAAAAATAAACACACACAGTTTCATAGTTAGTAGGGTCAGAAGGGACCTGAGAAGATCATCAAGTCCGACCCCCTGCCATGGCAGGAAAGAATACTGGGGTCAAACGACTCCAGCAAGGTGTTCATCTAGCCTCCTTTTAAAGAATCCCAGGGTACGAGCCAGCACCACTTCTCTTGGAAGTTGGTTCCAGATCCTAGCTGCCCTGACCATGAAGTAGCGCCTCCTGATATCTAGCCTAAATCTACCCTCTGCCAGCTTGTGACCATTATTCCTAGTCACTCTTGGTAGTGCTTGGGGGAACAGGAACTCCCACAATGCCTGCTGGTCCCCTCTGACTAGTTTGTAACAGGCCACTAGATCCCCCCTCAGCCTTCTCTTATGGAGGCTGAACAGGTTCAGGTCCCGTACCTTGTCCTCGTAGGGCCTGCCCTGCTGCCCCCTGATCATGCGAGTGGCCCTCCTCTGGACCCTCTCCATGTTGTCCACATCCCT
>NW_017729033.1:51824849-51825471 GCF_001723915.1 Gavialis gangeticus
ACCACATTGGCCCTCTTCCAGTCCTCTGGCACCACACCAGAGCACCACAAGTGCTTGTAAAGCCATTCCAGGGGTCCCACAATGACCTCAGCTAATTCCCTCAGTACTCTCTGGTGGAGATCATCTGGACCAGCTGATTTGAATACATCCAGTCCCTCCAGAAGTTCCCTAACTAGTTCCTCACTAACTTTGGCCTAGGTGCGGCTCCCCTGAGGCACATGTAAATAAATAAACAAAAACATACCCTGCCAATTATAGACCCAGTCCCATATTATAATCTAGTCAGTCCTTTGTCAGCACAGAAGTGGGAAGACACAGATGATCTCTTCTGTGTTCTGTATTAATTGCTTGTTCTCTCTCTCTATATATATTATCAGGAACATTTTTCCATAAAGAAAAAAAAAAAAACAGATGCAAAAGTTTTCATTTTCATTTGCCTTAAATGAAAGAGAATTAGACACTTTATTTTTGGTCAGCTTTGTCCTTAAGTAACCATTACACTTCAGGCTCTATTTTGGATTTTTTATTATTCTGTAGGCTTCCTAAACAAGTTGCTTATTTGAAAATGCAGTTTTTCTGTAATGCCCTTTTATTTATAAAGTTACCTCTTTTTATTATATAT
>NW_017729033.1:51830471-51831584 GCF_001723915.1 Gavialis gangeticus
CTATATCTACCAGTCTGAATATCACCAGCTCTGAATATCTCCATCATTATATATCTACTCTTAAACAGTTTCTTCTATTTCTATGTATAGGAAGTTAACATTAAAATACAAAACAAAAAAGCCTATGTGTAATTTATGCACTGAATTTCAAATATATAACTGGTTTTGTAGATATGGAAGTTAATTATATATTATCTAAATGCCGTTTTAGAAAATACAAGATATGTGGTAAGAGGAGGGACAAATGTCTGTTCCTTGTATTACTGTTATTTTGCAGTCTCAAGGCAAAGCCCCAAAGATTTTTCACTTGATCATTTTCTGTTACTTGAATAGGTTTGTGCTTGCATTGCTTTTCACAACTTGGGAAAGAGATTGACAAAATACCATAATTTCGTGAATGTAAGATGCTCCTGAATGAAAGATTCACCCCTCCCCCCATAATTAGATCGCGTATATGGAAAATTTACAAATGTTGTTTTTTAGAATCTAATTATCAGAAGATTGTCCTGAATTTCTCTTCCCCCTCCCGCTTCCCCACCCTGCTACAGCAGGGAAAGCAGTAGCTGGAGAATCAGACAGCTCCCTTGCCCACTTCCACCACATTCACTCCCCACAGTCTCTAGCTGTCAGTTGCTGGTCAGACTCTATTCCCTTCCCAGAGCAAGCACAAAGAAATGTAGTTGTTGCTGGGCCATGAAGCAACAGCAGTGATGCTGACTGGCCAGGCAGGGAATGGAGTGTCCATGTGCTCTGTGCCTTCTGTAGCCAAGCTGCACCTGACAGTAAGGGGTGGGAGGAAGGGTGCAGATGGAGCGCATAAGCTTCAGATGGCAAAGGGGGCTGCAGAGAACAGGAAGGAGACAGGTGGCTGATGTGGGTCTGATTCTGGCCCTGACCCAGGCTTTTCCCCCCTTGCTGATTGCTGGGGGGAGAGACCTAATCTTAGATTGGAGTAAATTTGGTACATCCCAGTGAAGCACACTGGGAACATAGTTATACTAATAGATATAATAAACCTTTACTAAGTGACTACTCATGCTAAGCATAATAGTTTCAGCAGCTGCTGACAATTTGTACTATAGTCATTATTACCATCATTAAACATATGTAATA
>NW_017729033.1:51836584-51844063 GCF_001723915.1 Gavialis gangeticus
GGAGGAAGGGTGCAGATGGAGCGCATAAGCTTCAGATGGCAAAGGGGGCTGCAGAGAACAGGAAGGAGACAGGTGGCTGATGTGGGTCTGATTCTGGCCCTGACCCAGGCTTTTCCCCCCTTGCTGATTGCTGGGGGGAGAGACCTAATCTTAGATTGGAGTAAATTTGGTACATCCCAGTGAAGCACACTGGGAACATAGTTATACTAATAGATATAATAAACCTTTACTAAGTGACTACTCATGCTAAGCATAATAGTTTCAGCAGCTGCTGACAATTTGTACTATAGTCATTATTACCATCATTAAACATATTTAATAGAGCACCTATTATTATATTGCCAAACTAAAATTGGTTCTACATGTGCTAGGCCCTGTACAAATACAGACTATTAAACAGTCCAAGTCCAAAGGGCTTATAATTCAAGGAAATGAGGCAGCCACAGCATGAGGAAAAGGTTATGACAAGCATAGTGAACAATATAATGCCAATAAATAACCAATTTCACTTGTGCGGTGGTGATTAGGTTGATCAGCTCAATGCAAAAAAAATGAGGCGGGGGAAAGAAGTAGGGTTAACTGGGCAAGTAAAAGGAGGGTAAATATTTGAGGTGAAGAGTACAAGGAAGAAGTAGTAGAATTAAGGGAGCTGGAACAAGCAGCTAGTTGGCACTGGGCAGAAGTAATCAAGACAAGATATTAGGGAGTTGCTTGACCATTGAAGTTCCTTACTAGGGGTGCTTCTACTGGTTGGAATATGTAGTGGTTTTTCTTTGTAATTTTTCCCCAGCCAGGAAGGCTATGAAGGTATGATCATATAGTTACAGAGCACTAGTGGGGGCAGAGTCCCTGGCTGGGTACTGTTTTAATCCTCCTCACTCCATGATATATTTTTGGTTGTGGCTGTTTCTGTAACTTTCACTTACAGTCTGGATGGAGTCAATTTACCAAGCAAGCAGAAATTAAACCTGTATTTAATCACAATATCACTAACAGTTTCAGAATTGCAAATTATGATTTATTTCCAGACCAATTATTCCATGCAAGAACAATATTATCTAATTATCAGACATCAGACATATATGTTTGCCACTTGATTTTTCTCAAGAGCACTCAAGTGTGGCAACTGGGACACACACAGACAAGTTCAGTGGACTAAATATTAATTGATAATGAAATGAAAATATTGTAAAGGATCCTCTTGACTACAAGCTCATAAACTGAAAGGTGAAAGGAACCACTCATTTCTACTATACTATTTGTGCCTCTCTAGAAAAAGTTTCATACTATAATGAAAGGTAATTGAGAAGACAACTTTGAATTTCAGCAAACTGCTTCTTTCAGTTGACATAATTTGATGATAACATTTAGTGGTTCTTAATTGTTTATCATTTTCTATCCTACCAGTAGTATCATACTACCAGTTGTAATACAAATATAAAGAATGCACTGCAGTGACTGTAGCTTGATGGGATATCTTACATCATTGGAAAAGTGTAAAAAAACCTTTATAACTAGTGAAAGATAAACTAATGGGGTACACACTACAAGGGAATTTTTATATTTTGCAGAAAAAAGATGTGTGCCATTCTAGTCTTTTTTCATGACTTTCCATAATAAATTTTGGTTCTGGGAAGAGAGAGAAAACTTGTGGATGTAACTAGGTTTAGGCATCTAACATACAGACAATAGAGGGAAATAGGCATTTCCAAATTCAGAAAAGGAAAAAAAGTAGACAATAAGAAATAATAGACAGAAGGGTATGTCTGAATTTAGAAGATAATTGAAGTTTGACTCACTATATTTTGACTCCCGGTTCTACCCCCACCATTCTTTTGGGAACCACTATTCATAATTCAACTTCCATGGCACAAACCTAGCAACTCCATTCTCTCAAGAAGTAGAACCTCTCAGGCTTTCTCTTCTTCTTGAAAGCATTTAAATCTACACCTCCCATTTCCTAGAAAGGCATCTTAATCAGGCTACTAGCAATCCTGGGATCAATGACCAAAACCAATATATTTCCCTTCTGAGAAGAGTACAACGTATGCACCCATGAGGCCAAACTGGGTCAACCAGCAAAACTGGGTCAACCAGCCAAAACTATTTTTAGAAAAGGAGCAGAACAATCTTTGGCTAGCTTTGCTGCATGTCATCCTTCTGAAATAACTCTCATTTACAAGAATATCAATTCCCTAAAAATTTAGATTCTAACTGACTTGTTCTCTCTTGCATTAAGTATCCTGTCATTTGCTCACTGTTGAGTTAGCAGGTACTGGGTTTATTAAAGTATATAGTTAAAAAAATTCCATAACACACATTCTAATCTAAATAATGTAGATAAATATATTGCATGAAATATCTGAATGTGAACCCCACTAACACACAAAAACCACTGAAGTATGCGACAAACCTTTTTATCTCATGGTTTCTATTTTTTCTATTCGTTGTAAAACTGCTTCTTATGATAGTGTTGGAATGATATTTTAGCTGTGATGGTCCAGGAAATGTGTGAGAGAAGGATTTTTGTGGGTGATATATTTTATTGGAACCTGTCTGAGGAAGAGACCTGGTACTCGAATTTGATGCCCAAAAGTTTGTCTAAGTCAAGGGTTTTCAACCATTTTTAACAAGTGTGCCCTATTTGTCTCAAAGTTCATCCCACGTTCTCCTTTATATTTTTTTCTTGTTTTTAATGTTACCAATGATGTGCTATAAGGCAGGCTACACTAATTAACAATAAATGCATTATGAATATATGCATTAAATATATATATCATAATTATGCCACAACAGTTTGGGCCTGGTTTGGTCTGGCTGCATGATGCCATGTGCCTCCCACCACTGGGCAGGCAGCACAGCCAGTGCACAGGAGGCAAATGGCATTGTGCTGCTCCCATACCACCGGCAGTGTGGTGTGGAGTGCAGCCTGCAGTGGCAGCCACCTCTGCCCTACACAGAGGTTGGGGAGGCACATGCCCCCTGTGCCTGCTCCAGGGGTGCACGCAGCAGCGGGAGCCTCCCCATGCTCCTGGACAAGCCATCAGGGCTGCAAGCATCCCGTGACCTGTCCCAGGCCCCCATTCACCACAGCCCCTGCCCTTCTCTGTCCCACTCCCTCCCTCCCTGCAGGGGTTTTGATCTCCCCCCCCACATCACAGAACTTCTGGGGGGTGCGTGCTCACCACCCCATCATAATTTCTTCCTCCACCAATGCAGAGCGATTGAGGCTGGGGCTGGGGCTGGGCCAGGGGGAGGTGCCCAGCCAGGGCAGGGTGATGGATGTAGCCACAAGTGGCTCATTCAGGAGAGCAGGAGGAGACATCTCCTGCTGCTGCATGTACCCCGGGAGGGCATGTGACCCTGGCTCTTCATGTGGGGCAGAGTGGGCTGCCACAGTAGGCTGTGGCCAGGCCAGCTCTTCCCAGCAGGGGGCTGGGTCAGGCTGCGCTCAGGGCAGGGCACAACAATGCTAGAAGGGACACTGCAGTTAATTTTGGGGTGGCTCCAGCCCCTCCCCGCTTAGCTCCCTCCCAGCCCTGCCATCAAAACTTGCCCTGAGTGCAGCCTGGCCCAGCCCCACATTGGGAAGAGCTCAGTGCAGCCCTGACCCCAGCTGACCCTGCCCCACATGCAGATCCAGGGCACATGCCCCATGCCCTCCCAGGGTGTGTGCAGTGGTGGGAACAGCTCCCACCCCCATCCCCTGGATAAGCCACAGCTCTGTCCCTTGCTCCACCCTGGCTGTGCATCACCTTCCCCTGCCCCTGTCCCACTCTCTCCTGCATCATGGGGGCCCCCATGCCCCTTCTTTCCCCCCGCCCCTTCCCCTACAACAGACTTTCCAGCCAACTTATGTGGATATGGAAGTTGAGTTGACTTAACTTCTATGTCTACATAACCAGTTACATACTTGGAATTCAATGCACAAGTTAGACATAGGGGTTTCTTTTGTTTTGTGTTTTTTAATTGCAACTTACTATAGATAGAAATAGAAGAAACTGTTTAAAGAGTAGATACTGTTTAAAGAATAGATACTGTTTAAAGAGTAGATACCTAATAATAAAAAGACATAACTTCATAAATAAAAGGACATTACAGAAAAAAAACTGTCTTTCCAAATAAGCAACTTGTTTGGGAAGACAATGCAATGATACTGACTCTGAAATAGGGCCCAAAGTGTAATAGATTGGGAAGCAGAGAAGCTCCTCAGAGTTAGAATAAAGCTACTGGTATCCTCTGTAGTAGTACTGAGTCCCTAGATGACTCTGCAGTGTTAAAGCAAATATGGGACTGGGTCTGTAATTGGCAGGTTATGTTTTTATTTATTTATTTACTTGTATGTATATATGTGTGTGTATGTTTGTTTATTGTTATCCAAGTTAAGAAGGTTAAACAACCAAGCACAAGGTTTATATGTGAATTTCACTTTAAAGGTGATGAGTTGCAGCAATGTTATTCTTTTCTATCTTTTTTGGAACCTTTCTCTCTTAGTGGACATCATTGTTCCTTTCTATAGAGTATTGTTGAACCCAAGTTTTGGGGAAAGATATCAAAACCTGATGTGAGAGTGCAGAAAAGTTGGAGGGTGGCAATAGGGCCAGGACTAGCTGAGGTGACCAACAATGTGGCATTCTGGCACTACTGGATAAGATCCCACCTTGGTTTTATTAGTGAACTGAGATTAGTTGCAAACCACAAGATAAAGAGTGAGACAAAAAAAAAAAGGATTATTGAAACAGAACAGAGGGAAAAGGGAAGTGGAGATAATAACGATAGTCAACATAATCACAGTGGATCTGGATAACTTGGAGAACAAGGCTGGAAACAATACAAACAGATTTGGAGTAATACGTTACCAGAACTAGAGGTGAAACAAAGAGAGAGAACATCAATGTAGATAGCTACATGTAGCTGTAGGTACATGATGGAGACAGCCAATATGGTCAAAGTGGTGGTCTGGAAAAGGGTGCTGGCACTCAATGGCCTACTCTGTGTTAGGCTTTTCTGAAGAGAACAGCAGCAATCAGTAGCAATTGCACATGCACCCCGTGAGAGCACCGGTGCACCCCCTGACCGGCCGCACTCACCGCTTAGATGACAGGCGGGGGGGCAGGTGAACCCCTCTGAGAGTGCCAGCTGAGGAATGGTGCTTCCAGAAGTGGTCCAGTGATTGGCCACCTCGCAATTGGCTGCAGGGGAACCCCCCCACTTGGTCACCAAGATTGGCCATGTCTGGTTACTGGGGAGGGGGAACACGTGCCCCCTCCCCCGACTAAGGTGACAACAGTACCACAGCACCTATTAGTATAGGTTCACTTAGGTTTTGGAGCCTTGGACTGTGGAGTCCTCTAGGGACTCAGTAGTATTACAGAGGATAGCAGCAGCTTTACTCTAACACTGAGGAGCTTCTCTGATTCCCAGTCCTTTCGTCATACACTCTCAATTAAACCAACAACACTATGCAAATCCATGTGAACAAACCTATGTGAACACTGTCCACACTTGCACTAGTTGCATGAATCCACTCTCACCCAAAACACTAAAACTCTTTGAGATGTTCACAGCCACCTTCTATACTATTATTGATGCCAAGTCACCCCATGTACAAATATCCAAAGTTGCCACCCATTAATCATGCCTTCCACAAATCACTTTCACCATTTATGTTTCCATTTAGCTGTCATTCAAAAGTTTACCTCATGAAAGGCATCTGAGTTTCCTGCCACTTTGGCAGTCATCATTACAAATGCTTATTTGCTCAAACTGAGTCATCAGGTGAAAAGTTCAATCAATCCTGAGAGTTCCTTCCAAGGGATGCTATTGCATATGTACCCGTTCCATAAAGAGTGGCACCACACTGAGATACACACTACAGTATGCTCAATGTGATAAGACCATGTGGACCAACTTTTATATATAAATATGTGAAATGCATAGATTTTATATATGCATTAGTCAAGGATTTTATGTCAAAATCTAAAGCATTGGAGGAAGAGGTTTGGGGATTCTGAATCATGACTAAGTTCAATAGACCAAAGCTTCTGCTGTCAAAGAAGTAAAGAGACTAATGATATTCAATATAAACATTACCTAGTAATTGTTAAATTCTAGATGTATCACCTTTTACTGGGATTGCCAAGAATTTCTGGGTGTACTCCATTTTTTCCCATAAGTACTTTATAAGGACAACAGTAAAAATAAGTCACTTGAATACAGGCTAGATCCAAAGGTTCTGTAGACCAGATCTGGTTTGTAGGATGTAGGTTGCCAACCGGTGCATTAGGGCTTTAGCTGGTTGAAGAAATGTTACTACCTTTAGTTGTGTATTAAAGATGATAGCATATCCTACCACCAAGAAACGAGACAGCTAAAGCAGATCAGACTTGTAGTGTATCTAACATGGCACTTTCTTTTTGGAAAGCCTGTATCAATGACTTCAGGAATATGTATAAGGAATGATAATGGACAACTTCAGAATGAAAATCATTTATGTTTCTTCCTGACTCTTAGCAGTAAATGGCTGCTATGAGCTCTCATCATTAAGCATAATATCCCTTAGTTGTTCATAGAATCATAGAATCATAGAAATAGGGCCGGAAGGGACCTTGTAGATCTTCAAGTCCAACCTCCTGCCTAGGCAGGAGAAAAAGTGGGCTCAAATGACTCCAGCCAGGTAGGCATCAAGCCTCTTCTTAAAGACCCCCAGGATAGGAGCCAGCACCACTTCCCTTGGAAGTTGGTTCCAGATCCTAGCCACCCTGACCATGTTCATCTTGGAGTCAATAATGACTCCAAGTTCCCTTTCTACCTCCATGCTCTCAAGAAGGGAGTTTCCCATCTTATAAGTGTGCTGCTGGTTACTACTGCCCAACTGCAGCACCCTGCACTTGTCAGTATTGAAACGCATCCTGTTTTTGTTAGCCCACCCCTGTAACCTATCCAGGTCTTGCTGCAGTCTTTCCCTCCCTACTAGCTTGCTCACCTCACCCCAAATTTTGGTATCATCAGTGAATTTAAACACGCTGCTTTTCACCCCATTGTCCAAATTGCTGATAAAGACTGAGGTGAGTCAGGGGGGCTTTCCGGCACTCCTGCCCCCCCTGCTTCTTGTTGGGAATGTCACCCCTTGGGCCCTGAGTATCATCTCCTTAAGGAATGACCACTCATCTTGGGCACTGAGTTCCCCTGCTCTTGAGAACCCCAGTGCCTCTCCCACTGATCTCAACTCATTGAAGTTGGCCCTCTTGAAGTCTAGGGCTATCACCTTGCTGCATGCTCCTGACACCCTGCGCTGGATAGTGAATTACAGCAAGCGATGATTGTTATCACCCAGGTGATCAAGAACCTCGAGGCCCCTTACCAGGTCATCGCCTGTGGCCAGGACCAGGTCCAACAGGGCATTTCCTCTGGTGGGGCTGTGCACCTCCTGAATTAAGTGGAGGTCCTGTATCTCGGCCAGGAACCTCCTGGAACAGT
>NW_017729033.1:51844154-51845679 GCF_001723915.1 Gavialis gangeticus
TCTTGACCCAGAGCACTTCCACTTGCCCCTCCTCTGACCCCATGGCAGGGGATGTGTATTTCTCCTTGACATAGAGCGCCACACCCCCACCTTTCCTTCCTTCTCTATCCCGCCAGTAAAGCCTATAGCCCCTAATGCTAACTGTCTAGTCGTGGGATGAATTCCACCACGTTTCTGTACGCCCTATTATGTCTGGGTCTGAACTGGCTATTCTGAGGGTGAGTTCCTCCTGTTTGTTCCTCATACTACAAGAATTGGTATATAAGCTTTTAAGACCTTGCCTAGCTGCGTTTGCCACCCCGAGATTTGGGAGACTGTCCGGACCCCTGTTGTTTTTTTTATGTGCAACTGTAGATACTTTTTATACTATTTTATTGCATGCATCCCCTTTACTTGGTGTTAAAAATTAGTTCCTTAAAGATATTAGATTTTCTTTTTAGTCATCTGAATCCACCATGTAAGTGCCATTACCATTCTTACAACAATATTCAGCTACAACCTAACTCCATTCAGAAGAAAGTCAAACTAAAATAAAAACCTGTGAACTGGAAAGCCTGATTTCCTGATGGGTTTGATGATCAGGTCTCAGTGACACCTTAATTAGTTATCCTGTTGGACCCAAAGTTAGAATGCTCAGAGCACACTTGATGTGACAGTGGTGCTTGTTGTAAGCTACTGGCAGCTTCATGGTTAGGCCATTCATCTGGAATGTGACAAACATGTATTCTATTCTACTCCTTTGCCTGATTTAGATCAGGCATTGAATGAAAATCTTCTAGGAGACTGTCTTAACTGCTAGACTATGAGACTCTACTGTAATCCTTTGAAACCATTACATGTGGGGGTCTCTTTTCCTTTGGCAGATTTTTTCATCATCAAAGTGGCTTTTTTTGTACTTAAAGGTAGCCACATAACTCTATTTGTATTGACAACTATGTACCTGTACACCTGGGCAAAATAACCAAAAGCAAAACAGAGAAGGACCCTCCTTTGTTGAAGCCCTAGTAGCTGAGTGATTAGGGTACTTGCCTGGGAAGTGAAAAACTGAGTTTCTGGAGTGGATGAATTACTCTAGAACAGGGGTTTTCAACCTTTTTTAATAAGTGTACCCCTCACGGCCAGACACAGGGTGGGGTTGGGGCATGCAGCCAGACACAGAGTGGCAGTGGAGAGGTGGCATACAGCTGGATGTGGAGCAGTGGCAGCACAGGGTGGTTGGTGGCAACAGCAGCCACAGTGTGTGAACTTCCCTGGCTTGATGCCCTGGTCCTGCTCTTGGGAGGCGGCGGCATGAAGTGGTGGGTGGTGGTGCTCCATCCCAGCCTGCCTGTGCGTACCCCCTACAGCCTTCCCAAGTACCTCTGGTTGAGAACCCCTGCTCTAAAATATGCATTTCTCTGACTTTCCAGCACAGTTATCTAACCATAAGAACTTAGGTCAGGCACTATCCAGAGGCTTCTCCATTGCTCCTTTAGGAAATGAGCCACTGCCTTGCACCAGATTTACTTTATTAGTCATTGGGGGG
>NW_017729033.1:51846103-51846706 GCF_001723915.1 Gavialis gangeticus
AACTTAGGTCAGGGCCTATCCAGAGGCTTCTCCCTTGCTCCTTTAGGAAATGAGCCACTGCCTTGCACCAGATTTACTTTATTAGTCATTGGGGGGGGGGGGATGATGGAGGGCAGTGTAGAAAAAAAAAAGTTTCTGCTTCCCTGGGTGCAAGTCTCTAGGCTAGAACCCAGGCCCCCTTTTCAGAACATCAGCAATCATATTGAACCACACAACTTCTGGCTTGTTTAGTGTCTTCTGGCTTTACATATCTTCAAAAGGCATGACAGAGTAAAGCTTGGATAATGACTGACCTATGATGTGGTGTTTAGTGTGCTGTGCTAGGAAAGCAGGGACACGGAGGTTCAAACCCCCTCTGAGCAAGGAGGGGAGAGCTTGGAAGTCTGGCCTCCAGCTTCCAGGACAAGTCTCCTAGCCATTCAGTTAATGGAGCTAAAACATATAAGGACCCTTCTCCTCTTAACACCTGCTAGCCATGGGTTTTGGACTGCTTATATTTTTCAGCCTTTGATGCCAGTACATATCTACAAGGGCTGCATCCAGACATGTGTGGTCATGCAGTATGTGGTGCTGCAGACCTGTCTCTGTTGTCATATATTTGAG
>NW_017729033.1:51847362-51848588 GCF_001723915.1 Gavialis gangeticus
GGGGGGGGGGGGGGGGGGGGGGGGGAGGGAGATGATCCTGGTAGATCCCAGGATAAAAAAAATACCTGCATGAAAAAAAAAAACAGGGTGGCACACATGGCTGCAGAATGTGCCATGCAAAACTGGAGCCTGGAATGCTGGAGCCATGCTCTGGCTGCCAGCCAGGCTCCAAGCTGCAGGAGTGTCATAGTTGTGGCTTCCCTGGCTCCCAGAGCCCCAGGTAAGGGTGCTGGAGCCAGCACTGTTGCTGGCACCAGCATCCCCTACCCCATCTAGGGTAACCTGTCATGCATCAGAAGGCATGTGGCATGAACATTCCTTGGGACAAGTAGCGGTGGCACAAGGTGTGCTGCTGCTTCTTGTCCCTGGGGAACCAAACGTCTGTACTTGCCTGCATGCAGCCAAGGGGTGTATACCTGTAGCGAAACATGTATATGGCTAGTGCATAGTCTACTGCACATGCTGAGCCTATGTACATACTGCATGTGTGGCACTGATGTCAAGATGGCACTGATTTGGAGAGTGATACTGGTCTGTTGTTGCACAAAAAACTGGACTACATGGATGAGCCATGAGAACTACAGAGTCATGTAAGCCTCGCTACTCATGGACTTGGTGATTAACGACACCTGCTTCTGCTTCCATCACCTCTCCTCAGCTGTCAAGCTTAAGCTACTGTTGGGGAGTGTGTACCTGCCTGGCCAGGTGGTGAATAAACTGAAAGGTTCACTAACTGACATTAGCTATCTTCTTACCCTGGTTTCAGAACCCTTGGTCTTAATGGTAGCTGATACAACAGTAGCAGATGCTGGCTCCCTTAACCCTGATCTGAAAAATAGAATCCCAATGCTCAAAGTATTTCAGGAAAACTTAAAGGAAAAGTAATATGAAATTATGGGGCAAAAGAAATATAAAATTTATGCTATGTTGCCAGTGGAATGCTGTTGGAATTCTGTTTAATATTTAAACAGGAATCTTTGACAGTACTTTCTGCTAGGAACCTTATTTCCCCAATGCAATGTTTCCAATTGAAAACAAATCTAAGATTGCCACTACCTAAAAAGAATGCTAGCAGAAGTATACAGAAACTGCACAACAGCTGAAGAAGACAAACAAAGCATCTTTGAAAGCCAAAAGAGGCAGTCTGGTAAAAAAAAAAACAATACAGCAATACCATTCAAAAGAAAAAGACATACAAAAAGCAAAACAACCCTCCCCCCCCCCCC
>NW_017729033.1:51848747-51850144 GCF_001723915.1 Gavialis gangeticus
AAAACACCCCCCCCCCCCCCCCAAAAAAAACCCCTTCATTCTGGAATTGCATAACACCAATTTCTGGAAATATTCCTCCTTCTACCTATAATACCTTTTGGAAATATTCCTTCTTCAAGAATATATTAGCTCACAGGAAGTGGAATGAAGCTAATATATGTCAGATATGGATACAGTTGGTGTTGTCTGTGAAGCAAAAAGACTCTAGATACAGAAGTGGTAGGAAAGCAAACCAAAGAGGAAACTGTAGTGTAAAATACTACTCCAGATTATGCAGTTAGTGTGTGTGTGTAGAAACTTGGCTCTATGAATAACAAGTCTGCTCGATCTTCTACAATTTATTTGCCTACTACTCCCAGCGTGGTGCTATCTTCTATATTTAAAACCCTGAAACAGTCACCTAGCTGTACTTGAAAGGCCTTCCTGATTTATAGGCAGCCAGAAGAACCTGTAGCTCCAAGCACAATTCCTATTCCTGTTCATTTCAAACAAAGAACTATGTACAATACTAACTCAAACCCTCCTACAACTACATCTACTTTACCTCTAATGGCTACTGTGCTTCCTGTTATCTTCCCTGCCCTATCAGCACCAGCACTGATCCCCAAAATTCACCAATCATTGAACTTAGTAAGACCCAGAGAAAATCCTTGCCAAAAGGTGACACCATTCAGATGAAAGTTAGTGAGCACAGAAGTGTCACTGTTAAAGGTAGATGGCACTGACAGTATCATCAGATTAGTTGATGCAGTCTCTGAAATGAACTATTCTATGGGCCAGTGGACTAGACTCATCAAGTACAAATGTATAACTCATGTCACTGAAGGGATTTGTTACCAACAAACTGTGAACTACATCAAGCTTAGAATCAGCTAGCCCATCTATCATGTCAACTGTACAGCATATCATTCATGTGTGGGTTTCTTCTTACCTGCCAGAATAGAAACCATGGATCTTTGAACTAACTGGGCTTATGTGAATACAGTGTGAAGATGGTGTCAGACTGACATTCTATTTTATGTTATTTTAAAGGGGTTGGGGCATGGAAAGTTAACTTTCTTTCATTCAAGGCCACAGATTTTACTGCAGAAATGTTTTCTCAGACTTAGGATTCCATTTAAAATAGGCACTTACAACTGTAGTTCTCTTTGGGTATTCCTATGAATTAGTTGAAGTAAATCTGTTGTAGGGGTAGATGCCCAGTGTTTAATGACTCCTACTATATGTTTATTTGACTTTTTGTGGGGGTTATAATTTGGGTTTGAAAAGCTTTGCTAACCTTGCTATATTGTGAACTCTCTTAGAGTATTCATTCATCAGTTCCAGTGTGGGATGCTCCAGGAAAGAAGTGGCAGAGAAGAGAACACTGACATACAAGGCCATCCCTAGAGTACAGC
>NW_017729033.1:51855144-51856606 GCF_001723915.1 Gavialis gangeticus
CTACATTAATGCACCTTAGCACGTGCATGTGTGCCTAAAATCAACTTTACGCACATTAGGCAAATGCACATTAAGTTTAGGCATGCATAAAAGTGCATGCAGACATGCCCAATTATACTTTCTCAAGTATCAGTTGCATTATAACAAATAGAATGAAAAATCCTATTTCAGAATGCATTTCATTACACACTTCATAAGCCATTACAAAGTTAAGCAAAGCAGCCTGACAATGGGAGTCATTGCATTCTTTCAAAAAAGTGGTCCCATTAAGTTTTAGGGTTGTTGGTTGTAGCCGTGGTTGGTCTAAGGACACGTGTAGGCAAGGTTCTTTGGGTGGATGTGATATCTTTTATTAGATCAGTGAAATATTTGGAAAAATTGTTCTTTGTTAGCTTGAAATAAAAGCTGTCCCATCAAGTTGAAGCCTTGATTGCTTATATTTACAGATAATCATTCACATGGACATCTTTTAATCTTTGCATCTCATAGCTGTCAGTACTGACACATCAAGGCAGGCCAGACTGGGACTGGCCCCCTGCACAGCAAATCAGGGTGACCACACTGGGCCTCGCACTTTGGGGGGCCTCATGGAGCTGGGCAAAGCATCTGTGCCCTCCCTCTTCCCCTGCAGGGCCTACCTTGTTGCTGGCAGCTCCACACCATGCTGCGGAAGAAGTGCAGGGATTCCCCCCAGGCCTGGAGGAGACCTTAGCCCATGCCCTCCCCTTGCAGGGGTCCCACAGACCGCATGCGGTGTTAGGGTAGCCCTGCATAGGCTGATTTTCCCTGGGCCCCACACCCACCTAGGTTCACCCCTGCTGACATAGTTCATTTATTGGGGAAAGGGAAGGAAGAACACAGTGCTTTTGGATGCTGGAAGACCCAGGTCCTCTGTGTTCTATGGAGCACCCATATGTGTCCTGAGATGCTTCTTTTTCAATTTTTTCTAAATAGTACCAGTTTCTTTCAGGGTAATTTTTGGAGAGCTTCTGCCATTTGGGATGGGGGGAGGGCTTCAAAGGGTGGGTAAGTCTACACAACTCTTTGAAACACTTTAAAGTATTTCATAGATTTCATAGATTTCATAGACATTAGGGCTGGAAGGGACCTCGGAAGATCACCAAAGGGCAGGAAGTCAGCTGGGGTCATAGGATCCCAGCAAGATAAGCACCCAATTTGCTCTTGAAGGTGTTCAAAGTAGGTGCTTGAACCACCTCCAATGGCAGGCTGTTCCAGACCTTGGGGACTCGGACAGTAAATTCTTCCTTATGTCCAGCCTGAAATTGTCTCGCAGTAGTTTATAGCCATTCAACCTCATCATCTCTTGGGGCACTCTGGTGAACAAACGTTCCCCCAGATCATGGTGAGCACTCCTTATAAACTTATAGGTGGCCATCAGCTCGCCCCTGAGCCTGCGCTTTCCAGGCTGAAGAGTCCCATAGCTCTCAGCTTCTCGTCATAA
>NW_017729033.1:51856805-51859522 GCF_001723915.1 Gavialis gangeticus
TCCACTTTCCTCCCTTTCTTGAAGATAGGCACCACATTGGCCTTCTTCCAGTCTTCGGGCACTACACCAGAGCGCCAGGAGTTTTCAAAGGCTGAAAACTTGAAATGCTGCAAATGTGATATCTGTTTCCACGCTAGCAGAGTCCCACTGTAGAATAGCTTAAGGTTTATGATATAATGATGTTGGAGGATATGAGTTGAAAATCCTGATTCTAATGTATCAGAGAAAAGATCTGGGCTCAATTGTCCCAGAGCCTTACTGCATTCTGTAATGAATGGGCAATTGGATAGAAAGAGGAGAACGAGGTAGAAATCTCATCCTCTTTTGTAATAAAAGATACCTATGCTAGTGTAGATATATAACTCCATGGAAGAATCCAAAACTGTGAATCTTAAATCACTTCCCTCCAGCCCAGGATTAAAGACCCTACTAAGTGAGGGCCCTTCTATTCTCTTCAGTATTCCGTGCTGTCTTGCTTATTCAGCTTGATGTTTTCGATTAATCCCATTCTTAAGGTACTTAATTTTTTCCCACTCTCCCTATGTATCACTCTAGTAAGACCTGGGCACCTGACTTATGTTTGTGAATTCAACTAGGTGGTAGGGCAGCTGAAACTGACACTGTACCACGTGAATCCCTTTTGTGTAAATGGCCTTTGTTCTCAATACTATTTTGTGGCAGCATGTTGCACACATTAGTCATGCATTATATAACCTATTGTCATTTGGTTTAGTTTTTTAATTGAAAAGAGGAAATAGGAATAGCCATTAACCTTCTCTCTTCCCATTATTTTAAATATCATTCTCATACTATTGTTGTCACAAACAATTGCTATAATTATGTGCATTGCCATAGTGTTTCTCTGCTAGGTGATCTGAAAATATATAGGAAGAGTCTGATCCCTGCCCTGAAGAACTTGCAATCTCAATATAAGGTGAGACAATGTGTGAATGCAACACAGGAAAAAACAAAAGATAATTAAAAAAATACATATTACCTCTAATTTAACTTTTTTGTACTAAGTTAAATTGCTAATCTTTAATTACATACTTCATTACACAGTATTGATCCTTATGTTTCTATCTGCAGAGAAGGAAAATATCTCAGAATTTGGGCTGGAAACAATGAAAGGAGAGGTACATGTTCCACCCATTGTGTAAATGCTGAGCCATTTTTCCTGAAGAGCTACTCAGTAGTTCAGCAGTGAGCACTAGGAGATTACAGAAACAGCTATTACACTTCACAGTTTACTCCTTCCTCTGAGAGGATTTTCAAAAATACAGTCAACAATGGTTACTTCAACAGAATTTGGTCTCAAAATGAAATCCCAAAGCAGAAGCTGTAATTTCCATTGAAATTATTTCTATCTGTGTTATATCAGAAAAATGTTGAGGTATTTGTAAGTGGTTACTTAAGCAAAAGCAACTATTTCAGGATGTTTCTCCTCTTCTTTGCTGTTATTGATCATATTTCAAGTTATTTGTGTGGAAAGAAAAAAGCTTTTCCTTCCTCATGGCCAAGCTTTTGATAGACTGTGCAGTGAAGTTATGACCCTGTGTTAATGACATAAGTTTGTTGCTATGGTAATGGTTGAATTGTCACAAATTAAGAGTTTGACTTCACAACATGAACAGACTGAAAGAGTAGATGCCTTGTGAGGGGACTGAACTTTTGTTTAAGCCCAAATATCTCTGATAATTAGTGACAGTGAATGAGAGCAAAAGTTTAACTAATTAGGACTGTTTGCCAGATATTAATATATTAGAAATTAGTTTAGCTGATACACACAAACTTTAAAGTGCTTCTTATTTTGAACCTCATGTACTGAAGACCTTTTTAAGAGTGTATCTAGAACTGTAAATAAAATACTTCAGAATCTCAACCTGCCAGATCTCATAATCTAAAAAATGGTAGGCCTCAGCAGGTACCTTGTCTAGATATTTTTTCTATACTTAGAAAACACTTAGACTCCTTACTTTATTATTTTTCATTCATTATATATGTTTTTTTGCTTCAATTACAATTTGTCCATCTTAGCCAATAACTGTTAATATAAAATACATGGACTGGAGAAGGGACCAGATCTCAGGGAGTGCCCAAATCATAGGGTTCAATGCCAACCTTCTAGGCTAAAGAGTCATACTTATGTCTGTACCTTTTCTCCTGGCTCAAACATAAACAATTATTGGAGAATGTGTGGAAGACAGTTTTCTCCACATTCAGTTCAGAGTCTAATGTACTTGACTTGAAAGTCATGGTAACTATTGCTTTCTCATTTGTTTTTCCTCTCTTTCTAACCCAATTATTCTTAATATGAAATACTTACCCATTATATCCCAGGCTTGTCTCTGTGCCTTGACCACTAGATTAATGAGGCATGTTCCTGCTTCACATCTTTCTATGACTCACTTAATCTTTAAATAGTCCATGCAAAGGAGATTTCACTGCAAAATTCTGGTTACCTTCTCACCTGCCATGAATAGACTATTGCTGAAAGGTAGGGCATACTTACAGAAGTTACGGGTTTGAATCCTATCAGGCAGCAAAGGATTTGAATGCAAAGCTGCCACATCCCACAAAAGTGGTCTAACCACTGAGTAGTGATCTTAAAAGGGAAAATGACTTTATTTCCTGGTTTGCCAACTGTGTTTTGAAAGAAAGGCCCATATTTAGTTTTTTTTAATACCATCAGGAAGGATCGGGATCGTGAACCCCAA
>NW_017729033.1:51864522-51881599 GCF_001723915.1 Gavialis gangeticus
AGCAAAGGATTTGAATGCAAAGCTGCCACATCCCACAAAAGTGGTCTAACCACTGAGTAGTGATCTTAAAAGGGAAAATGACTTTATTTCCTGGTTTGCCAACTGTGTTTTGAAAGAAAGGCCCATATTTAGTTTTTTTTAATACCATCAGGAAGGATCGGGATTGTGAACCCCAACTGGAGGGAGATGTACATCTCTACAACCAAAAGTAAACCCTTATTACTAGAGATGCGTGGGATTTAATATACATATGTCTCCGCAACATTTCTTTTTGCCTAACTTACACGGTTCCCTCTTAGATATGCTGCCTACTATATTTGACTCCAGTTTTGAGGTGACTTATTGTTCTCATGCACTAGCTAGGGAAGATACATGTTGTGATATTTGCTACTAGGGTGCAACCATGACAATATCTGAAAGATTTCCTGCTGTGGAGCAGAGTCTTGACCTTATGTTTCCTGAGTATTAGATACTGCTTTAAGCACTGGATCAGCTTTTCCTGATAGCTTTAGCTTAAAAGAGAGTAATTTTGGATCTATTTTTAAGCAATTGTTTAGCATTATATTTTTTACACAATAAACAAATATGTATGAAATATAATTAAATGAAGAGTGTAAGGTTTAATTTAACTTAGAGCTGAAACAAAAAAAAATTAAAAGTAATTCAGAGCAGATACTTATATAAATAAATATGGATGGAAAGGGCCTCCACTGGTTAGTAAAATTGTATTACCGAAAGTACCAGTAAAACTGATGGAATCTTACAGATTTTTTAATTTTTTTGTGTTCTTAGCCAGCGTTCCATATTTAAACTTATTCTGCATACCACCAAAACTTTAATGAGATATAGCATTTACCATTATGGCACAATCACAGTTAATGAAATGTAACAGGATTCAAAATACAATGTTCTTATCACATCAACTCCAATTTAACCTTAGCTAGAAAAGTAGTATCAAAATGCTTATTTGGTCATTTGAAATACATGTAGCATAAGACACAAACACAAATTTTTGTTTTAGTCACCTAGATAAACTGTGTCTTGAAATAGAAGTAGCAGTATCCAGGCAGTTGAAAAAACATGATAATAATTTCATAGGATGTTTTTTTCTCTTTTGTTTCTCTATATTACTTCTTGTTAAGGATAATGGGTATTGGGTTATGTCTTTTGTACGGAAGGGGATACAAATAACTAATAATAAATGCTAAATTAGCAATGCAAGATTACAGCCAGAGTCACAAGACTAAGTGTCCAAACATTGCAAAAGCCAACTGAACTAGCTCAAAACAGATACAGACAGGTAAGGCAGATATTCTGGTGGTTGAAAATTCCCTATTTCATTAGGAAACAATACACAAAGAGGAACTCAGGACCACAGGAAAACCTATCCATGACTTCAGGCCAGGACAACGCCTGCACAACAGCAGAACAAAGACTATGTGTATGCATAATAATATAATAACGATAGTTACCACTAATTATAATAGGCACAACAACAACAAACATGGAGCAATGATATGCAGCAAAGGAAATGGTGATTGTCCATGACATCAGCATGACAATGGAAGAAATTAGAATATTGGGCGGGGTATACCATTTATCTGTTGCTTCCCACTGAGCTCTGTGCGTGCGCCCCTTCTGCCACAGTCAAGACAGATGCCCTGGGTATTGGAGGTGGGTCTCCTGTACTCTCAATAAAGAGAAAATTTCCTTGCATAAATCCGTCTTTGCATTTTGTGCAGTCTTCTTTGAAGGCTTGGGATGGGTCGGCATCCCCAACATCTTTGATTAGTTCTTTTTTGTGTTAAGAAATTTTGGAATTAGAATTGACACAAGAAGGCTTTCTAATTACTACATGTAGGTGTATAGTAGAATCCCACTGAGAGTTTTACATAGGTGAAGCTCCATGTAAGGAAGCCTATATTCTATTTCCACTGCTATTTATATAATTTGTCCAATGAATATTTAATGCAAAATTCTTTAAGTGTAGGATTCCTTCCTCCTAGGGAAATTTGTAATTCTCTGGGTGACAGAATTAGGTTCTCTTTTACTTGATTTGGGCTGGATTCTATGAATCTTTTTCTCTTGAATAGAAGATGATCACAGTCCTGCTTAGCATGTGGTGTGGTGATTACAGCACTATAATGGAATTTGGGTACAAACCCTTTCAGGATTAGGTGGGCTTAGAATCTGGTCTCCTGTACCCTGAGCAAGTGTCTTAACCACTTTGTTATTGAGCAAAAGGTAGACATCATCACATGACTAATATAAAAATAACTTGTAATTGTAGCTGTTTCACAATTATAGTTTGCTAGCATTTGAGGCGGCTACCTTGGATCAGTCCTAAAAATTTGCAGTAGTTTAACTTTAATGGTGTAGAATGAAACTGGAGATGTGTAAAAATGACATCTTCATAGAGTTCAGGTGATTGCATGAACACAGTAGAGTAGGGTTCAATAACCATAAGATGAATATGAGCCAGCGTGCTTCTGTTACAACCCTCTCCTCCCACTCAGCCTCACAAACAACAGCAGCAGCAGCAACAACAATGACCTAACAGAATATTGAGTTGTATTAAAAGGCATGTCACTTGCAAATCTAAATAAGTGCTTCCTATACTTTATTCAGCACTACTGTGGCCTGGAGTACTGGACTCCTGGAGAACTGTGTACAGTTTACTTCTTTAAGATGCAATTTAAAAATTATATATAATGTTATTATATATAATAACCTGTATTGTAATGGGTATTCCTTATGAGCTACTGATGAGCCCTCTCTCATGGACCCATTTCACTTGATTCTGTACAAAAAAAGAGCAAAGAATAATCTTAGTTTATATAGCTTACAAGCTAGGTAAGTAAAAACCCCCACAATATTCTTACATATAGATAGATGTTTGAACAAGTACAAAGAGACAGTGTAAATCATCATAGTAAGCAATAGTTTCAGTATGGCAGGGCATGTCTACGTAAGATGTTATTGTGCATTAGTTCTTTGCAAGTAGGCAGCTATTCAATCCAGCTTCAGATCTGGCTGCTTCAGATGCCAGCTATCCAATCTAGAGCTCTAGACTGGGTTTCTGCTTCAATCTGGCCAAAGTGGCTCTGAAGTTTTGGAGCCGCCTCAGAGATCTGGTCATAGGGTATAAAGGGGAATCAATCAAACATCTATGACTTCGTTGTCTTTTTGTCTTATTTGGATGAAACTTGCAGGGATCATAGCCTCTGATAAACACATGAAGCCTGCTAAGTTTCAAGAAGATCAGTGCAGAGGTTTGGGGGGGAACCACACCCCAAATTCCTGAAAGCAAAACTCATGTCACCTCTATGTGTTACACCACAGTGGGGTGAAAACTGCAGAGATGGTGGCCCCTGGTAAGGCCTCAAAGCCTGCCAGGTTTCAAGGAGATAAGTGCAGGGGTTTGGGGGGAACTGCACCTCAATCTGTGGACAGGCAAAACTCATGACACAGATGACCCTTTGTGTGTTAAGGCACAGCAGGGTGAAAGCTGCAGGGATGGTGGCCCCTGCTGTGGCCATGAAACCTGCCAGCTGTTGAGGATATTGGTGCAGGGGGGTTCTGGGGCCCTGCACCCCTAGCTACCGACAGACAAAACTTGTGACATGAGTGCTTGTGTAACTGACTGTGTCTGTCTTGGGGCAGTTGATTGTCTGTACTGATTTTTCCTCTCCTTAGTCTCTGGTTTTGTAGATGTTAATTGACGCTAATTAACCTACTACATTAGCTAACAACTGTGTATTCAGCTGGTCCCTGAGTGAATCATGACTGATTGATAACTAGTAATACAGTAGCTTAGCAGCCAGGCCTGCAGTAGTTCCCTGCCCCAAGACAGACACAGTTGTACAAGAACCCATGTCACGAGTTTGGCCTGTCAGCAGCCAGAGGTGCAGGGCCCCAGAAGCCCTGCACCTATCTCCTCAACAGCTGGCAGGCTTTGTGGCCGCAGCAGGGGCTACCATCCCTGCAGCTTTCACCCTGCTGCGCCTTAACACACACAGTGTCACCCAAGTCACGAGTTTTGCTTGTCCGCAGCTTGAGGTGCAGTTTCCCCCAAACCCCTGCACCAATATTCTTGAAACTTGGCAGGCTTTGTGGAGCCACCAGGAGCCACCACCCCTGCAGTTTTCACCCCCCTGTGGTTTAACACAAAGATGTGACATGAGTTTTGCTTTTAATAATAAGCCTAATAATACTGCACAGTAACATATTAGTACTGTCTGTGCTGTGACGTGCTACTGCGCAGTATTTTTTGGCTACTGAACAGTCTGCATCTCACGTAGACATGCCCCCAGAGGCCTAAATTTTAAGGGGGGGAGGGTTGTTTCATTTTTTTATAAGGAAACACAATAAAGGAGATGCACAGGAAAGTTTAGAAAGAGGATAATGCAGCAGCTTTGTAGATGTTTATAGCTAACTCCGTATAAGCTAGATAGGCAGTATGGAAGAAAGAACATTCAGAAATGTAATAACTGAACAATGGAAACAGGTACCATGGGTCAACTGGAGATAGGAGATAGTTTTGATAGAAAATGTGAACTAATAGGTAGGTGAGGGTAGGTCATGAAAAAAATGAAAATATACAGCTTATGTTGTATTCGATAAAGAAGGAAATGCCAGTGGAGGGACTCAGAAGCAACAAGAAAAGAAAATGATGTTTATATCAACCTTTGAGATGAATATTAGTTAGACAATGCTACATTTTTCAAGAACAAAAAAGATGATATTCCACACTCAAGATGCAAGATATTGACAGCCCAGATGAACAGTTTTACCTATATGGAAACACAAACGATTGTTTCTAACCTTCAGATTTAGCTTACACCAGCAATCTTTGGAATAGAAGGGCAGTTTTCTGGGGTCTGGGGTTCTGGTTCCTACTTCAAGGGTTATTTCTGTTTTTAATCAGTGACTGGATAGTGTTAAAATATGTAAACAGTTCTGATGGTAGCCTCTGGAAGCCTCACAACTCTTTCTTTCCAACAGTATATTCTCCTCAGTAATCCAGAGTTATGATTACCCTTGTTGGTTCTTCTAGGTGGTGAATCTTGCATTCTTGGTTGCCCCATGGAACAGCTTTCCAAGAAAGAGGGCTGGAGCAGGAGAAAAAGGAAGCTGGCTCTTTGTGAAAGCAAAGTTATTGAAAACAACCATTGGTGTATCTATGGAAGTTAGTGAAATATTAAGACAGTTTTCCATGTTACATCTGAGGAAGTTAACCTAATTGGTAAGTTTTCATGATTTTCATGTAATTATGAGTTCTTATTTATACGGCTTATAGTGTGTTTCATAACATAATCCATAGGTTATATTTTTAGCTGTTGTTGTAAATATAATACAGAAGGTTGCAACTATAGTATAAGCACACTAAATATCATTCAGGGTTTGTGATGCCTGGAATTTTTCTTCTCTGGTTTTATCTGTATTGAACAGTTTAGGATAACTTCCCTGAATGATCCAGTAAATGACTGAAAGCTTTGCAACTTACTGTTTGCACACTGCCTCTGAAAATCATTTCACATAGCCATGTTTCTGAGGTCTATGGTCTCCTGATATCAGACCATATGAATTTCTCAGGGACTCTTTCATCATCCTGTCTATATGGCAGACAACACCAAAGCTGACTGACCCAACTTCTCATTGTTCCATTCTAAAGTAAATGTAGGAAAACTATGATTTTAGTGCTCCTTTTGATTGTTACAAACTCGTACACAGCTTTCTCAAGGGGAGTTAGGATTTGGTTCTTTCTTAAAACTTATTTGGAAAGAATAACTCTTGCTATCATATTAAGCATAGTGCTTATCCCAAGATCTTTATTAATGGAATCTGCACTGAAATTTAACCGACAAGCTTGGATCCATTACTGCAGAGCAGAGAACAAGAAGGGAGACCCAGAAACCTTTCCTATAGACCCCTCATATTGTAAGGTGTTCTAATTTAATGGCTTTCATTTTTGTCATGATCATTTGAGAACTCAAGACTCTTCACTTATACCCACCATCAGCGGCTATTTGGGATCCCAGTTAAAACCAAACAAACTCTCTTCACATTCCATGATACCACTATTGCATTTGTATGGAATGCTATAGGAATAGTAAATCCTGCATTTGTGGAAGAGGACATTCTTGATGACACTTGAGGTCCTTTCCAACCCTATGATGCTATGCTTTTAAAAGATGAAAGGCAATCTGCAAGTCCAAGAGTTTGCCAACCCAAAGGAACAAGATCAGGGAGGATTCAACCTGTACATGACTATACAAAACACTTTTGTCAAGTATTCAACCTGCTTTCATACATGTTTACTGTAATATGATAACTGTATTCTGCACAAAAGAGACTTGTAATTTTATTTTTGTCATGTTTTGCTGGATAGTGCATATAAATAACATCCAGGGAATGCCTCTCATGCCCTGGCAATCAAAACTAAGTTACAACAATGCAGGAATACTATTGACTTGAATGGTCAAATTCTAGGTCTGCATCAATATAACTGAGATCAGAATCAGGCTGTGTGTCTTCTCCCATAGCTAGTACTTTAACATTTCTCTACTGAAAGGTGAACTTTTTATTTCTTTATGGTTGAGATCTCTCTCTATCACTCATGTTTTTTTCTAAAATGAATTTTACTTTATAGTGATATCAGTGTTATGAGAGCAGTTTGAGCCTCTGCTTTGTGCCTCAAGTAGACACCATTTAAAATATACCTCAACCCTATGCTTGTATTATGTTTATTTCTCAGTTGGCTTGAAGTTAATGGTGACTTAAGTATTTTGAAATGATATGGTTACATCGTTTTCATACTTACTTGGAAATTTATAGTGGAATCACTGTCTCTTCCATACTTACTTTGTAGACATGTAGGATAAATTAACTGGTATAATGCACCTTCCTGGAGAGGGGCTTTATATATGGCCTGTTTATGCATCAAGTTTAAGGCCAAATTCTGCTTTCAGTTGCACTGGGGGGCAATGCCTCTTGACTTGACTTATTAAACACATAGGTAGGGAAAACAGAATAGGTGAAGCCAGATAGAATATATTTCAAGGGCTGCCAGGGGTGAGGGACAAAAATTACACATAAACCGGTATAAGTGACTGGATACCAGTTCAACTCTCTAAACACGACAGAAGTTGATTGCACATAAACTGCTTTCAAAATGGCTGAAATCCATTTAAGATAAACCCGGATGGATGTAGTATCAGATTTAACTGATTTAGGATAAATTGGTTTATTAAAATTCTGTCCCAGATCCTCTCCAGATTCAAGTTAACTCATAGTCCCCCAGCATCCCAGGATACTTTGCACTTCCCCTGAAAATCTTCCCCACCCCTCTCAGAATAGGTGTACTAGCCTTAGACCAAGCTGTTTGCTACAGCTAAGACGAGACGTGTGCTCTAGCACCCCCTGGTTTCTGGCCGGGGCCACTGGATCCATGAGGTTGCATTTCTGGAATCAAAAGTGAATATCTGTTCACTTGGTTATCAGTTCAATCTGCACAGATTAGGCTAACCTATGAAGATTGAATCAATTCAGTTTCAGGTTTTTTGACTGTCTGTACTTAGCCAGGGTGTACATTGTACAAAAAGCAGTTGCAGTCCTGTCAGCCTGGTAAAGGGTATAGCATTCATTGCCCTCCACCAAGCCAATTCTTGTAGCCTGGGTTATTCTGTGTTAGCACTATAGCCCCACTTTCACCTCATTCTTTTTGACAAAGCTGATGCTGTTGGTAGTGATCACTGTACATAATTCCTTGATTGCCCACATTAAATCATAGCTGGTTTGCTTTTTGCATAGGAGGGAAAATTGTCACAAACTATCCCTGTTTTTATGCATGTTTTGATGAATTCATGTATCATAAAAGGCTACTCAATATTAAGATATGTTGTGCAGTGGCTTTTCTTTCTTTTTCACCTTCGGTGTCTGGATTAATCAGCAGACATTATTTCATGGGCTAACCATTAAGGCTGTGTGAAGCTTCAGTCACCGATTTAATTCAGAGGAGATTCAGCCCAATTCGGCAGCCAAATCTCTGAATCCAAATTGAATCGGGAGACCCAGGGCACTCCCGGCAATACGTGATGCCCTGCCAAGTTGCACTACATCCATGTGATGTGACAGCTGCTGCACGGGTGTCAAACAGGGGGAAGCAATCCCTACTGCCCCGTGTTGCACAGGGGGAGTTCTGCCACAAGCCCTTAGAGGCCCTGTTTCCTGTTGGTGAGTGTGGGGATTTTTATTTATTTATGTATTTATGTGCCATAAGGCTGAGGTCGAGTGGGGGATGGGGCTGGGCAGAAAAGCCAATGGGGGCAAATTCCCACACTGGGGCAGAGGCAGGAATAGCTGGAGGAGCCACGGGAGAAACCCCCATGGCTGCCCTGCCCAGCCCCTACCTCCCAGCATTTAAAAAAAAAAGCCACACACTCACCTGATGCAGCAGCAGGGATCAGGGCCTCTGAAAGCTTGTCAAAGATCCCTCATGTGGCATGGGGCACTGGAGATTCTCCCCCTGCCTACCCTTGGCACCCACACGGCAGCTGTTATGTCGTGTAGGTGCAGTGAGGGTCGGCAAGGCACTGCGTACTGTCTGGGAGCTGGGGCAGCTTCACCTGTCAGTTGGAGACCTGAACCATGTTCCAGCTGCCTGTGGAGGGTTTAGATGGAGTGTCGTTGGGGGCAGAAAGGTAAGAAATATTTTTTGATTTAAGAAAAACACAACTATGTGTAGTAACAAGACAAATGATGACAGACAAAAGCAATTTGTGTCAGCAACTTAATCAGCAGTCCCTCTGATGCCTGATACACAGCAAGCTTCTTTTTCCACAAAGTTCAGCGAGGTCAGGCGTCCCCGAACAACGCTGTCTGAGGGGTGCCAGGAAGGACCCTGGAATGCAGTTCTTGGGATCCTCGAGGTCCATGGGCCCACTGATCCAGGCAACAGCTAACTAATCCTTTTCACAGAGCTGCATCTTCCTTCTGAATGGTTTCCAAATATTTCAGCTAATTTATAGCTTCTGAAGGACATTGATAATGTATGACCACTTAGATTCCTTTTTCTTCAACTCTCCTTAGACTGACCAATAGCAGTACAAGCCTTGCATTCCTTTGATAAGGTAATTTTAACTGCGCCACAGAGCCTTACTACTTCTAGGCTTTGCTAAATTTACTAGGCCTTACTTTATACAAGGCCTTACTACATCTTAAACTATAATTAGGCTTTTAGCAACAACTTATAGCTTAATATCTAAACAAATACAGAAAAACACTTGGTCTAATCTTCAAAGAGCCTTCAGCAAGCACTTTTACCACACAGACATACTTTTCAGCTGCCACAGACCACTTTGCCCCAGTGGCCCCAGCTCCCAGAGAGTGCATAGCACCCTGCCTAACCATGCTGCACCCACACCATGGGGCAGCTGTTTTGCAGGTGCCAGGTGGGGGGAAGGGCAATCCCCACTGCCTTGTACTGCCCCGCACCTCACAGAGGTGCTGTGCTATGAGCCCTCAGAGGCCCTGATCACTGCTGCCAGAGCTGGTGAGTGCAGGGCTTTTTATTTATTTATTTATTTATTTTAAGTGCCAGGAGGCTGGGGCTGGGTAGGGGATGGGGCTGGGCAGGGCAGGCATGGGGACTTCTCCCACAGCTCCCCCCACCCTGGAAGAGGCAGGCAGAGCTGAAGGACAGAAGAACCTGCAGCTGCTCGGCTGTGCCTGCCTTTTCCCAGCCAAACTGAATCTCTGATTCATCGCTGAATTGGCACCAAATCTCCAATTCTGATTCAGCCAAATTGAATGAAGACAGTTATTCAAATCACCAAATCAAATCACTGTCCTCCGAATCAGCCAAATCTGAATCTGAATCGAATACTTCCCTATTCACACAGGCCTACTAACCATGCAGGCTAGCATCCTTGATGCCTGGCAATGGCCTTATACACTTTATACATTTCACGGTTATCCTTACATATAGTACAGGCATATTTAAAACTGATGCATCTGTCCCTATATTCTTTGGGTTTTACTTAGAGAGAATTTGACTGATGACTGGGTTACTTAGGCTACTTCCCTACAACTGTACTTAGCTGTGTATAATGTTTGTCCCAACATCTAATTTCTCACTTTTGAGATAATACCGACTTGAATGTTCAATGCTATTTTGACATGCATTTGTGAAGACTAAATGTGTTTCCTGTAGCTACTGATATGCTTAGCCTTGACAGAATACAAATCACTTAACTGCTTGTACTTTCTGTTTTTGTTTTGTATTTCATTATTCTAGGCTTTGGTTGTACATGCCAATCTGATATTTTCTCAGGACATGTGGAAAAGGCTATCATATTTATATGGACAATAAGTCCAGAAAGAGCGGTTGATTCTTATGTTTCAATATACATGGGGCTTGGCTTTTCAATATTACCTCTACCCAAATCACAAATGTCTTTTGTTTGTTTGTTTCCTGTATTACCTTTTGTTTCTGATTACTTTTTTTACCTTGTACATACCTTTTTTTTATTCATCTACTTTGATCCTTCTATTTCCTTTGTATTGTGGTAGGGCTGTTATCATCACTTAAAATCTCCCTTGTTGAATGAGGTGATGTAAAATACTTTGTCACCTCAAAAATTAATATTCCTTTTGCATAATGTCTGGTTATATGACATACAGACAGATATGAAGAATTCATCTCTTACAGGATCTCTCACACTGTAACTGCTCAATGTATTTTAAAAATAACTAAGTGTATTTATTACACTTAGCAATATGAATATTTAAATATTAAGGGACAAATTCCATCTTAAAATATATACATATTATTTTTAGTATTCTCTGGAGCCTTTACATACCCATACATCTAAGGCAGATCTGGCTATAAATGAGTAATTCTGTCTTTCCATTCCCTAATTCTGTCATTCAAGAGAAGTGACTGGATGCAAACAATATTTATAAAATTTTGGAAGGTGATGGATTGAAATTTCTGCCTTTTTAGTAAAGAAGAATGTCATTATGTATTGAACTCTAACAGCTCTTTTAGATGCTGGTAAAAGAGCTATTGCTATAGGTAGCTGTTATGCATAAAAAGTGCAGCACTGGCAGTTCCATGCATAACAAAATGGATGGAATGTCATTATGGGCAGAATTCTATTTAACTTCTGAGATATATAAATGACACTTATGCAGTCTGTAGGCATCTAAGGAACCATGTTATACTTCATGTCACATAGGCTGCATTCAGACGAGCGCAGACGGTGCAGTGTGACATGCCACAGACCTGTCTGCAGCACCACACATAGCACACGCAAGCATTTCCCATGGTGTTACATTGCAACACAAGCTGGGGAGTTTTTTGGATCCCAGGAGATCCCAGGGTCACAAAACCCCACTCCTTAAAAAAGTGAGGTGGTGCACATGGCAGCGTGCATGCCCCAAACTGAAGCCTGGCCTGCCAGGCTTCAGCTGTCAGCCAGGCTTCCCGCTGCAAAAGCCCCATGACTACAGCTCCCTGAGACCCCAAGAAATGATACTGGGGCCAGCATATTTGCTGGCCCCAGCCTCCCCTACCCCACCCAGGGTAATTTGCCATGCACAAGAGGGTGCATGGCATAGGCATTCCACTGAGACACATAGAAGCAGCACAAGGTATGCAGTTGCTTCTTGTCCCTAGGGAAACAAACATCCATACTCATGTGGACAGGACCATAATGATCCAAAACACATGTACATGACTAACTATTTCACAGGACTACAGTTTTGCCCTATGTGACAAAGTCTGTCCCAACTAGGAATGTTTGGAAGTGATCCATGGTTGTCTTGGACCAATTAAACCTTATTCTGATTCAGTTCTGCCATGGATACATGGAAGTTTTGCATAACACCCCAAAAATGACACAATCAAAACCCAAAACTAGTGATTGCCTGATGATGGTAGTTGTGTGCGTGTCTTTTTGCCCAGCCACTTGGTGGTTAAGGCCACTTACTCAGGACTGGGATGACCTGGGAAATCAAGGTTTTTAGGCCTTCCCAACTGAATCTTAAACCCCTGAATCACAGCGACTTAATGAGCATGCCACAGGCCAGATGAGACATAACAAAACAAACTGACTAAGGCTAGCATAGAACAAGCCCTTGTTTTCAATGTTGCCTGTGCATTTTGCTTTATAAAATCATTAGAAAAACTACATAAACAGAACAGAGACAGAGGAGAAGACTTTGTCACATGATGCTGTACAGGTTTGAAACGCCCTGCTCATAGGGGTGGAATAGATATCTAGACTGGAGATCTTTTAAGCAGCAGTTCCCATTACAGTACCTCTTCAAGTAGAATAGACTCTTGAAAAACAGGAACCAGAATCTGTCAGAGAGGCCAGTTCCTATTTCACCTATTGGGTATCTATATGGATGTGGGTGCCTAAGTGTAACTCTATTCACCCTGGTCAAGTTTCTGAAAAATTGTTAATGTAAAAGTTGTGTGGATCCTCCTGCTCCTCACAGCTTTTTAAAAGACTTAATATTAAGGATCATTTATTAAATTTAAAATTAATAACTTAAGATGAGCAGGAGGCAGATGATAATATGCTACAAAAGTAAATTCATGAATAGTTTTAGGAACTCAAGAAGGGTGGAATAGAATGGCACTTAAACACCCACACCACTAGGACACCTAAGGGGTAGAATAGATCTGGTCTAAGTGTCTGTACAAGTGATGCAGATTTTCTCCCTTATCCTAGTCATCTCCATCAGGGATATCCAACTTTGTCACTGCCAGAGGCTGCATGTAGCACAAGTATGCAACCCCCAGACTGCAAACTGCCTGGGCCACATGCTGTAGGATTGGCCCTATGAGACCTGTCAATGTTCAGCAAGAAGGAAATTCTTCCACTGGGCCCTCCCCAACTGTAACAGGGAACCCTAGCCCTGTTATGGGGAAAAAAAGGGCCAGGGTAAAAAAGTCAGCAAGGCCCAATTAAAGCCAGAACTTTTGTACCCTGAAGGGGACGGGGTGCACCAGCAGCAGAAAAAAGCCCTGTCAGAGCAGCCAGAGGCACAGAGGTTCTGGTTGCCAGGCAAGTCACCCAGTTGAGTAGGAAGGGACAAACTGCTTGCTACAGTGAGAGGAGAAACCTCCTGACATGAGATGACTGGCATTGAGCTAGGGACTCATCCTTGCAGATCCTAGCCTGCAAAAAGCTGGCAGCACAGGCTGCAAAATGCAACAGTGAGAGGGAAGGGGAGATTAGCTACACTTGGGCCAGGTGAAAAAGAAGCCCAACCAGCTGACCAATGAGGTAGAGCTGACAGGAACATAAACTCCCCTCCAGAGCACAGGAGTGTGGTGGGAGGAGGACTGGTTTCTGCAACTGAGAAGGAGGGAGACCCACTAGAGGGACTGGAATAACTGTAAGTCTGGCATGATGACTTGTTGCCTGACGAGAGGAGCCCCTGTTAGGAAAGGAGTGAGTGAGAGAGTGCATGGAAAACACTGGGAGACTCTTTGTGTTAACTCAGGATGGATCCTGGAGAAGTGGGCACACAGGGGATTTGGAAACCATCTATGTTAACCCAGGAGAACCCCTGGGGAGTGAGAAAACCTAGGGGACTGTGGAAAATTTATGTTAACCTGACTGGGGTCTACTTTTCTTTTTGTTATTTCTGCTCATGTTCTTGATACCACCCAGTGGACTGGGGTGGCTGTGAGGGGAGGTATGGAGGCTGCAGAGCAGGGTGCCCAGCACCCTGAAAATTTTAGCATTTTTTCCTTTGTTTTACTCTTTCCTATTTTCTTGGTTGCTTTCAAGGGGGAGGGGGAGGTAGACAGCAGCTTCCACTGAGTGGAGGCCCTGGTTGGGGTTGAGGCCCAGATGGACTGGGGTCTCTGACTAAAGTCAGGTAGGATGAAGCCCAATGGAGTCAAGGCCCCAGCCAAGGACAGAGAGTGAGAGAAAGGGAGGGAAGGGTAGACTACCTGGTTAGACTAGTAGTTGGGGAAGGAGGAGGGAGAAAGAAGGCACTTGTGGCTGGAATTTGGTCATCCAAAGGCAGCCTCCTAAACAACATATTAATTTATAAAATCAAGGCATGGCAGGTAGGAGAGAGGAGCCAGATTAGGGAGCTAGAGTAGCCAGAGAGGTGCCACACAGCCACCAGAGGGCAACACTACTACCCATGGGGGTACACCCTATTATGCTGACCACATGGCTGTGGGAGAGGCAGCTGCAGGGGCCTGCAGCCTGCATGTTAACGGCTCTCAGGGTGCATGTGAAAAGCCTGCTAAATGAATTCAAGACTTAGCCAACAGCTATATATTGGAGATAAATTATAATTCACTTCCACACCTAGTCACATAACTGTAATTTTTTATTATGGTTACTCTGTATTTTCCTTCTGAACATGCTCAGTAGGCTGCACTATAGCTGCCAATTTGCCTGGAGGAATGGACTCACCTTTTGTGTGATTCTGTTTCTAGGACTTTTGGGGAAGCCCAGAAACCTTAATTACAGAAAAAACACAGGCAGCAGATCTTCAGTGTGACAGGAGAAGGAAGACGGATTTCCTCCCCCCACCCCACACCTTTTAACCAAAAGCTATGGCACTTTTCCAGGGAACAGGAGATCTGGGTTCTAGGTACCAGAGGGAGTTTGCATCTCTATATCCTGTTTCCTAGCAAAGTGGTATAATAACCATACCACAGGTTGGTATTACCTAGAGCACTCTTCAGTGCTCTTCTTTAAACTAGACTTTAGGCATCCAAGAGGGGAAGACACCTGGGACCAGGAAGTGAACAAGCAAGAAACAGTGTGACTCAGTGAAATGGATACTGTCTTTGATTTTAGACTGGCTTCCATGGGGCATAAGCTAAGCCACTTCTGTTAATCAATATTAAAGGCAAGTTTTAGTAGTTCATCTTTAAGAGGACTAGAGAATTTACTGGACAATGGCCTGGCGGTTAGAACACTCTCTTAGGAAAGAAGGGGATCAAGCACCTGTGGAAGCTGGATATATAGCATCTGTTCCCTATGTAAGCCCACTAAACACTATGCTCTTGGATTAAAAAGTGAGAGGGCAGCCTTCTTGCATTTTCATAGTTTCATAGATATTAGGGTCAGAAGGGACCTATTAGATTGAGTCCAACTCCCTGCCCTGGGCAGGAATGTGTGCTGGGGTCAAATGACCCCAGCCAGGTGTCTGTCCTATCTCTTTTTAAATACCTCCAAGGAAGGGGACAGCACCACGTCCCTTGGAAGTTTATTCCATATTTTGGCAACCCTCACTGTAAAGATTTTTTTTTCCTGATGTTCAGTCTGAATTTGCTCTCTTGCAGTTTGCAGCCATTATTTCTACTTACACCAACAGGGACCCTGGTAAACATTGTATCTCCTATTTCTTGCTGCCCCTCTCTGATGAGTTCATAGGCAGCCATGAGATCACCTCTCAGCTTCCTCTTGTGAAGGCTGAAGAAGTTCAGGTCTGCCAATAGGTCCACATAGGGTTTTTTCTGTAGGCCTTTTAACCAGATGAGTGGGCCTCCTCTGAACCTTCTCCAGGCCATCCACATTCCTCCTGAAGTGCCTCGGGGGACTCCGCTACCTACATTTCTCCAGGTAGAGAGCGACCCATCCACTACCACTTTCTGGGTGCATCCCATAAGCCAATTTTCTACCCACTGAACTGTGTAATATTCTACATTTTACTTCCAGTAAGTTTTTACATTGGTCAATCCTACCCACCACAGGTGGAAATGAGAGCCCAAGCTGTGTGTATGTGCCCAGCGTGACAGGATCTTTTCTTGGTCGGTCTTACCACAGATCACGAGGAGTCAGGAGGAGAGTGAACAGGCTTGGTGATCTTTATTGTTAACTGTTAACGTAGCTGCACAGCAGCTTAAACTCACTCACCACGCCTCACGCGCCCTAATGGTGCGTGAGACCGATGGATCTGGCTGGTGAGTTGTCTCAGGGGTTTCAGGTTGCCGGGATCAGGCGGGTCTCTGCGTCCTCCTCTGGTTAGCTACTCCGAAGGCCGAGCTGTGTCCGTAATAATATGCCGTGAGTCGTTCCGAGTCCGTTGGACGCAGAAGGGACCCTGATGATCAGGCAGGGGCTCCTTTTACAGCTTGGGTGACATGCGGTGATGTGATTGTGTGAGGCACCTTTCTATAGGCCCATGGCACTAACTGACTGATGCTGGATCCCACCTTGTAGAAAGTTCTAGCTGCTGTCTATCTTTTACACTCATGGCAGAAAGGCAACTATAGTCTGCCTAGCAACTGTTACATAACTTTGTATAACTTTTCTGATTGGCGAACATGGCCACTTAACAAACATAATGATCACAGCACCCAGCAATTGCTGTTTCCCTTGCTTTATGCAGTGTATGTGTTCCTGGAAAACGGTGCATAACTCAAATTCACATAAAGGGAACCCACTTTACAATGCAACAAATAGGGATACGTTCCAGGACCTCAACCCATTTCTACCACTTTTACAAGACAATTTTGGTACTCACCAGTAGCAAGCACAAGTACATACAAGCACAGGGCACTATCATAATGGGGATGGCAACTATAGGAACACACGTCACAGACAATGAACAAGGAGCACAGATCCATACAGGAGACTGTATTTTGGTGCGCATCACTCCCACAATGCACTGCACAAAGTGACTGCAGGCTTCCACCACACCGATCACAGAGTGAATTTACCTCACATATAACAAATTTTTGGTATAAAAAGAGTCATCGCATAAGAGCAAATTCACACGCACAGAACCTGCAGAAAGTGATGGAAACCTGTACAAGTACCACTTATTTAGTTAAAGGTGAAATAAGGTTTAGCCTTATGAGTCCTACATTAGATCTGGCATTCTTACTTTAAAATGGGAAAAGGATAGGGGGTAACTGCATATTGAAATCATTCCCTAAGATTGTGAGATTTGGTAATTCATCTGTCTCATTAAAGATGGTATTTTTTTTTTAATCATATCCAGTCCTATACATTGTTTTATCATTTAGATTTATATTTGCACCTGTCACGGAAAATCTTAAAGGTGTGCTGACAACACAGAA
>NW_017729033.1:51881610-51882796 GCF_001723915.1 Gavialis gangeticus
AACCGACCTTCAACATCGAAGTATTCACCACTGCAAAGGACGGCGGTGGAATGAGCAATATTCAGTTTCCTACTCGTGAAATCAGGTCTATCTAAAGAGAAACTATGATTCCTAGGGAACGACGGCCAACAGGACCTAGCCAAGACCCTAGGGTTCCAAGAATACGGCGCGAAGCCAAAAAATGAGTAACTGCCGTCGGCGTGTGTCCAGCGACCGGAGGCTGTCACAACATCGGTGAACAAAATGAACAATGAAAAACGGACTTCGAAGCGGAACCAACATGACACAAACTTAAGCAAAATGAATTCAAACTGAAATGTAACGAAACAATCAAACCAAACAATTTAAAACAGAAAACAGTAACTTTTTTGACTGAAGGAGTGCAGGAGGGAGTTGAAGAAAACAGTTATAGACAAGAAACTCTGAACGGTAAGGCAAGAGTAGTCGTGGCAGCAAATTATACGAAGTTCTTTGGTGATCCAAGACCGTATGCCTCAATTGAGATACAGGACCCTGACGATCCACTTAACATTACAATAGCAAGGTTTTTGCTAGATACCGGTGCGCAAGTGACTGTGATCAAATCGTCAGTCCCACACCAACGGACGAGTAAAGTCATGATGGTTCAAGGTTTGAACACAGTGACTGCGACAAACCGCGTCAAGTTTTTTGTTAAGGGTCATGGTAGACGGTTGGATGCAGTGTTAGGGGGCATTAACCTCCTTGGGGTGCCAGGCATTCGAGCACTACAATTGAAACATAAAGTACTTGACGCGCTACCAATTACCACCATATTGGAAAGCGAGTGGCATCACCATTTACCTTATCAACCCCAATCAAATGGGGTCATCGAACGGGCCATAGGCTTGTATAAAGAAGCCTTACGGGTCAACGGTCATGGGACATATAAAAATTGGACTAAATTAAATCATCAAGTCCTAACAAATTTAAACTCAGAGAAATGGCTATGGATTGAGAGCGAATCAAGACCAACAGAATTGTGGAAGAAAAAATTCCAAACCGCCGAGCTTGTCTGGATCTCCCTTCCAGATCCTAAGCATCGCCATCCAAAAGTTTTGAAAGGCGTGATCCGACCAGCAGAAAAATTCCCTAATACGTATCTGGCCGAGTTGGAAGACAGTCAACAAGCTATCCTCGTACATCATAATTGGCTGGCCAGACAAGC
>NW_017729033.1:51883361-51897188 GCF_001723915.1 Gavialis gangeticus
TTGATTCTCTGGTTACTGGACTGTTCTGGCTTGGACTCTGACTTCGCTTTCGGATCACCCTCAACACACTGACTACGACTTACCTGGCTTTCGACCTCGGCAATCACCTCAACCATCCGATTGTCCTTCAGGACTGGCGTCACGACTCATCGAGTTACAGTTCGTCCTATCGTTTGTGTTTATCCTTTCATAAGCTGTCGACCAGCTCTGGGACTAGCCAGCAGGCAGCCGCCCCTAGCTCCGGCTAGATAGCAAGGGCTTGCTGGTGAGCCCCGTGAGCCGACAGACCCCTCTGTTTGTTCAGTGTTACCGTCCACTGTAACTGAAGATCGTTGCCTACGCCTCAAAAGCGTAAGTCGAATAAATCACCTTTGTTCTAAACCATTACGCTTCCGTGCCTCAGACCTCCACGCCAATAATCCCACCTGTTCATGTTCCAATTGCCAACCCCGGCCCACCGTGACCTTGGGGCCTGATTCATTCAGTGATTTTCCCCGACAGCAACCAGATTCTTTTATAGGCCTTTTTATTTTTTATTTTTGGTATAAGTATTTTTGCAATTTCAAAACAAAATGGGGTTTTATTAGTTCTACTCTTAATATTTCAATAGCATTACTCACTTCATTGGGGATGTAGATTCAATGAAGTAAACGATCAATGTATAAATATAAAAAATGAATAAAATTTAGATTATCTCTTGAACAGATTCTATCTCCTTTCCTGTGCCTTTCTGTAATGTGCATAAATGAAAATGGTATTCACTGTATACTCCTCATCCTTATTGTGAAATGTAAGTAAAAGGCAAAACTGTAAAATAATTACAGAAATAGAGGTCTTTTCTAAATCTATGGCTTCAGTATAAGCACTCTTATTAATATGACCCCCATCAAAATAACCAAAGGAAAACTAGCCTTCAGTAATTTATTTAAGAGCAAGTCAAATGCTGAATGTTTGTTTTATAAGCAGAGGAGAAGATGGAAATTGCTGTACTTTCTGTTAAATTTCTGTCTCAACAATCCCTAAGGACATTTCATGATAGGAAAGTCCTGAATGTGGATTTCTGTCCTAAGTAATTGGATATTTCAGTTCAGTTCTGTGGTTTCTATTTTGCCTCAATAATTCTGTCTATTGCATCTCCCGAAGCAGTAAATCATGTAACTTTCATAATTGCCCTTCCCATCACTTGAGAATTTAGACAGGAATATTTAGAAACACCCACCTCTTTTGAGCAGATCAAAGAATCTCTTAAAAGCTTGAATATGATAAAATCACAAGGGAAAATCCCTCTACATTTTATAAATGATTTGGTTCTCTGACTCTCTAGTTTTAGATTCTGCCCCCTGCTTTTTTCTTCTTATATCAAGGATAAAATGTTTTCTTACCAATTCATGCAATCAAAACCTGCACCTTTATACACTTTGCTCTATGGTCATGTTTTACCTCCCTAATTGATTACTTTGCAATTGAAGAATTAGCCAAATATATTGATCTGATAGCTTAAAACCTAATTCTACAGTTGGTTCATTTTGTCAATCCAGCTTTGTGAACAGTATACCAGTAACTAATTCTGGCAGGATTTGATGTCAACTTATTAATCAGAATTTATCACAGGAAGCATATTATACTTTTGCTTCAGAGTAGTCATTGGCTTCCAGGTGGTTCCTAAGGGGCTAGGGGAAGGGGTTTCAGTGTGGGTGTGAAAGTAGATCTGGTCCTGGTTATCTTGTTGACTCTTCCTCTTCTTGTACAATACCATAAATTATTATTACCACACCTATTGTCATCTTTTTTGAATGAGAGGGGTGATTTCAGAGAATTTTCAGTGACTACTACACTTTAGAGAGTATTATTTGCTTACACAACAGTGAAGCTGATGGGCATAAAATTTTGTTCAGAATAATGATAAAACCAAACTCCTTTTTGGAGAAAGCTAGATGTAGCAATAGTAAATTGCAAACTGTACACCATGATGGTCAGGAGCTATGGAATGTGGGTGTGAGAACTGTTACTATCTATTCAATACAAAATCAGAAGAAAGTACTATTTTTATGGAGCTATATATTTGTTTGCATGAACAGAAACAACTAGAAACACTATAGAAGCAGACAGAAGGCAACAGAAAGCCAAGTGAAGCAACAGTCAGTGAAGCATGTATAGATTGGTTCTGAGAGAAAGCAGAGAGAGCACTTTTTGGGTAGGGAGATAATTGGAAAAAATAAGACGTGAAACCTCAGCAAGAAAATTATCTTCTGATGCTTGGTTGCTACCATATGTAGGAACATGGAACTTTATGTATATTACCTATGAATAAACAATGTGTCAAAACACCTGGTTTGATATTCAGTTTCTCCTCCTAATGGAAACAAACCTACAAGACCCCAAACACTGGCTAATCCCTCCAGTCAAATTAGGTAATAATATTTAGCTTATTCCATAACTGAAGTCTGCATTGTGATATTGAATAAGTCTTCCATGAAGAAATAAGATAAGTGGATTTAGGGGAAAACAAAGATGGAGAATTGTGTGTTAATTGTTCCCATATAGGATTTGTGGGTGCTTAATGTATAAGCACCTCCAGTTTCTAAGATGGATATGCAGGCAAACTAATGAAAAGGATAAATAAAAAACAAAGAATGAACACAACTTATCAGATGTTATGTGGAATGTGATTAAACTCATACATCAAGACACAGGGTGCAGACACACATAACAACTGAATGACTCCATGGATGTCACTGGGTGTGTCTACATGAGACACTTTACTGTGCAGTAGACTAATCCACCACACAGTAAAATGTCACCATCTACACATGTGCCTCATTTACTATACAATAAATTAATTTACTGTGCAGTTAGTAAATACAGTTATATACTGTGCAGTTAGTTTACTGCCATGTAGTAGTGCATGTGTAGATGCTGATCGGGAGCAAACCCCGCAGCACTAGGGGGCCACCGGGGATGGAGAACTCACCTGATCCTGGCACTGCCCAACTCCAAGCTCCCTACAGGCACTCCAGGACTATCCAAGGCCTCTGCCTCAGGCTTTAAATAGTTTTCTGATAAAGTCTTTCTAATTTCAGTCTCCAGCAGTGGACCCTGATTGTGCTGTCCCAGTCTGAAGTGGGGTGATGGGTGGTCATGTAGAGGGTGCTGCCTACATCCTCTGCTTCTGGGTCTCTACCCACTTATTCATTCACCCCAAATCAGCCTCAAAGCTAGTCATTTGGCAGAAATGGAAAGAAGTTGCTGAGTGGCTTGTGGGAAAGTGGTTTTTAAAGGTGCACCCAGCTCCCTGGGTATACAGAAATGCCCCCTCCCCCTCAATTTCTCCTCTCCTCCACACCAAAAGCTTGGGACACCATGGAGTAGGAGCCATTGCTAGCAACTGTAAGGCTTTCAAGGGAAGTTCTCTTGTAAAGCTGCATTATGAGGTCGATAGTATGGGCATCAAAAGCATGGTGCAAGACAGCCCTCCAAATTGATCTGGGATTGCTATGGACTGTGATCAAGTCCAGGCAATAAAGATAGGGGTAATAGATTTATAGTTGTGTACCAGAGCAGGCAGTTGCCATGTGATGGTTTGTGGGGTGAGGAGCAATGCATGAAGGACCACCAGATGCTAGTCATGGAAAGGGTGATGCCTACATATGGAACTGAACAGAGAACTGGTTCAAAATAATACCTGGTTATCCAGGTATACTTTTGAAATGTTCAGGAGATTTAAGACATCCAAAACTAGTTTTGGGGGCTTGTTAAACATTACATGAATGTGTGCTATTTTTAATTGGAGTTAAAATTAGCACATACTTTGACTAGTCACATTCTAAGGGTTAATACTCCCTGGTATGTGCACTGCTCTGACCTGTCCTTACTGGCCTAGCAAGCAGAGGTGGGGCTAGGAGCCAAGTTGGCTCTATTCCTGCCCAGATCACCTACTCTTGGGGGCAAGGTAGGTAGCCCAGATTGTGGGCAGTTGTGAGCTGCATCCCACACTCCTGAATCTAGCTCACCACCCTCCACTGGCCTAAATTTAGCTGGCCACTGTCCCCCCCATCCCCCCACCACCAGGACTTCCTTCCTGCCCCGTGGGGGTCCCCATCTATCCCCTGACCCTCACAGTTCACCCCCAGCCCACCCATGGCACCACTGCCACATTTTGGGCTGGGCTTATCCCAGAAAGCAATAGCAGCCTGGTGGCAACAGAAGAGGTGGCCAGGTAGGCATGTTACCCTGCTCTGTCTAGTCCCCTAGGACAGCATCAACAGTGTAGATAAGCCAGGGGTTATGAGAGTGGGGGAACCCTGAGGGGCAGGGGGGGGTCCTTGGGGTGGGGTTAGAGTGGGATTCCTGAGCGGCAAAGGAAGAGCCCTGGGAGTACTGGGGGGCCATGAAGAGCTCAGAATGGGGCGGGGGGGTGCTCAACTGTTACTGTGGGTGGCAGGGTAGTAGAATGGCTGTGAGTGGAGGCTCCTGGGACACTGGAGGATCACAGGTTTGGGTCTCTGGACCAGACATGATTGAAACACAAGCTCCCTAAAACCAGTTAGAGAGACTCCTTGAAGGAAAAGGATTGTCTCAAGGCACTCAGAATGCCCTTAGCATGTGTTTCCCTGCCCTAGTGTGTGGACACTCCTGGTTTAAGGGCCCTTAACACATATTCAACATGTAACAATAGCCTTCTATGTCTATACACTTGTGACTTAAACCATATGTAAAGCAGTCATTATGTGTGTCCATATTGAGAGAAAGTATTTGTCCAGAAAGAAAAGATAGATATTTAATTTAAGGGTAATATACCCTACTTCTCCTCCAAAGATTTGCGATCTGCATTCTCATATCTCTGCAGCAATCTCTCTCTAACTCATGAACCTTCCTTTCCTTGTCTTGTCTGTCACATTAATATGTGACTCTCTTTTATACGCAATCCTTTGAACCACTTTCTATAGATGTTCAAAGTCCCAGATCCTATGTGGGTGGTTAATAAAAACAAATCATCAAGAGAAACTGATAGCAATGATGTACAACTGGCAAGTTATAACTTGCCATGGATCTGAGGAAAGCAAAATAAAATACAAGCAAGCAAAAAAGAACAAAACAAAAAAACAAACAAAAACTACCACCTCCAAAATCCCATGCCTACACTCCCTTCCCTCCCTCCACCCCAAAAAATCAAAATAAAGAAAGCAAACAAACACAGAAAAAGTCAAAATGAAAAACAAAAATAGTGGAAAAATATCCTTAAATAAAAATCTCCAAAGCAGAACTAGGCAGTTGATGGATGGTTTTGTTGTTTAGTCATTGAATTTTGACTCAAGAGATACAGGTTCAAGTTTGCAATCAAGTTTCTTCAGGTTTTCTATATGTTCCTAGGCCAATCATTTAATCCTTCTGTGCTTCAGTTCCCTCTCCAGGAAATATAGATAATAATACTTCCTTTCTCATTTTGCTCCATGGGGCAAAGGACTGCTTCTTATTTTGTATTTGTAGAGTGCTTGGTACAATATTGCCAATATTGTTTGAGGTTGAAGGCACTATCATAATGCAAATAATATATCATAAATATATATGGCTTAAATATAAACACACAACCTTTGCATGTTTCCTAGCATCTCATGAAGTGAATTGTGGCTCACAAAAGCTTACACATCTCAGATCCAGTTACTCTATAATGTGCACTTTTACCTTGTCATCATGAATGGAATATAGTCTGCAATGGCCTTTTGAAGGATCCCCTCAATTTGTGGATAACCTATAAGTGTCACTAACTTGCCCACCTCACTCTTTTCATTCCCAGTAAATGGGTGTCTGACCCACCATGACTTTGGTATTATGAAGTATAATACTGGTGGGAAGGCAGTCATCATGCCCAATCAGTAATCAAGCTCAATCTGCCAGGGCTTTTTGCCCCTAGCTGGGCTCAGCCTTTCTTGGATTCCAACAAGCCCGAAGTGGGATTTGGGACCTGGGAACCCACCAGGCCTTATCTTTTCTTACAGCTTCCCCCCTCAGCACTACTTCAGTGGATTCCACCACCTCCCTTTCCAATAAATAAACTATCAAGCAAAGTTGGCAGGCCTCAGAGCCCACAGCCAGTTTTCCTTGACTCCACTTAGCAGTCCACAGCCAGATTCCCTGCCCCCCCACTCCAGTTACCAGTCCATAGTACTCAGTAGCTGATTGTGTCTATCCCCTGGGTTTGTTGTCCAGCCCCTTGCTGTCCTTCTGGGACAGGGCTCCTGCTCTGTCCTGAATTTTCTTTTTCTCTGATGTCCTTAAGGTGACTGTCTTGGCTCAGCCAGTTTGAGACTTATTTAGCTAGGGAAGCATGGCCTAACTTGCACCCACTCTTAAAGGGATCATCTCCCTTCTGGAAGTCTCCTACATAATTGAGCCCTGTGGCTCCCACTACAAATCCTACAAAGTGTTGTCCAAAAACAGAAAAACAAACAAACAAACAAACAACCACAGAGAGAATCCATTATAAAAGAATTATAATGAGTTTGCAATTAGTTAGAAGTAATTTATCAATGAACTTGAAAAACATTATCTCATTTAGCCTCACAGCCTGTTGGATAGCTGTGTTACATTTTCCTCTACCTTTTCCTCATCAACATTATTATCAATTAGAGTCATGAAGGGGTAAATTGATTTTGCTCTATATGTACATTTTTAAAATCTACTTTAGGATTATTTTAACATTTGTAGCCTTACACATGCACATAAGCATACAGTGAAAGAAAAAAAAAAACCCACAAGGTATTACTTAACTGGATATGGCAGAAATTGTTAAAATCACCAAATAATTTTGTTCTTTTTAAAGCTTTTTTTCCCCCCAAAACAATAAATTCTTTAATGGAAAAAAGTTCATAAAACGATGAACGATTCGCGCACACACACACACACACACACATATATATAAACCAACCTGTGGACTTACAATGGCAAACTCTGAAATAACATCTGGAAAAATTAAAAATAAATGTTTATGATTTTTTTTATGAAAATAAAATACCAATAGTGATAAGAGCTCTATGTACGGACAACTTGTAAAATTATTCCAAACTAATTTTTTAAGTAGATGAGTTATACTACATTAAACTCCTGTATGGATGCACCTATTCAGAATTAAAGTGATTTTAATCAATTAAGTTTTGAATGACATTTAGAACACTTTAACTCCGCTAAACAAAATATTCATGAAAATGTCAATAACTTTCTACACGTAAAGATTTATTAGCTTATATTTTTCATTGGGCCAACTATATAGCTGGAATAAAGTTAGACAAGCTTTCTAATGCAAGGCATCTTCATCAGGCATTCATCATCCTTGCCTTTTGCATAATTTCTGGATCATCATGACTACAATATCACTCTTACATAATGGTTTTCTATACTTATTTTTGGATCACGTTTCTACCTGCTCACATAAAGGAAATATTATTGTTTTTAAAGCCTTGGCTTTTTATGGAATAATTATACTTTTTTTTCCTAAATAGCCCCAAATCTAACTGATTGACTACAATGAGTACTTTAGGATAGCCCACACTTGGTTCTAAAATTGATTCATTCAAGGTAGAAGAAGAAGAAATCAGCTTAATATGCAATTTACTAACTTTAAGGATAATCATTTTACCAGGTATCTAAGAAGGCTATAGAATCTCTTTTATAGCAGGCTTTTAATAACAGGGTAGAAAATCATCTGCCATATTTTGGGAGTATTTGATTCTGCCTCAATGAAAGGAAATGGATTAACTGACTTATTTAGGTCTGTTAGGGTGCATCTACATGAGATGCCTAAATGCACATTAGCCTACTAGTTTAATGAGCAGTAAGTGCATGCTTCTACATGTGTGTACACTTACTGTGCAGTAAAAACCCTTAATCATGTATGAATTTGCTACTGGCAAATGCAGGTAGCGAATTTATGCAGGATTAGTTACTGCACAATAATGAACATGTAGACACAATTGGGAGCAAGTTTGGGGGGTGGCCTCAGGCTAGCCCCAGGCTCCAGGCTAGGAACCTTTCCTGCCCCAAGGCTGGGATGCCTCTATGGCAGCCCCTGCCTCAGGCTTTAAAAGCCTGCAAGCATTTTGAGCCCTGGGGCACACATGCAGGAAACTTGAGGGCACTCCAGACTAGTTGTACTAGCCTGCCTGCACCCCAGCACCATTGTTTGGCACCACAGTGCTGCATGATTGCCAGAACCACACTGTCCAGCGCAGCAGAGTGGTGCAGGGTGCTGCAGCCTCCAGCCAGACCTGTCAGCTCATAGGCCCAGCCGCAGAGAGCTTCTGGCCAGCAGGGCTAGCTCCACCTTCCCACCAAGTACCCCCATCAGCCTTCTCCGAGCCTGCAGGAGCTGCGGGCATTGCCTCAGCCTTGCAGCTGCCAATCCTGTGTTGTGCCCCTGCGCTGTGTGCTGCAGGCAGCTGCCCAGGCCTGGCAGCACTGGAACAGCCATGCAGGGGACCATAGAGCTAGCATGGGATCCTAGGTGGTGTCCTTCTCACCTAGGGCTATGCCCATGCCTGTGCCCACCACCTGAGGCCCCAAGTGGTCCAAGGAGAAGACTGGCAACCTCATGGCACTATGGGGTGAGATGGAGGTGCAGTACCATTTTGAATGGAGTAGGCACTCCAAAGCCCACATACATGAGGCACTGTCAGGCTGGATACAGGAGTGTGGGCAAAACTAGTTGGCACAGCAGTGTTCATAGGTGGAGGGAGAAAGTATTATTTGGGGCAGCGGGGCTGAGCATATGCCTACCCCCAGCAGGTAAGTCTGTCATGGGTAAGAGGCATGGGGGTGCAGATCGATGCCCCCACAGTGAGGGAGAGAGTGGGGTAGAGGGGCTGGGGTAAATGAGGCCCAGAGGCCGGGGTGGATCACGGGATGCTCGGAGCCTAGGTGGCTCATCCAGGAGTGCAGGGGGACTCCCACTGCTACACACAACCCAGCAGTGGACTGGGGGCACGTCCCCCCAGATCTGTGTGCAGGGTGGAGGCACACCGCAGCTGCAGGCTCAGCTGTGTGCACTGCTGATTCTGCCTTAGGAGTGGTGTGATGCCATGTGCCTGCTGCCACTGGGTGGGCAGGTGATGCGGCGCAGTCAGTGCACAGCAGGCATATGGAGTCACAACACTCCTGGGGTACTGGCAGTAGACCACAGAACACAGCCTACAGCGGCATCTTGCCTCTGCTCTGTGCACAGATCTGGGTGGCACTTGCCCCCTGGGCCTCCAGCACAGCATTAGCAGGGCCAATGTAGTGGCTAGCAGAAGCCCAGGGCACTGGGCATCGCTGCAAGGGGCAGAGGCTGGAGTAGCTATAGCATAGGGAGGCAGAACAGGCAAGGAGAGAGCTGTTGTGTGTTGTCCCTGGGCTGCTCCTGGGCAGGGAAGTGGCTGGCCAGAGAACAGAGTGGGGCTGCCTTTTGAAGGTGGCTCCTGGCTGCTGGCAGCTGCAGCCAGAGCCTGGAGCTCCACCCCCCCTCCCCCGGGCAGCAGGGGTTCACTACAAGGCAGCAGAAAGTTTGGTGCTAAAAGCAGCAAATCTGCTCCCTAGAACCTGCATGTATAAACACTTGCTTGGGAACCCTTAACCTGGAGAACTTTACACCTAAGCAAGCTGAGCCCAGATTAAGTGCATGTGTAGATGCACCTTTCAGTCCTACATTTCTACTCTAAGATTTAATAACCATGAATTCCCATGGTAGCCAATGAACTGTTACTATCAAGTATGAACAACAGAATTACAGTAATATTTTAGTATACTTATTGGGGTACATCCTGCCCTTATTGAAGTCATGGGAGATTTTACATTATCTTCAGTGAAGGAAAATCAAATTCAATTAAGGTGACAAGAAATTATATAGAACTGATATTAACTAAATAACGTTATGGTGAAGGCATCTTTAAAAGGGTTTTTTTCTAAGGTTATGACTATTTGATTAAGCCTTTTTAAACAGTCAGAAAAAAAAAAGATTGCTTGAAAATATCCAGCTTGCTGTTGGTTTTGCAAATTTTAAAATCAGTAGCAAGAAGAATATTACACTGGGACCTTTCTCCCTCCCCTCCAACGCATCAGTTTATTTTTTATAATTTGTTTTGTCCCCAAGTGAAGGTGAATGAATGAATGAATGGGGTCAAGTATGAAAAGCCAGTTTGTATTCTGCTACAGTACACTCTCCAAAACTATTGTATATCCTCTGGACCATATTTCAAAATCCTGTATGCACTTACATAAGATAAAAGGTGCTGCTTACTGCCAGCTGTCAAACTACTCAGTAGTAGCATCTGGAATACCTGTAGGTTTAATTTTTGCTGGGCTGCAAGTCAAAAGAAAGCTTGATTTTTTTTTTATTAAAAAAAAATAAAAATCCAACTATCTAGCGTAGTTTTTCACTGTATTGATCCCTTTTATGTTCTCATCCTTCTTCTCTTATAGAAAGGCTTGACTCCACTTTTCAATAAATAAATTTACTGCAGACAACTTTCTCTCAGACACAGTTGATTTCACAGATGATCATAAAATGGCCGAGAGAGGCTGGAGTAATGGAAAATATGACTGCCTGACAGAACACTATTGTGGTATTCGTTCATAAATAATAGTACATGATTAAAATGCTGTGGAGGAGATGACCACCATTACATTCAACTAGCAAAAAGCGAGTGTTACCAGAACTCATCTATATCTTTCATCTCTCATTTCTCAGGTATGTCCTCTGTTTTTATTCCTCCTAGCATTTTCTGATACTTTCATTTCAGCTATACATTATAAACATCTCTTGCTTTTCAAATGAAAGTACTCAGCTTTATAACTGTTTGTTTTTTAATCAATATAGTGGTATTTCAGAGGCAACTTTATGTAAAGAAAATTAAGCAAAACTTGTAGTGAGTTGAAGTAAAGCACAAACTTCTATTAACTCTTTGATGCAAGAATATAACAACTTGATAATATTTGTTTGTGCTTTCCTTTGTATTGCTTTAATTGCTGAGCAATAAATATAACGTGTGTTAAATTATTGTATCTGACATTTGGTAAAATATCTTTGTCAGAAGGAGATATTAAGTTTACATAAAAACAGATAATAGAAGGGGTGACTCCTTACCATCCAAATGGTGTCTTTTTGTAAAGCATTTTCAAGCTTTTCTTTTGTAAGCATTTATTTAGGAAGCATGCTGCATTATATTCAATGTCCACTGAATTAACCGATACATACATACATAATGCATCCTGTATTTATAATTATGAAGGATCCATTTATTATTTATTTGTAACAATTAAAAACATTGATATGTAGTTTGCAAGTTCTGTATAAAGCAAATAGATTGAATCACAATAAAAAAATGCATGGTTTGGCTACAGTTTTCCTGGACAGTTACCATTTATTGCCACTATGAATTTGTTTATTGTGCATTGACCATTCAATGATTCAGAGCCTTGGTTGAATAAATGATTTCATTTTCCAAAAATACTTGGTTTAAATGGAATGTATTTGTATTTGTTTTGGTAATTTCTGGACAGCTCCTGACACCATCACTACTGGCACTAATTGGCATCTTTGTTTAAACTATCAGAAGCGAGTAGGGATTAAAATGGACAAAAAAAAAAAATTACCTTCTCATTTTTAAAGGTGATTAGTATCTCCAAGAAATCAGAAAAGGCACACAGATAGAGAGAGGGTGCAGCTTCCCATGCTGTACCTCATTTGCTGTTTAATAGAGGACTTAATTTTCCAGGGATATCCAGGTGTCTTCTTTCACCTGAATAGTTCTAATTTCAAAATCTAACTTTATCCAGCCCACTGCTTGAGACCACTTCTCTTTCCTCAGTCAATTTTAATGTATCTATTACTACTGGGAAACTACTTAATCTCTAAGAGTCATACTTTGTGGGTGCACACCACTGTTTGCTGCACTCATTCTGTGTTCATATGACTTAGTTTAAGTTGCAAGCTGCACTCCAAACATATGCAAGATCTGTTAACCAATACCTGATCTAACTTAGTTCACCTCTTGAATTCCTGCCCAGATAGGCATTTAGATAAACCTAACCTTAATTAGATTGATTTAAGTGTAACAGCTGCATGTACCCTGTAAATGTAAGTGAATTAATGGGAATGATTGTAACAGGGAACCCATGTGCTTGTTAGTAGGAGGGTTTGCATGGGTAAAGTGTCATGGAGAAGGCAGATAAGGCAATTTTGCACCTGGCACTGGGGAAAGAGAGACAAAAAGACCAGTCAGGTGGCTGAAAGGGGGCTCAGCTGAGGAATATAAATCCCTGAGCTGGAGAAAGGCAGCCTGTCCCCGCAGGGTAAACAGTTCCTGTCTAAGACTGGGAGTGAGTGTTGATTGCTGTGGGATAGCTGCCTGGGCCTGAGTCAGCCCAGGCCCACAAGGATATAAAAAAGGAGACTCCCCAGGAGACCAGGGAACCAGCAAACAGGGACTACCAACAGAAGCAGTTTCCAGGCAGTTCGTCAGCAGGAGTACATACCCTCTGTGAGGGTGCATCAGCATTTGTGCTGGCGCTCACTCTAGGCAGGCAAGCAGGAGGAGCTAGGTTGGAAGCTTTAGCAGAGAAGAAGTCACTCTGCTCTACAATAATGGTAAGGACATGGTGGGCTGCCAGGGACCTGGCTCCAGTGACACTACCTGCCTGGGGCTCCTCTGAGGCCTTCACCTAGATGGAGCCCACGGGGACATTAGAGTCACCCTCCCCCCATCTGTGCAGGCTGCCTGGTGGGGTCTCTGAGGCCTGGGGGAAGAGTGGGGAATGGGAGTTCCCTTGCATCTCCCATGTGTACCCACCTTTGGGCCATGGAGGAGTATGTAAGGGAACTCCAGGAGGAGGTCAGCAGGCAGGGGGGAAATCAGGGCTGCCCAGGATGAAATTGGTTATTTCTATTCTCTGCTGGGTCAAGTACCTAGTGGAGAGGCACCCTGGGAGGGACCTGAAGCAGCGGTTTGGCAGATGGTTACCCCCAGGGCCTGGAGTTACCCAGGGCTTGGTCCTCAGGTCTGTGCTATTCAATATCTTTATCAGCGACTTAGGTGGGTGTGGAAAACACGATGTCCAAATTCATTGATAACACAAAGATGTAGGGACAAATGGGCACACTGGAGGGGATGGACAGAATCCAGCTAGATCTAGACAGGTTACAGAGGTAGGCAGATGAAAATAGAATGGAATTCAACACCAACAAGTGCAAGATGCTGCATCTAGGGAGAAGTACCTGCAATATACCTGTAGGTTGGGAAACTCTCTTCTCAACAACAGTGGCTGAACACGATCTTGGAGACATTGACTCCAGGATGGCCATGAGTCACCAATCTGAGGAAGCGGTCAGTAAGGCTAACTGCTCCTTGTCATGTATCTACAGATGCATCACAAGTGGGTCCAGGGAGGTGATCCTTCCCATCTATGCAGTGCTGGTCAGGCTTCATTTGGAGTACTGTGTCTAGTTTTGTGCTCCACACTTCAAGACGGATGTGGCTAACCTTGGGAGGGTCCAGAAGAGAGCCACTCTCATGGTCAGGGGGCAGTAGATCAGGCCCTATGAAGATAAACTAAAGGGCCTGAATCTATTCAGCCTCCACAAGAGAAGACAGTGGATCTGGTGGCCATCTATAAACTCATCAGGGGATAGCAGTGGAAAATAGGTGAGGCTCTGTTCCCCCAGGCACCACCTGGGGATAACGAGGAATAACAGCCACAAGTTGATTGAGAGCAGTTCAGGCTTGATCTCAGGAGGCATTACCTTATGGTTAGGGCTGCCAGGCTCTGGAATTGGTTCCCAAGGGAGGTGATACTCTCCCC
>NW_017729033.1:51902188-51913499 GCF_001723915.1 Gavialis gangeticus
TTGGTGACTCATGGCCATCCTGGAGTCAATCTGAGGAAGCGGTCAGTAAGGCTAACTGCTCCTTGTCATGTATCTGCAGATGCATCACAAGTGGGTCCAGGGAGGTGATCCTTCCCATCTATGCAGTGCTGGTCAGGCTTCATTTGGAGTACTGTGTCTAGTTTTGTGCTCCACACTTCAAGACGGATGTGGCTAACCTTGGGAGGGTCCAGAAGAGGGCCACTCTCATGGTCAGGGGGCAGTAGATCAGGCCCTATGAAGATAAACTAAAGGGCCTGAATCTATTCAGCCTCCACAAGAGAAGACAGTGGATCTGGTGGCCATCTATAAACTCATCAGGGGATAGCAGTGGAAAATAGGTGAGGCTCTGTTCCCCCAGGCACCACCTGGGGATAACGAGGAATAACAGCCACAAGTTGATTGAGAGCAGTTCAGGCTTGATCTCAGGAGGCATTACCTTATGGTTAGGGCTGCCAGGCTCTGGAATTGGTTCCCAAGGGAGGTGATACTCTCCCCTACCTTGAGAGTCTTCAAGAGGAGGTTAGATAGATATATGACTGAGGTATTATGATCCTAGCACTTGTTCCTGCCCAGGGAAGGGGGTTGGACTTGATCTGTTCGGATCCCTTCTGACCCTAGAAACTATGAAACTAAGGCAGCTGGAAGAGGTGAGCTGAATGGTACACAAACAGTGCCAGAGAGCTATGAAGAAGCAGCCAGGGGCAATTCTGAGGCTGCAGGAAAGTATTAACCCATGGTTGAGAGGATTTTGTTTGACAGATGTGAGGCTGGTGTTTTAGGTTTTGGTTAGATCTAGCAGTGGACTAGGGTGGCTGTAAGGGGTGATGAGAAGCCCAGACAGGGGTGCTGAAGCATGCCCCTCTACAACAAGCACCAGAGGTCAAGCCCTGAGATAGATGGGCAGAGACTATTGGGGTAGCCATGGGCAACAGATGCCTCCTAGCTCTGGGGGTCCCCCAGCAGCCAAATAGCTGATGGGGGCGGTGGGATATCCCCCAGCAGCCAATCACCAACCTGGGAAGCATCAGCAGCAAGCCAGAAGTGCTGCAGGCAAAACTGGAAGTGCTGTCAGCACTTCTGGGGGAGGGGGGGAAACCATCCAGCATTCCCCATTCCCCAGCCAGTAAGGGCCAATTTCAGGGGGGGCACATGCCCCCCCCCCCATACCCTACCTATTCATTGCCTATGGGGATAGCTCAGGAGAGGGTCCAAGCAAGGTCAAAGCCCCGAGGTCTTGAACTGTAGGCCCAGGCAGAGGGTGTGTCCAGAGAAGAAAAAAGGCCAAGGCTGTGACAGCCAAGAGCCCAAAAAGTACTGCAGAAGTTTAGGGGTGTGTCCTCTTACAGGGGAAGTACTGTGAGAAGGCAAAATGCCCCACGTGTTGCCAGTTAGAGTGGACAGATGAACCTTCCCCACATGGTGACTATTGATCTTCAAGGGTCCCTTCCCTCAATAGTAAACAACATCAAAGGCATGGTAGGTAAGTGATGGAAGGAGAAACAGGATTAGGAAAGAACAGCAAGTGATGGGTGTACCCATTACAATGATTTGGTTCCATTACACTTTTAATAGTAATGATTAATTTGATATCAGAGTTAATGATGTCAGAACAGAAAAATGTTCTGTGATTTTATTCTAGGCAACACTGAAACATTGAAAATTGGATCTTCTTAGAGCAAAAAAAAAAAAAGTGAAAGTAGAAGAAAAAGAAAAAGGGGAAAACAATAAAAGCTGAGCAATTGAGAGAGAAACACAGTGAAAAAATATTAAGGAAGAGACTAGTATTAAATTTTATATCCATATCTGTTGTGCCACCACATCAAGTAAGATTCAACTGTATCAAAGTTGACCTTACCATCGGACCAAGAAACCATAGCCCTCCTAATATGCAGGTGTTGTCACATTTATGCAGGAACCTTGAAGGAAGTCTGAGACATTTATCATACTTCATGAGGTCTCATTCTAATTACACCTTTTGTCCAACATTTTTCCCAATTTATTTATTTTTAAGTGAAAATTCCAGCCAATGAATGTTGACATATTGAGTAGATCCTTTAGCTCAGAAAAATATCTTCCCTGGGTTTCCAGATGGATGATACTGCGGAAAGTAGTTCTGTTTCCTCCCCACTTCTTAAGCATTAGGGTCTTCAAATGCCTAATGGATGCCTAATGGATATACTTTGCCTACTGTACAGGAATAACACAGAATGTCTTAAACTCCCCTTTGACAGGTTATAGCCTAAATACAACAAGAAAGAAGAAATCCATTGTATTTATTCATTTCACCCACTTAATATTCAATGTAAGGTGAAGAGTAAATGCAACTTGTGCAGCAGGGGCCAAAACTAAGGGCAGCTTGCCCTTCCCAGGTAATGCCAATCTCGGAGTCATACTGTATTTGGTTTTTCTTGGTTTCACCTGGCCCCACATGTCTATATTTCTGTCAGTGTGCCAGCTTAAAGGGGAGACTGGAGAATATTCTGAGTAATGGCTTTTCCATGGCTTGATAGCTGGAACACTTTTCTAGGAAATATAAAATACAGCCCCAAGTCCTTGCTATGGAAGGAGATCTTGGAATCTGGTCTCTCACTCCCTAAAGTGACCTACCCAATGCGATATTGGGTTAAAAGTTGGAAGAGTCCTCAGTCATTACTTTTGTTTTTTCTCTTACTAAAGCTTTGTTTTACAGAGTATTGTGCGTGTACCTGGATATTTCTTTTCCATTCTGGAGTCTGTGTAGCCATAGTGCATCCACCTGAACATGGTAGAGAAGCCTAGGTGCAAATAGAATCTAGACTCTGTGTAAGTGCCAAAAATTGCATTTAAACAGTTACACTTATTAGATGAAATAATATTTTCCTTAGTATTTATTACTGGATAAGTTTGACTTTCTATAAGTTTGGCTGTTTAGAGGTAGCTATCCCTTACTATCACCTAGCCAAAGTACCTGGGCTTTGCACAGGTTGCAGTATTCAAATTTTAATGTTTTATAAATAGAATATTTTCATTCTATCTTAATTTCCCTGTACTAATAAGCTGTGGGCATGTGGCAGACCACGCTTTTGCCACTCAGTTGTGTACATGTAGTACTGAATGGTTCCAAAAAATCGTTCCCTTGTTGATGAGGTTTATTAATGCCTTCACTTTTTGTCAGAATACTCTTGCCAGCAAATCATGCTGATCTTGTGGTTTTTAGCCTGGCATCATCAGTTCATTAGCCACTTCTGCCCAAGCTGGGTTGCAGATGAAGGTAATGAAGAGATCAGGGTGCCCATAGTTTTGCACATATCATGGCATCCTGAGTGCACTCATACATGTAGTGAGGCCCACCTGTGATACTGGAAGGCAAGATGACCAACTGGCCAACATTTGCAGCATCTACATTGTCAGCGTGTCCTTGGAGTACCCCCTCTATCCTTGTGTTTCCTGCCTGCCATGACTTGGATCTTAAAGAAATAAGAATAGGGAGAAAGTACCCGCAGGAAGCACCACGCTGGAATAACTTGGTCTCTTCTTCAACCTCTGCCCAGCGAAGGAAAGACAGAGAAGCCTGGAGACTCCCTGAGTCCTAGCCCACTCCCCCTGCCCCCCGGTAATTGAAAGTAAAAAAAAAAGAAAGGTTTCCTTTTGTTCAATTCCAGCTGCTAATTTACCAATTAGTGGCTTGTTACACACATGCTGTTTATTTTGTTTTGTAGAGCGGCTTCAGCTTACAGGCTCCACGGCTCTCCCACAGTCAGCCTTGCTTGCTCAGCCCACAGTCTCCCTTTTCCCTCGGGGTCCTGGAGTCACAAGGACTCTTCAGGGGTCTGGGTGGGGGTAATCCCTCCCGCTGCCCGTCTGACTCAACGTCATCCCCAATCCTGAATGCCGGCTGTAGCTCCAGCCCACGGCACAGCCCCGCTTCTCCCTGCACTCACCGCCGCTCCGGTGGAGTCAAGGTAAGATAAGGCAAAGTCTGGGTTCTGCAATCCCTCTGATCCTGCGCCAGGGTCTCTCTTCCCAGATCCTGCTCTCTGGGGGGGATCTCTCTTGCAGCTCCTCCTCTCTCCCTCACTCTCTGGGGTGCCCGAAGGCACTTTCCTCTTCTTTCTCCTCTCCTTTTTATCCTCCGGGGTTTAGCCACCATTGGCTCCTTAGGGCCAGGGGCCCGCCCTCCTCATGGTGTAATTATTTCCAGCTGCCCCTCTTTTCCTTAACAACAGGGTCTCAATGAGAAGCCTGTTACATACATCATTGTTCATGGCATCCCTGAGGTGAACATAGTTTTCAGCTCTGAGTTTCTTTTGGTCCATTCGAATGAATCTCAACCTTTGTGCTTCAATTTTGGCAAACATGTCCACAGCAAATTGGTGGAAGAGATCTTTGCATCATAACATGCGATTGAAACTTCTAGCTTGAAGCATCATCCTGTAAGCATAAAAGTCTATGGCAGAAATCTTCTCTTGAGTTGGCAACCCCGTTGCTGGTTTTGTTTGTCGCAGTTCAAAACGGTAGCCATCATCACCCTGCCAGAAAGTTAGTGGATACTGAAGTGCATCATATGATCGGTGCATCTCAGCAATTCTCTGGAGGGAGTTGTTCCTGAGTTGAAACACAAGGTCTCAATTGCCATGTTGTTCACCAGCCAGAACGACAGCCACTTTTGATATTGTGGGTGCGTTGAAGTGCTGCTCATGCTCACCAGCTGTAGTTGTGTGCATGAATGACAACATTGTACTCTGAAGTCACCTTCTCCATAGCACACTTGAAACTGTGAACATAGTCGTTCTCCTTATGAAGCATGTCTTGCAACTCCAATACCACCTGCAGGTTGGTTTGAATTACATTGTTACAACACTATTCAGCCTGCTTTGTATTGTCACCACTTAAGTAGATCTGCTGGAATTTGGGCTCTTAATTTGGGAGTGGCATCAGACTGCCAATCTGAAGATAAACCTGGCCCTGCACTTTGTGTGGGTATGTAGCCAGATTCTCTGATGTCTTTTGTGGTGCAAAAAGACATCATTTGGAAGCATGAGTTGTATCTTCTAACGTTGCTTTGGAAATTACGTATATCTAGAGTGTTGCCTGTCAACAATGTACGAAGGGGCTCAGGATGGTCATTCATTTGGGGTTGTTGAACCTTGCCACTGTTGCAGCATATCCCTGGAGATTCTCCTTTCCATCTCATTGCAAGGCAGTGGCTTCAAGCAGTCACCCCTGAGCCAGTTGCAACTAATGGATCAGAACCATAATCCAAGGCTGGATGGTAGAAGAGTGCAAAGTTTTCTTTTTCCCCTCCAGGCCCATTTCCTGGCTGCAGCCATCCATTGCTGCTCTGTTTGTTTGTTTGTCATCTTGCAACTTGCTGCTCTGGCTGCAGTTTTTGCAAGTTGATTTTTGGCAAGTTCACTTCTTGTAGATTACCTTACAGGGAATGCCTCTCACAACCCCCTAATCAGTCCCTGAGAAGGTCCAGTACCGCTTTCTCCCTGGACCTTTCTTAAGCTCTCACTCCACCTGCAGGTGCTCCCAGGTCCTGTTAACCAGTCCCAACCACAGCCCTTAGGGGAATACTCCTAACTGCAGAGCCTTCTTTAGCTGTACCAGTTGACCTTGGCCAGGAACTTTGCTAAAGAAAGCTTTGCACGTGTAAACTTATTCTGCTTCCTGGGGCTGACCTGTCACAGGGGTTTTGCAATATAGATACAAAAAAAATTGCTTTTTTTTCTTTTTTTTGAGCTAAATAAAAAAAATAGCACCTAGGTGCATGCCTCCAGGGTTCCTTTAGTATGCATGCAAAGTTTCAGGTCTCTAGGTATCATGGTATTGGAGCTATGGTGCTCTCACATGCCCTTTTATTAATATAGATATAAAACCCACACTTTGTTAAACTGGATCACAACTCACAAGACAATTCTCTCCACTGTTTGGAAGGGGATGCCAGGTACTTAGACCTCCTAAAACCAGATCATTCTTTCAAGACAGCCTAGATTTGAGGTGATGAGATGTCTCAGATATAGGTACAAGCCAAAGTTGTCTTCTAAAAAATTCAGATTAGCAGGCAAGCTATAAGAGAAGAAAAAATGCATATATACTAAATGATGCGTTTGTCTGTCTACTGAAAGAAGGAGGGGAATTAAGCTTTGAGTTTTATGCACCAAGAGGAAGCTGAAGAGAAGGTGTCATCCTTCCAAGGAAAGACTGCGATACTGTCTGCAGTGTGTGTATGTGGGATGCATTGAGATTGCTGCTTCAATTTAGCTGTGCATCAGAAGAGCAACTGTGTGTTTCATTCCCCAGTAAATCATTCTCATTCACTGTGCATGGTACCTTTTAACAGCTTTCTACTATCAAATATCATAGTGGTAAACAAATACAAAAGGTGAGAAAAAAAGTCCCTTAAGGCTAAACTATTCTGATCCCAATGCCAACTGAACTATAGAGAGAGACACTTTTCACTTGGCAGCACAGATGATGAACCTGATTATATAACCAGTTCTGAAAACGGTCACTTTGCTGTTACTAGGTGGCTTATTTCAGAGGGTTTTTTGATGCCTCTAGTTTTACCGGTGACAACTCAGTGCATGAGATGCATAAATGATATCCTTACAGGCCTGCTGCCTGGGACAGCTCTTCAGAAACGAATATCAAATAGGAAGTTCCTTTTTTCAATAATGCAGGTATACACACCATTGAAGGAGGCAGCCTTGAGTCCAGTCCATTTAAAGTCTACCAATATTTTACAGGGCTTTCTGTCTTGCCTTGATTTCAATTGAAATCCATTTAATTCCTGAAAACTGATCTCTTTGTTGTAGTCTTTTAAATTCAGAAGCTTGTCCAAACAAGTTATTATTTTGCCTGAGAGAATAGTAGGCATAGCATTTTATCCAAAACTCTGTAAAAGCATATGTATATTAATATGCAGCATGTAAAATGAGTTGCAATTTCAATAGTCTCATTTCACTATTCAAAAGCGATAAGGAAAAGTGGGGTTAAAAGGAGAAACATTGCATTTCATTTTTAATCTCTGAAATTACCAGCTATGAAACTGAAGCACTAGTATCTATCAAAGAGACAAGGATTTGTGTGGGTGATATCTTTTAATTGATAAACGGCACAGTTAGGATGGACTTGGACAAGTATTTCTCCAATGCTTTCTTTTTCAGGTCAGGAAAAAGAAAAGTCAAATATTAATCTGGTCTCTATCAGTATACACAGCATACCCAAGAAAGTGGAAATTAATAAATGTACTTTGTAGGTCTAATCTTGCATTTGAGAAAAAAAAAGCATTCATTTTGGGCCCACTTTAAGATCAACATTTATTGTTTATAATATAACAGACTTACATAACCTAATCTGGAGAGTAATCAGTGTGCATTTTTTTTTAATTAAGCCCTTTTAGAATCTAAACATTGTTTGTTTTTTGAGTTTTCAGAACAACAACTTTGAAACGTGCCACCACTAAATTAGAAATTGGAAAGTAAAAATGATTCATAAACAAAAACATTCAACTCAACATTTTTATTAGTCTAGATGAATCTATGAATTTGCTTATTTGGTTTAATCAAGTGTAACCTAGTATTTCTTCAATAATTAGTACTATGTCCAACATGCTAAGTAAACTGACTATGCAAAGGATTGCTCAGTAACCCTTTTTCAACAGAAGAGGAGACTGTCTCTATTCATTTTACTTAATAGAGAAGTAGTTCAGTGACTCTCCTGGGAGGCAAGGTTGAACCTCAGGGTGAGGACCATTGTGAACTAAAATGTTTTACTTCCTGGGCAAGTATTTTAACTGGATAAGAGGTGGACAGTTCCCCTCAGTAGTTGTATTTTGTAATGAACTTCTCAGGCTAAAATACATGCTAGGTGTGCTCTGCAACCACCTAAGGAACTCCCAGCATCAGTTTGGAATTTAAGAAATCCTGTGGGATAAAGGTTCTTTGCTGAGTGTTGCAGAGCCTGAGCAGTACCTGGAGTCTAGATACCTACAGATTTTTAGGCCAAAATGGAAGGCCCTAATAATTCTGCATGCCTGAGCTTACCTGCACTCCTGTAGCAGGTGGCCAAGCATCAAGGGGCTTGAACATGCCCTCGCCATGTCCCACCTTCCTGAATCTGGAGGTATACTAAACTGGGAATACATCAGTAAAGCTACTGCCAACTCATCCCTCTGTGCATGATCTCTGGTAGACAGAGTACTGGCAATAAGTCTAGAATGGTTTGACTGCTAATTTCCTGGGTGTCGTGGGGCATTAACCTAGCACCACCAGGCTCAAAACAGTCTTTGAACCCTTAACCTACTCCTTTACTTTGGGCCAAGCAACACAGTTTTTCTCCAGGCTCAGCAGCCAAGGCTGTAATGGCCTGGGTTCTTCTGGTCTACAGGCCGCAGCCAAAAGCATAAGTAGTCCAGAGTACACACACCTTTAACCTAGTCCCTGCAACAGTCTCTCTCTGGGCTCAGCAACACAAGCTTCAAAGCCCTGAGTTAATCTGCACCAGAGCATCACAGAAACTATGAAGCAACTCAGAATTAACACCCAAAAGCATAGGGTAATTTTCACCTTTCAGTCTTCCTTAGGGGAGTCCTCCTTATCTTTGCAAATCTTTCTCCCTCCAGGCCCTCCTCCTCTCCCAGTTTCTCTTTCTTGGTCAGAGAATCAACTTCTCTTTATTATTGGCTGATTGCTTGAGATAGCTGAGGCCCCTCAGGCAAGGAACTTGTTACCAGGTGGCTAATTGGTCCAGGCTACAAGCCTGCAGCCTATTACAATGGGTCTGGAGCATATCTGTGGACTAGGATGGGTTGAGACTGCCCATCCATATTTTAACATACAAAGCCATATAGGGCTTGCCAGCTGTGGATTTCTCTCATGGATTTCTTTTTTTTTTTTCTGTGACTTAGGCACCTAAATCCTACCTTTTAAAGTCCTATTTTTAATGCTTACAAGTTCAAATAAATACCATCTCTTCATCTTCTTCATAACTCCAATACTTGCAAATAAGACTCTTCACTTCTGATGAATACATGTTTTCAAAAATAATTTAAATCAACCTAGACAAAAGCTTATATCTATTTAATGCTAGAGTTCAGTTTTAATAAAGATCTTGGCCTGTGACTGAGCCATAATGCTTTTTGCTTCCCAGTCAAACTAGTTGTGTTAACAAATTCTTAGCGTATCTTGAGCAAGAGGAATCTGTTGAACTAGATCCCATGTCTCTATCTCATAGTCATATGAAATTTGAGATAAAGATATATTGCATATAACTAAGTACATCAAAAGCCCTTGAAATGCATGAAGTTTTCAACAACAGTTGTCTTACAACTAGTTCTTGCCGAGATCTCATAGTGAAAATATCAGCAAACAAGTAGTTGTAGGCCACAGAGACAATAAGGTGTCATGGTCCATCAGGTTGGCCATCCTAGGGGTTAAAGCTAGGTATGGAGTGGAAGGCTTTCCAGAGTAAAGACCATAAGCCACAATTCAGGTGCCAAAATGCTAAGTCAGGGTTAGGAACAGGGAATCATAAACCTAGTTACCAAGTCTAAAAGAAAATCCACAGGGCAAAGTGTGAGAGTAAGCCAAACCATGGTCAGGAAGCAGATCTTCAGGGAGAATCTAGAAGCCCTAATCCAGGAGCAAGCCACAGACAAAGTCAGGAACTAGAGAAGTCAGAGAGGCTGCTGAAGCAAGAGCTGCTCAGAGACTGAAGATGAGCATATTGTGTGGGAAGGGTGAGGTGCTGGTGGAGTTCCTTAAATTCAGCTCCAGAACCAATCAGAGGGAAGGAGCCTGGGGGGTCAGCTGGCCTTGATTAGTAATAATTGGGTCAATGCACTCAACAGGGGCTTCAGGTCAGGAGCCTGCCTGAGCTTTACCGAGCTGACCCAGGCTGAAGTGCAGGAGCTTTATAGAAGGAATACCAGGAATTATTAAGTCCAGGCAACATGTCTAGCAGAATGAACTTCCAGAAAATGTCAATTAGGTGGTTATATTATGTTTTTTTGCTCTTTTACTTGAGATCTTCTCTGGGTTATGGTGTAAAATTCATATTCCTATCAGGAATATGCTATAAGATACTCTTGCCTATCCCTCTCTTATTTGTACTAACACACAGATTCTGAATGCTGAAGAGAGCTTTCTAGGAAGCTCCAAAATGTGGGAGTAAGATAAAATTCCTGGGGAGCAAATACAGGGAATTCTTTCTACTTTTGGTGGAGGTGGGTGGAGATCTTGCATCGAGTGGTTTCATGATAGATACCTGAAGTGGAAAAGTTACTGGCTAACTTAATTTTCTAGAACATTATCACATACCTAAAATATATTTCTTTCTTGTTATACAGTTTTAAACTTGTAGAATTCATGTTTAACAGATTAACTAATATCAACCTCAAATTCCAAATGGATAACATAGATGGATTTTCATTTACTCTTTCTTTTGTTAACAAGTATCAAGCATTCTAGTATGTTGGTACATGCTTTTCTGTTACAAGAACTAAAGTCATTACAGTTAGAAATGTAATGGACTGTAATGTCATAGCATCCCTAGAAAACTGCTGCGGAAGAGAAGTAGAGAAGATCTGGACTATAATGTTGTAGTATGAAATACAGTTCCCAGAAGGCTCCTGAGGAAGTGGAGGAGAGGTGGGACTGTGTGTGAAATGGATCAGTAGTTGGAGGCTGGCAGCAAGAGGAGGTAGCCAGAGAGACATGTAGCTGAGACTAAAACCAGCAGCAGAGCTGAATCTGCCAGCCACCACAGAGTGCCTCAGGCATGGAGTTTGGCTAGACAGTAACTAAGTGTTCTGTGGGACCAAAAACTGGTTTGGACCTCCCTCTGGAGTTGAAGAAGGGTCTAAGGGAGGGGTGGACAATTATTTCACCTGGGAGGATTCTTAACAAGTTTTGGTGAGCTGTTGAGGGCTGCAAGTGTAGCCCCACCCCTTGTCAGGTGCCCCTGCCCCTGGGACCAGAAGTCTCACCCCTAACCACTGATTTTTCCTTTGGATATCCCTCCCCTTGCCCTAGAAGTACTCCTTTTGGATGTGGAGGTTGCCATCTTTGAGCCAGGAAAAAATCATATACTAAAAATCAAATGTCTACTATAACATATTTTAATTTTAATAAAAAAATAGGTTTGGCCTGATTTATGTATTTGTGTAGTGTATATAGAGGCAATTGCATAATAACTCAAACTAAAATTGTACCCCTTACACACAATATACAAGAGTATATCTGGGGTGGGTTGGGGAATATGTGGTTGGAAGCGTGATTGGGGGGTGTGGGTATGGTGGGGGGGA
>NW_017729033.1:51913519-51916676 GCF_001723915.1 Gavialis gangeticus
GGAGCATGGGGTGGGTATATGTGGATGTGTGTGGATGTGGTCATATGTGTGGGTATGGTGGGGGCGTGTGTGGTTGGGGTATGGAGAGTGTGGAAGGGTGTTGGGTGTTTGTGGGAATGGTGGGGGTAGAGGGGTTGTGTTTGGGGTATTGGTGGATGTGTGTGGTTATTGCTCTGTGTGTGAGGATTCTATGGGTATAATGGGGTGTGTGGGAGGATGCTGGGTGTGTGTACAGGTATGTTGCAGGGGGGCTGTGGGAGGTTGTGGGGAGGTGTGGGGGAGGGGTGTGAGTGTATGTGTGCAGGTATGTTGGGGTGCATGTGAGTATGGTGGAGGTGGAAGAGTAGGTGTGTGGTTTGAGTATGGGTAGGCTGGGTGTGGACGGCTTCCCCCTGTCTGCTCTCTGTAATGTGATAGAGCCCAGCCCCTCCATGTGGTGGGGATCAGTGCTGCCAGCCTGGCTCTCAGCATGCTGCGAAGAGATAATAGGAAAGAAGCTGTGTTGCCTGTCACCTCTGTGTTCCTGAGGGAGCCCTGGAACCCAGCTTTCTTACAAAGGACTTTTTCTATTCCCCCCACCCCCAACACACACCCCTCATCTACCCAGAACTAAGCAGAAGAAAAGTTTTAATAGGCATCTCAATCCGTACATTCCATTGTCTCAGTATGGGAGGCCCATTTAAACTTGATTACCTAAAACTTGGTTGCTGGGTTAGGGAATGCTGAGGCAAGAGACTGAGTCAGAGGGGGTATGGGTGACATTTGAACAATGGTTAAGGGTTCATCACAGCATCCAGCCCACTGGAGCCCTGACCACAAATGCTGTCATACTTTTCCCAGGATGACTAGTGGAAGTCCTGCCCACAAAGCTTATGAACACTCCAAGTAATCACTTTAAGTCTGTTCAAAGACTACAGTAAAATCTGAAAGTCATGCTAACATGAGGTTTATTCACAACAGGTAAAATACAAAACACTGATGCTGACTTCACAGTGTGTGCAGAGCTAGGCCATCTGAGAAGAAACAATGTGGTATCCCTTCCAGTATATCTTCTATATTCATAATAACTTTAAGCTGGCTTCTAGGCATCTGGTTACTCCTTAAAACTTAATGTTTTTCCTGGTTGTTAATCAGTTTTTTAAGATGTTCCAAACCAGATACCTTTTTCAGTGACAAGGAGTTAATTAATTTAAATTGAAACTGTTTATATAACAGGATTTTCTCCGTCAATTATGACTTGGGACCCTCTTGATTTACCCTTTTACAATTAAAAGAATGCTTTGAAGAGGCTGGACTAAAGGTATAAAAAAGCTGTAAAGTAGCAAACAGTGTGCTTCAAGAGAGAGAAATCTCTCTGACACAATCCGCTGTTGTTCTCAAGAAGCTGGGAAAAACAAATCATCTCCCTTCAATGATCATGCTAGGAACTTTGCTTGCCAACAAATCACCCGAGTGCCTTGAATGGAGAGATCCAAGCTCTTGCTCCCTCTTTGTCTCTCTCACTCTCTCTTTCTTTTTCTCTCTAGGCATAGCTTTCTGAACATGAATTTTATTAGTTAAGCTTGAGTTAGGTTTCTCCAAATGCTCAATTAAACCAGGGTAATATAGTAATTGTTTTTGTTTGTTTTTCATTTCTTGTCTATTACTACTAGTACCATTATACATTTCATTTACTTAGTAATAAATAACTTTTATATAGTCAAACTGGTGGTAACCAGGTGTATTTTTCCTTCTCTACTTCCCCTTCCCCACTTGATCTGCAGCAACAGTTATTTTACCTAAGCCAAAGATCCCTGTGAAGCCCAGAAATACTGAGGGGTCTGCTTATCAAGAGGCTACCACTACTAGGACAATAAGGACAAAAGATTGGGATGTGCTGAATTTGAGACACATAAAGGGATCAGCTTGTATAGGCTTTAAATTAGGTTCATCAGGGGGAGGGGAAGAAGAGGGAGGAGGAAGCCTTGAACCGCTAAACCAAGCTGCACTCACAAGTACAGCCCAGCCTAGACTGACGAGCGGAATATATACACAGGTAAGCAATAGGGGCTAGGGCAATACTGAGATTAGGGGGCCAGTGCACACATCCACAGGAGGCCTCAAATGCCTCTACGCAAACGCTTGTAGTATGGGAAACAAGCAGGAGGAACTTACCCTCCTGCTAGCTGACACCAACCCAGATATAGTGAGGCTCACTGAAACATGGTGGGACCCAACGCATGACTGGGTGGTGAATATCAAGGGCTATAGGCTGTACAGGAGGGACAGGACAGGGAGGAAAGGCGGGGGTGTGGTGCTCTACATTAAGGAGGAATACACATCCTCATAAAGTAGCACAGAGTCAGAGGAGGGGCACACGGAGGTGCTCTGGGTTAGAATACAAGGCAGTTGAGGGGAAAGAGGCTTAATGGTGGGGGTCTACTGCAGACCACCCAACCAAGGGGAAGAGCTTACACCAGGAATTCTTAAGTCAGATCATGGAGGTAGTTAGGTCAAAAGACATGGTCATCATGGGTGACCTGAACTTTCCAGACATCTGCTGGGAAGAGAAGTCAACCAGGTCTGACCATTCACGTAGGTTCCTAGCCAAAATGGAGGACCTCCATCTAACCCAGAAGGTGCACAACCCCACCAGGGGAGACATCTTGTTGGACCTGGTGCTGGCCATGGGTGATGACCTGGTGAGGTTACTGTGGGTGCTCGACCACCTGGGCGACAGTGACCATCACCTGCTGAAATTCACCTTCCAGTGCAAGGCAGCAGCCCTAGATTTCAGAAGGGTGGATTTCAATGAGCTAAGGAGAATAGTCAGAGAAGCACTGAGGTCCTGGAGGGGAGGGGATGGGAACCAGGTATCCAAGAAGAGTGTTCGCTCCTTAAGGAGATGATCCTGCACGTCCAAAGGGAGGTAATCCCAACAAGAATCAAAGGGAGCAGGAGGGCGCAAAAGCCCCCATGCCTTACCAAAAGCATCCGGGAATGTCTTCTAGCTAAAAGACACCCAATGGAGGGGAGGGGCCATCACCAGGGAGGACTATACTGCAGTTGCTCGGGGATGCAGGGGGGCAGTCAGCAAGGCCAAGGTGGAGATGGAACTGGGACTAGCTACCCATATCAAGGACAACAAGAAGTCCTTTTTTAAATACATAGGGGGCAA
>NW_017729033.1:51918041-51918631 GCF_001723915.1 Gavialis gangeticus
GACCAGGTCACCAAATCCTTAGATGCAGGGGTAGCAGAGGTCATAGTCTTTCTGAACTTTTGGAAGGCCTTCGACACTCTCTCTCACCCCATTCTCATAAAGAAACTTCGGGGCTGTGGTGACAATACCTACACAATCAAATGGATTGCCAACTCGCTGGAGGTCTGCACCGAGAGAGTGGTAGTGGATGGGTCATTTTCGACCTGGAGGGATGTGGGCAGAGGGGTTCCATAGAGCTCGGTCCTCAGGCCCACAGTGTTCAACATCTTCATCAGAGACTTGGACGAGGGGGTAAAAAGAACCCTGTTTAAATTTGCTGATGACACTAAAATGTGGGGGGATGTGAGCACGTTAGGAGGAAGGAATAGGTTACAATAGGACCTAGACAGGTTACAGGGGTGGGCAGATGAGAATAGTATAGGATTCAACACTGACAAGTGCAAGGTGATGCACCTGGGAAGGAAGAACCAGCACCATACCTACAGGCTGGGGAACGCCCTTCTCATCAGTGCAGAGGCAGAAAAGGATCTTGGATTCATCATTGATGCCAAGATGTATATGGGCAGGCAGTGTGGGGATGCAGTCAAGAA
>NW_017729033.1:51919128-51926717 GCF_001723915.1 Gavialis gangeticus
GGGCTATAGGTTTTACAGGCGGGATAGAGAAGGAAGGAAAGGCGGGGGTGTGGCTTCTATGTCAAGGAGCAATACACATCCTCTGCCAGCAAAATGGGGTCAGAGGGGCAAGCAGAAGTGCTCTGGGTCAAGATACAAGGGGGCCGTGGGGAGAGGGATCTAACGGTGGGGGTCTACTACAGACCCCCCAACCAAGGGGAGGAGCTGGACCAGGAATTTTTGGGCCAGCTTGCAGAGGCACTTAAGGCAATGGATGTAGTTGTCATGGGTGATTTAAATTACCCGGACATCGGCTGGGAGGAACAGTCAGCCAGGCTGGACCCTTCCAGGAGGTTCCTGGCCGAGATATAGGACCTCCACTTAATTCTGGTGGTGCACAGTCCCACCAGAGGAAATGCCCTGTTGGACCTGGTCCTGGTCACTGATGATGACCTGGTAAAGGGCCTCCAGGTTCTTGACCACCTGGAATTCACCATCCAGCACAGGGTGTCAGGGGCATGCAGCAAGGCAGTAGCCCTAGACTTCAAGAGGGCCAACTTCAACGCATTGAGATTAGTGGGATGGTACTTCTCCAATGACTTGAGGTGTCTTCTGTATGTTGTCTATGTCTCAGTTCCATACAATGAAGTGTGGATTACAACTGCTTGGTAAACCATGAGCTTGGTTTCAGATCTGAAATTGGTTTCAGACCTGAAGTTGTGATCCTTGAACACCCATTTCTTCAGGCATCTGAAGGCTGCGCTTGTACATTGGAGGCAAGGTTGGATATCTGGGTTGATGTCAGCCTTCTGCAAGAGTCGGCTTCTGAGGTATGGGAAATACTTAATTTTCTCCGGAGTTTCACCATGAATCTGAATTACTGGAGCTGGGGATTTCTCATTAAGATATTGTTGATGGAGGACCTTAGTCTTCTGCATGTTAAGCATCAGTCCCATTTTCTTGTATGCTTTGGTAAAGACATCAATGTTTGTTTGATGGTCTGCTTCTGAGTCAGCACAGATTACAGCATTATCATCAGCATGTTGGGACTCAATGAGTGAAGCTCGGGTGGTCTTGTTGTTGGCTCAGAGTTGGCTGAGATTAAACAGTTTACTATCTATTTGGTAGCTCAGCTCCACTCCAGCTGGAAGATTCTTGTGGTCAGATGTAGCACTGCTGTAAGGAAAATCAAGAGGAGTATTGGAGTGATGATGTAGCCTTGCTTAACTCCTACCTTAATTTCAAAGGGATCTAGGATAGATCTGTAATTGAGAACCAGTGCTCACATACTGTCATGAAGCAGGCAAAGAATGGTGAGGAATTTCAGTGGGTATCTGTACTTCAGAATGATCCTCCATAGCACTTCTTGGTTGACGGAACTGAAGGCTTTTGTGAGCTCAAGGCAGGCCATATAGATAGGTGTATTTTTTCTCAGCATTTTCCAGCAGCAAATAAGCTGTGAAGATCATGTCAATATGCATTTTAGGATGCTGACAGAAATGCAGACCTCCACTCTAACTCATCATGCCCCTTTACATTAATCACCTTGAGTTAGAGCACCCCCAGACCCAAAAGACATGGGTGGTGGTGGGGGTGCGAGTTGGGGGCTCCAATCCACCTGCCCGCCCTACAGCTCAGGCCAGGCATACCCCAGCCAGCAGCTCACTCCCTCTCAACCCATTCCCCTACCCCACCCTTTCTACCAACATCCCCAGGGAGGAGAGAGGCTCAGCTGCATCAGCCCAGCCTCAATCACACCACAAATTAATCCTAGGGAACACAAGTTCTCTAAGGTGCTCTGAAGTGGAGCATCTTCATTTCCACTTAGGTCAATAAACTCATCAAATCTTCAGATAACTTATCACCTACAGCATGGATCTACCATTAGCAAAGCAGGAAATATACTGCACAAGAACTGTGGCTAAATAACTTCCTTCCCAAAACCAACTTCCACCCCTCAGGATGGCAGCTGTCCTACAGATCCTGGGGTGGTCTTAATTGTCTCAGAACAGTTGTTGGACAGGTTAAGGCAAGAATACACTCTTGGGGCCTCTCCAACTATGCTGGCTGAAGTTGTGGTGCTCAGACAGCCAACTACATGATCTATGACCCTCCTTCGGGTGCCCAAGGTCTTATTGACATTGACTATTCTACCTGTTGCTGGCTTTCTGGCCCTCGTGCTTCCAATGCATGAGTATGGCCCCACTTGCTTCTTCATCATCATCATCTGATTCCTCATTTGATGAGGGCTAATTTGTCATGTGATAGGTCACTCTACAGCATTTGTCATGGTATGACTGTAGAGAGCTTTCAGGAGGCCAACCATACTGCAAAAACAACTTCTGTCTGTGCCTTTAATGCCATAAACCCACACTGAGATTCTGGAAGGAGCTCTTCAGCAAGTGGAAGGAGGGTTCTTACAGTGATTTTTCCTCTGGTGGACAGCAAGCTAATCCCTGTGCAATTTCCACAATCAGATTTGTCTCCTTTCTTGAAGTCTGTCACAGTTATGGTGTCCCTGAAGTCGTATAGGATTTCCTCTTATTTTAAATCCTTAAAATGAAGGCATGGAGCTGTGACATGATCTCCTCCCATCGCCCTGGTTGAAGATTTTAGTGGGGAGTCCATCAGCTTCCTATGCTTTGTCATCCTTTATCTTGTTGATGGCTTTCCTCACTTCAGCAAGGGTTGGGGTGATTCTGAAATCGTCTCTGACTGGGTCTTGCAGGATGAAATTAATAACACTCTTGTCAACAACAGTTTCAACTGAGAGAGTCTTCTGAATGCTCCTTTCAATGGGTGTTGATGAAAGGGAGCCTCTTTCCTTGATCAGGTCCTTTCCATCCTTAGGTGTCATTTAGGTTGGTCCCTGACTGTTCAGAACATGGATGGCTTCAGTGGCATTGAAAAAACTGAATTGTGTGGATGTCAGCAATATGTCGAATATCTTTTGCCTTGTCTTCCCACCATTTGCTCTGTGTATTGTGGGTCCTCCTTTGGAATTCTGCCTTGGCTTGTTGGAGATTCAATTTCTTTTGCTTGGAGTCTGTCATTCTGCCATGCACAAAGGGCCTCCAGTTAATCAATGCTTTGATCTCCCAGTTATTCTTATCAAACCAGTCTTGAAGTTTCCTGATAGAAAATCCAAGTTTCTCTTCACAGACACTGATGACAGTGGACTTGAAGGTACCTCAAGCACTGCCAACATTCTCCCATTATTGATTGGAATTTGTTAGTTTTTCATTGAGACACTGGTGAAAGAAGCTGCACTTGATTGAGTCCTTGAGTACTTCAATGTTGGCCTTCTGTCAGCATTGCTCCTGCTGCAGTCTTTATTTGGGAGCTAGTATGAGTAACATAACTGAGAGTATGAGTTGGTGGTCAGCCCAGCAGTGGTCAGCTTCTAGCATATCTTGGGTGATGTGAACATTTTTGTGACCCCAGGTATGATCAATGATATATTCAATCAGTTGACGATGCTTAGATCATGAGTATAGCCATGTTGTCGTGTGCCTGGATTTTTTTTTTCCAGTGGAACAGGGTGTTGGTGATGGTGAGGCCATGTTCCATGCATTTGGTCAAAAGGAGGTTGCCATTGGATTTGACCTTTCCTAGTCCTTCCTTGCCAATGGTTGCAGAGGTTTGAGTCTCTGCCAACTCAGGTGTTGAAACTGCCAAGCAGAATAAGTCTCTCTCCCTCCAGAATACCAGAAAGGACTTTGTAAAGGTTGGCATAGAATTTCTCTTTGGTTTCACCATCATCATCAACAGTTCGGGCATATGTGCTGATGACAGTGGCATATTGGCTCCCTGTCAATTTAAGGTGGACAGTCATGAGGTGCTCATTAATTCTGATAGTGAACTTATTGAGTTGGTTTGTGAGTTTATTTTTGATGGCAAAACCAACACTGCAAAGTCAGTGTTCTTCCTGTTTACCCTTCAGTGGAGGGTATAGCCACCTCTCTGTGCTTTGAGCTACCTATCTCCTGCTTGCTAGATCTCATTCAGTGCAATGATATGAATGTTTTGTCACCTGAGTTCTCAAGTCACAATTGTGATGTGGTGCTCTAGGCATTCACTATTAGGATTGTCCATGAGGTTCCTGGTGTTCTAGGCACCAAAATTGATTGTATGTCTTCATTTATTTTGATGGTAATAAAGGTGATCCCACTGGACGGAGTCATGCAACCAGGAAAAAAAAGGCAGGCAGACTATGTTTAGGACACCTTTGTAGCCTCCTCCCCATGTGGGGTGAGCAAATGGGTACTAAAGATGGCTTCTCAGTCACATTTACAGCTGTCAAATCACACTCCTGCCTCATCAAAGTGCTGTCTTAATTCCACTTCATGAATAAAGACTTTTGCATGGAGTATGCTTGTATGTGATTTCTATATTGTGGAGAAGCTGCTGCATGTTGGCTTCCACACAGTTCTTGACAGAATGGGACCATAATCCAATGGCAAGGAGGCCAAGACAATTGGAGATCTTGTTCCACTGCAGCCTCTGTCTGCCTTCACAGATGTTGATACTCTAACATCTTCTTTCTCCTGCTACACTGTTGAGGGGGCTGGGGGCAGGCTGGGGGCCGGGCAGACTTATTATAGTGATGATCTGTACTTGCCATGCCTCAGCACTGTCAAAGGATATGTGTGGATTTTTTGGAGGGACAGCATTGCCATCTGCTGAACCCACCACATCCTGGTGGTACTGCTGTTATGTAGTTCATGACTGCTTATTCATTGGAGATACCTCTGCTCATTTTGCAGCTAACCTTCCTTGAAGGTCTTCTAGTTGCCACCTGTGGTTGCACTGGGTAGCAGAGTAACTCTGCCATTAGTTAACAAGCATTTGTATGCACTAGGCTGCAGCTATACATTTATGTGTTGGGTTTTTTGGCCCTATTGTATATAATTGGCTCAAGGTACTAATTTAAGACCTTCCCCCATTCCTTACTCAAACACCCCAACTCTTCAAGTATATTTACACAGTATTGGCATCCAGGAAGCAACCAAATACAATGCTTTCCTTTTTTTTTAATTTTCCAGTTTCTTTTTAGTTGTCAGTTCCATTTGACTCAATTAAAAGTATTCCAGGAACAGATGGCTATTGGCTAACCAATCCCATAAACCGCAGTACCACTGTATCCAACTTGATGCTAGTAGCAGAAGGAATAATTAATCATTCTCCCTCACTTCCTGTTTGGAAAGTTGCACAATGATGCATATGACTTTAATAAATGGTTTATTAGAGGCCAACCAGTCTCATAAACATAAAGAACAGTGTAATCACAACTTGAGGAAGACTTTAGACAAGAGTTTGACAAAGTGGATATACTTATACTCTGAACAAGGTCACAGATAGAAGGCAGTTCATTGAAGTGCCACAGATAGACATTGCCAAAGCAGCACTGAATGAATTTTAGGTCTCCAAATTGGAGGTGTTTTAATGAGAACTTAGTTACTGATAGCAGAAGACACAGTATATTCTGTTTGCTGTGTATTTGTACAGTGCATGCAAAAATGCAGCTGTGATATCTTTTGGGGTTTTCTAGATTCTACGTGTACATCAGCACAAAAAATGAATAATATTAATAATAACAAATACATCATGAGTTGTCTAATATTGCCTAATAACAGTCTGAAGTATGTCAAAATTGAAAAATGTTGCTATTTATATTAGTCAGGTAATAAATTAATCAGTTTGTCCATTCTTATGATCATCTTTCATAATTTCTGAAACAATCCATATATCAGAGATGAAGACTTTCTCCTTGAGTCTTGCAAAAGACGATTATGCATTCCATCTATCTCCCCAGTGAGTGAGAGACTTATCTAAAGAGGTATGTTGTTTTTTTAATTTCATATTTTATTATCCTTTATAATTAAATAAAATGTTTCTTCAAGTTTTGTTTTAAACAATTTATATTTCACTTACAAATAAGAGGCTTATGTTGGCATATGTTTCTTTGGCTTCTACTAGTGTAAGCTGGGGAAAAATGTTGCTAACCACCACGATGCTTTTCTTTTCATAATGATTTTTCCCCTGAAGCTGCCAATAGCAAACAGCCAACATGAAATATAATAAAAATAGAATAATAAAAAAGTGAACCAAAGTAGTAAATTTAGCAGCAAAAGTCTACCTTAAAATGAGCGTACTATGTATATGAAACCCAGCTTGTTTTAAGGAATCCATATAATCCTTGCTTTTCTAAGACCTAATTTTAGTTTTAGCAAATGACTAATTTCATATAAGTTTGTATTTCCTATTTCCCAAAATACAATCAGTAATTTATCCATTTTAATTGAACTTAAATTATTGTACTTTGATTACAATAAAAAGAAAATAAAGAACAGAAAGAACCGATTAGTACGGTTAATATATTTTTTTACAAGACACCATTTACTTCTGAGGTTAAGTCCCCTTCATTACCCAGAGCTGGGAGGAACAACTTTCCACTGCTCTCTTTTGAAATTCATAAGAAATAGCCAAGTGCATAATCTTAAATAAAGCCTGTCCAAAGTCCACCGAAATCAACAGGATAATTTCCAGTGGACTGCTCATCAGGACTATATTCACTGCAATGTGATCTACACCACATTTAGTGATTTCTAAACTGCATCTGTCAGACTGACTCTAGTCTCTTGCAAAAGAAAAAAGGTTTAAAATATAAATTCAACTATTTTCACCTTTTAGTTCTGATGACAAAAGTTTAACTGGAGGTATCAGGAAAGAAAATGACTAGTTTTACTCTTCTGTGATGGTAATGCATGTAAATGAAATAAGATCTGACAATTTAAATTTAATCAGCATGTTACTGTTTTGTCCTAATAGAGGAAAATCATCCTAGGTTGAGTACTTAATTTACTATCAGCAGTAAGAGAGGGGTAATGAAAGCAGAAGTCACTCACTAGGTTAGTGTGGATGGTCTGGCAATTAGAGCTGCAAATAACAATTCAAATTAGATTTGAGTAGTGGTAGGCCTTGCTAATTTAGATGAGTATAAGCTTGGAAAGCACTGTAACCTCAACATAACAGGTTCAGAGCTGAATACATTAAATATTCAATTGTATGTACTCCACTTTAGTTTTCTAATATTTGTTACTGTTTCTACTTTATTGTGCATATGATGTATTCACTGTTCTACCCAGGGATGGAGCACATTGTTGACATTTTATAGGTCTTCCCTTCTCCTTCAGCTTATTCCTAGAAGAATTTATTATTCTTCAAACTCATTGTACAGAAAGGTGGTGGCATCTCCTACAGTAACATTACTGAATAATTCCCAGATAGCACCTACCTTCACTTGTCTATAATTTTACATAGAATAATAATCGTCATCATCACAAATACCATCATAATACACTGTGAATCATAATGTTAAAATTTATACATAGCATCATTCAAAACTATGCTTTACATAGCTGACTATAATTCCAGCAGAAAATAGTTGGTCTACTTGGAAATTAAATTTCCATTAAATAGGAAATGTCATTTCAACTGTTCCAATATTTTTCCTTGATTTTTCCTTGATAAGGGAAAATTATTTGTTTTGATTAATGTGCATTAATTGAATAAGGTTAAAATCTGTAACTTAGATTTAAATTAATTAA
>NW_017729033.1:51926824-51934923 GCF_001723915.1 Gavialis gangeticus
TAACTTTAAATGAACCTTTTTCCTTATGTTTAAAACATTTCATTAAACATTGAATGTTATTATTTCATTTAATTAAACATTATTAAAAAGAAATGTGTTTGAAATTATCAAAATTAACTGATAATTTTTAAATCTATTTTCTGTTGAAAAAGTCTAAAGGTAGACAATCTAATGATAGATTTTGATTTTGATGACAAACTGGGTGCATCTACATGGGCTATTAATACAAAGCAATAAACTCTGGAGCACTCTGAGCCAGAGTAAAATGCTTCTGGGTGAAGCATCTACACATGCACCTGGGACAGCAGCACTTTGAGGTGGGATTGAGCAGGTCTGGTCTAGCAGCGGGCTCAGGGTTCAGCACCAGTCTCCAGATGGTGGTGGAGGGTATCGGAGGGGCTGGATGGGGCGTGAGAGTTCTAAATATATGGAGGCATGTGGCTAGGCAGTAGGCAGGGGTCTGGCCCCCTGCTGCCTGGGCTGACCAGGTGCAATTTTCACTCCTGTTCACTGTTTACATGTGCATTTCAGTGCAGTAAAGTACTCCGGTGTAAGATATTACTGTCCCCAACAATAATTAGTTTACTGTGCCCTAATTAGTAAAATAATTAATTTACTATGCCCTAATACTGGTACACATGTAGATTGTGACACTCTATTGCAGAGCTAATTCCTCTAAAGAATACATATAGATGCTCCCACTACATTCTTCACTAGAAGGCCAATCAAATATCATTGAAGTCAATTTGATTCTTTCTATTAATGACATGGTATGAAGGATTAGAACCTATGTGACTATGTAGGATCCAAGAGGCTGTAAAAGTTGAAATTCTGAGGCTAAGTGTATCTGCTTTGCCAGCACAGTAGGTGGCATACACAAGTCAAGACTGTTTCATGCAGATGCAACAGTCTGTCTGCACTATTACCCTCATACATAAAACATTTTCTCTAAGGGTATTTTCCCACTACTCACCTGCCATGTCTTGATTTTAATGAAAATAAAAGGGTGTTCCAAATAGGTGATGCACTGCCCTCAGGTATGGTCTCTCTGTGAATGTTCCTTTGGGCTCCTCCTCCCCTACACTCCATCCACTCACCAACCAGGTCTAATCAGAATTAGGGTGCTTGGTGTTACAGTATATGCAACCAGCACTTTCAGGATTGCTACTCTTTCAAGGAGGCAAAGTTGTCCTGATGATGCGGTCTCATGTGTGGTTGTCTCTGCCACCCTCAAGGTGTTGCAAATCACTATTTTCTCCCAGTCAATTCACAACTCAGGCAAACTTTCAAAGCCAATTCTCAAATCACATAAACTTCCAAAATCAAATCTCAAATCAAGTAAACTTCATGATTGAATTCATAAGCCACAAGAGTCCTTGATCAAATCCAAAGTAAATAACTCTAATTCATCCCCAGGTCCCAATTCTTGGCTCCCACCTGTTCTTAGGTGTTGGAGAACTCCAACTGTCCCATTAATCATCCTAATATAGATGCAATTAACTATAAGCATAAGGCTCAAATCCAGCCCCACTAACATCTTCCTGAATCCATCAAAGCCAATTATGTTTGCAATTAATTTATACGCATAAATAAATCAACATGGCAGCTACTTATGACAAAAGCTACTGTCAGATAGGTCTGAGCAGTGGGATCTGCTGCAGGAATGTCACATATCAGACAATTTACCCTGTAGAACAGATGTGGGCTTCCCCACAAATAACTCAGGTAAGTAAGTCCCTGTTTGCCCAGCTCTACAGGGTCCACATTCTTCTTTTCAACCCAGATTACCCCTTTTTGTTAGGGCACTTAGCCATGCCTCAATCAATAAGGAAGAAATCAACTAAGTACAGTAGGGCAGCTGAGCTCAAAAATGAAAAGAAATGGTAAACTAAGAGGAAAATCAATATACCTACCACAATCATAGTTTCATAGTTAGGAGGGTCAGAAGGGACCTGAGCAGATCATCAAGTCCGACCCCCTGCCATGGAAGGGTCGTTTGACCCCAGTAAGGTGATTGTCTAGCCTTGCCTTAAAGACCTGCAGGGTAGGAGCCAGCACCACTTCACTTGGAAGTTGGTTCCAGATCCTAGCCACCTTGACAGTGAAGTAGTGCCTCCTGATGTCTAATCTGAATTTACCCTCCGCCAGTCTGTGACTGTTATTTCTAGTCACTCCTAGTAGTGCTCAGGGAAACAGGGACTCCCCCAGTGCCTGCTGGTCCCCTCTGACTAGTTTGTTACAGGCCACTAGATCCCCCCTCTGCCTTCTCTTATGGAGGCTGAACAAGTTCAGGTCCTGTAGCCTGTGTTCATAGGGCCTGCCTTGCTGCCCCCTGATCATGTGAGTGGCCCTCCTCTGGACTGTCTCCATGTTGTCCACATCCTTCTTGAAGTGCGGCACCCAGAACTGGATGCAGTACTCCACCTTCAGCCTGACCAGTGTTGTATAGAGGGGGGTATCACCTCCCTGGACCTGCTTGAGATGCATCTGTGGATGCATGACAAGGTGCAGTTGGCCTTCCTGACTGCATCCCCATACTGCCGGCCCATATTCATCTTGGCATCAATGATGAATCCAAGATCCTTTTCTGCCTCTGCAGTGACTAGAAGGGAGTGTCTCAGCCTGTAGGTATGGTGCTAGTTCTTCCTCCCCAGGTGCATCACCTTCCACTTGTCAGTGTTGAATCCTATCCTATTCTCATCCACCCACCCTGTAACCTGTCTAGGTCCAATTGTTGCCTATTCCTTCCTTCCTTAAAATAAAAGTAGGTCTTTGCTTTTTACTAGTGTGGGAATGGAAAATTTACATTGGATAAGAAACTTTCCTTTAAAAAAAAAACACAAAACGTGAGTGAATTAGTTGTTACGCATATAATTCTTGAACATTCCTTGAAACGGACCCATTCTCCCAGCTTCCAACTACTAGTCTTGGATAATTCTCTCCTTTCTAGGTAAGCAGCTTCCCCCACTTTTGTGGGTCCTTCCTACCCATATACTCTGCCACCATGAAGGAGGTAGGAGCCTTTCTGGGTCTCCGCACCAAGGAGGCACTCCTGCATTTTTCTGGACACGTCATTCCATGTGTTACACAGTGCCACATCTCTCCCTCCTTGTCCAGTTGTGCTGCTGGTTTTATAACACCATTACATCATTGTAGTTCTACATCATCATCAGATCACCCTTAGAGTTTCAGGGAGCATGTGATGATAAAGTGCCACTCTGGCTCCATGCACCACTCTGTCTCTTGCTTCTCTGCACCTGCTCGTCATGCTGTAGCCAGCCTGCATAACTATTAGGGGTTCTCCCAGAAGGGTTTATTCATCACTCTGCATCCCACTGCTACAGCTGGGCTTTCAAATGAAGATAGGGTGCAAGGTCCAACCACTGTCTCTGTCTTCCCCACCCAGGGGCTCCAGGACTGAGAACCCCCCAGGTTCTCTGACTGTAGCTTTGGGTACGTCTGTCTCCTGCTCCAGATCTGTTGATCCAGTGGAGCTGGCTCTCGAGTTTTCCTCCACTCAGCTCCCTTGCATCCTCACGTTGATGCTCCTTGCATGGTCTTATGTCATCATTCCCTGCATTCATGCCGATGCTCAGGGATCATGTACTCTCAAAATGGGGCTGCAGCTGCATAGGCTGCTCCATTTCATGGGACTCTGCACCTGCAGGTGATCATGCCCATCACCAACCCTCACTGGGCATATTCCCTGAGTGGGTTGATCCCCCTCCACCTGGCTCTTACCCCTTCCACAGGGTAAATGGCCCCCTCAGCCAGTCGCACTGCAACACTAAGATTAAAAAGAATTGAGTAAGGTTGTTACAAGTATGCATTCTTGAAGATAGGAAATTATCTAATATGGTGATTCAACAACAGTTGTTTCTGGATAATGCCAAACTACCAGTTATTTGTCGTTAGGGTGAAATATTCTGATACTGTAAAATGTCTCATTTATGACACAGTCTTTGTGTAAATTAATTAGTCTTTGGCTTGAGGTGTTAAGATTTGGCATTTCTAAAACTTAGTGCAGTGTTATCCAAAATCTAAAGTATTTTCATGCTGAGTAATTTTAGTTCCCATTGGGAATTAATTATATAAAAGCCTGTGATATCCTGGTTTTGTGGCTAACAACATTTATTTCTGATGTAACTTAGGTTGTTTGGATTTTTTGATGTAAGCTTTAGGTAGTGCATAAGTAAGAATACAGGCCTAAATATGCAAAGATACTTAAATACTTCTGTGACTCTTGACAAGGCAACTTGCCACCAGATGGAATTATCTGTCCCAAAGCACCCATGTTCCCCATATATTGTGTGGTGTATGATAGCTGAGTCTTCTAAGGCATAGAATTCTTGGCCCATGGCCATATTGAAACCTGGCTTCACAAACTGAGTGAGCAAAAGAGAGCAACAATAAAATACTTAAAAAATCCTTTCTTTTCCTTATAACATACATGACACACAGAAAACATGACTGTGCAGCATGAAAGGGACAGAACACATAAAACAGTTTTGCCTTTGCTATTTGTTAGTAATGTCAAAGGCATCTCAAGCTCATGTAGAAGAAACATTTTTACGATAATAGATGATGCTGTATTTTCCTTCTTTCTTGGATGGTATGTGAATGTATTTCTTTTAGGAATTTTATAAGTTTTACAAGTTTTATCTTATCAATGATTTTATTTTCTTTCTTTTTTTGTGAGGAGAGGTGTTATCAAATTTTGGCACTATATTAACAAATTGTCCTTTGTATAAAATAATAAAACTTTAATTCACCCAAAAATGTGAAATCATCTAAAAATGGCTTATCAATTTTTTGCTCAGCCTGTGACTTATAGATCTCCCATTTGTTTTACAGATCACAAAGCAGTCATAAAAATTAAAAGTTAAATACTATTTTAAAGGAGTTTTAATGTTATAACAAATTAAACATTTTGTTTTTAATACTGAACATCCTAGAGATATTTGCACTGAATTCTAAAGAACTATAATATTCTGAGCATAAAAGAATTCAAAACTCAATCAGAAGAATAACATTTAGATAACATCACGTATCACACAACTTTATATGCATACCACCTGACTGCTGGACAATAAAGGTTGTAGTTTTGTCTCAGAGATTTAAAATGATAAAATATTTGGGCCATGCAGCTTAAAGAATTGAGGCCTAATAATGAAGAAAATAACCCCAACTAAAATGACAGAACACAAACCTAAACCTTTATAAAATACAAAAGAACAGACAACTAAGTGCTGCCCTCTCTTCTGTGAGTAGACATTTCCATCTGGGACCATTAGCATATTCCAATGAGCGAGTGATGAATTCAAACCAGGAAAATGGCAAACATACTGCCAGGAACCAAAAATGGCATGGAACAACTTTGATTAACCTATTCCAAGAATATCATCCCTAAAGGAAAAGATGGACTTCCAAATGTTTTTGCTTATAAATTTCTAACAGTTATATTCCCTCTGAGCTTGCTTTAGAGCTTCTAAGCTTATTTGTAGAGTTTTCATGTTTAGAAAAGTGATTTCAAATCATACATATTTTTTCTTACAGCAAATTAAAGCATTTAATAAATTGCATTAGGTAATATTGGACTGAATAGTGCTTAAAAACAACTATGACATAATTACACATATGCAAATGTAGTCCTTCTAATTCAAATAGGCAAAATATATGCTGCTCATTCATACTAGAAATGTGTTGGCTGGAGAACTTGCAGACATTGTTGAACATATTGGCAGCAGCATTTGGTGAGAGCTGCATTATGTTAGGAAGGAAGTCATGCTCAGTGAACCCTATTTTCACTTTGTAAGCCAATATTCTAAAATAAAATGGCTTGCCCCAAAGCCAAACAAACATGTTTGAAACATGATTTTTGAAAGGTACGTAATTCTTCCTTCCTTCCTTTAACAGTCCTTCTGTAGCAGCAGCAGGAGATGATTAAACTTTAATGCTCCCTTTTAAACTGAAAGAAATGTTTTTCTCAGCAGGTGCGATTCCATTTCTATGTATTTATCATGTTACCTTTCCTAATGGTAAGAGAAGTCTTTGGCCTTTTAAAAGCAATTTAGCTGTGTTAAGCTCCAATGGAGATAACAGAGCTATGTATTTTTTTCACTTTATGAACCAAATGTCTGTAGGATAGAGAAAAAATGCATTGATAAAAAACTTGCATTTATGCATGCAGCCTGGAACTTGTGCATATAAGTTGGGAAATTTTACACCTAGCTAACTATATGTATTGGAACTCAGTTATCTGATTAGCAGGTGCCAGCTTTCAAGTGTAAATGTTATTTGTAGGCACAGCTGGTGGGCAGGCTTTGTACCCACTACTCAAGTTCCTCTAAAAATGTGGGAGTGTAGTTTCAGGATAGACTTTGTCTTAGTGGCAGCCTCTGTTGTAAAGGTCTCCACACACACCCTGTATCTACATACAGGCAGTCAAAAGTCCTGAGGCTGAATTGATTCAATCTAGTCAACTTCCTCTAAGCTGCATAGGTTGAAAAGATAACCAACTGAGCTGACATTCAGTTTTTAATTGGGAAATTCAAGAGGAGGCCTACATTGACCCAGGCCAGTAGGCAGGGGGTGCTAGTGCACATCTTTGCTTGCTGGCCATTGTGAGCCTAGCCAGGTGTCCCCAAACCACTTCTATCCCCCTCCCCCCCCACAGGGAGTTAACAAACCCCCTGTCCAGGTGCTGGCCCATCTTGAAAGAGCCTCTCCCTCAGGAGGTTTCCCCTAGCCTGGCTTGCCCATTCCAGAAAGCCCTGGGGAGCTGAGAGGAATTCCCCCTCTCCCCCTTCTGAGCTTCTGATTACCTCAGCCAGAGGGAGAAGAAGTCTTCTGGGCGAGGTGCCTTCCCATGCAGCCCAGTGTGGGGGCACTGGGGAGCTCCACCTTAGAAGACTTCCTCCACCCTAGCCAAGGATCCCCCCAGCCCCAGGCAGCCCCAGGGATCTGAGGGGAATTCTTCCCCTCCCCAAGCCCTTGCCTTAGCTGCTGTGAGTCTCAGGGATAGCCCAGGAAGTGGAGAGAAATTCCTCTGCACCCATGTATTAGTTTTGCCTAAGACTCACAGCATCTAAGGTAAAACTGGCTGTGGAGAAGCAGGATAATTTCCCTCTGCTCCCTGCTGGGCTAAGGCAAGCATGGTTTGGGAGGGGAAGAAATCTCCTCAATGTCCTAGGGCTTCCCTGGGCTGGGGAGAAGCCCTGCAGGGCAGAAGCTCCCTGGTGCCCACATGCTGGGCTGCAAGAGCAAGCACCTGGCCCAGAGGACTGGTTCTCCCTCCCTCCTATGGCAGCTACTGAAGCAATCAACAGCTGGGAAGGGGGGTGGGGGGAGAGCTACCAGGATCTGAAAAGCCCTTACCGCAGGGGCTTTCCCTTCCCCCACATGCTGTGTAGACCCTGGCTAGGGGATCTGGGGGTCTGTTCCTCTGCCTCCCTGTCCATATGGGCTTATAGACACAGGCAGGAAGCAGAATAAGGAGCAGAGGGGTGAGGCAGTCCCTGCTCCACTACAGCAGGCAATATATCCCATGGCCGCAAAGCATAGGTGACTGGTGCCACCTTAGTCAGGGGAAGGCACATGCCCCACCCCCAACTACCAGTCAACAACCAATTGACCAGTCAATTGGGTCCCCCCTGTGGCCAATGTCACCGACCGGGGGAGGACGGTCGATCTCACCGACAGACGTTCCATAAACAGCTGTGACCTAAATCAGTTAAGTCTGATAATACATCCAACCAGGTTTATTTTAAACTGATTTTGATCATTTTGAAAGTGGTTAAAGTGAACCAAACTTCTGTTCTTTTACAGGTTTAAACAAGTTTCTGATCACTTAAACCAGTGTGTGTGTAACTTCTGTCCCTAGCCTATATCTATAGTTCCCAAACGATAGGACTTAAGCTTGGTCTTCAATTCATTCACTTCCCAACATTTGTTAAGAAGCTGGTATATGAACTGTAGTCTTCAGAGGCCATTCTCCTACACCAGTTTTCCTGCAGCAAAAAACAACCCAGAAGGCCGAAAACAGGGCAGGGTGGCACCTTGGAAACCAAGCCAAAAACAAATCAGAATAATACTTATTC
>NW_017729033.1:51939923-51940375 GCF_001723915.1 Gavialis gangeticus
CTATATTGCCCTTTCCTTTGTAACCAACAATGAACTTCTGTTTGCTCTGGGGTAAAGTAACTCAGAATACTTCACAAAAATCATTCTTAGTTACAATGGGGAGCTGCACTTCTGTCTGCACCCACTTAAGCAGGTGAAACTCACATGTAGAATTGGTCATAGCCCAAACACAGAATCTATATTTTACAAGTACTATAAAGATATGCAATTATAAAATGTAATCTGACTCACAAAATCATATGCATCACTGATTTAGTTAATCTATAAGGGGCATCTCTACCCTGCCTTCTTTAAAAGTTCTGTTATGTAGTTTTGTGTGTTTGTTGCAATCATACGATAATTTGGTTACTGATTTCTATTACTTACAGGATTCCCTTTATAACTAAAATCAACCGCCATTCACTTCAGAATAAGTGGGTGCAGACAGAAGTGCAGCTCCCCATTGTAACTAA
>NW_017729033.1:51940386-51940648 GCF_001723915.1 Gavialis gangeticus
CAGTGGGCTAGGCTGGGGCTGGGCCATGCCCCTTCATCCTTCCCCCCCAGGCTGAACACCCTCAGCTCTCTTTCCCCACTCCCATTCTGAAAACAGTGACAGGTTGGGCACTCTGCAGACACAAGTTACAAAAGACACTACATTTTGTAACATCTTAATTTGATATTTCATGCAATGAGGGGTTAACTTTTCACTGAATCGACCGACTTTGAGACTGTTTGCAGCCATGCACTTGTCTTTGGTCACAACTATAAACTGCTTT
>NW_017729033.1:51945648-51949167 GCF_001723915.1 Gavialis gangeticus
TCTGAAAACAGTGACAGGTTGGGCACTCTGCAGACACAAGTTACAAAAGACACTACATTTTGTAACATCTTAATTTGATATCTCATGCAATGAGGGGTTAACTTTTCACTGAATCGACCGACTTTGAGACTGTTTGCAGCCATGCACTTGTCTTTGGTCACAACTATAAACTGCTTTTTGTAGCCAGATCAGGTGAAAATTTCCACTTCTGTCTGCATCCAATATGATCTTCTTTCCACAGCATGTTTTAGGCTTGCTTGGCAAACTTCAGTGTTATTGGTTGTACCTCCTACACTGTATTTCGCAGAATATAGGCATCCATCATTATTTTCAATTATTATCTTGTGTAAGTGTCATTTTGGTACAGTGTAAAAAGTAATGTAATTACATTGTTTAGATACAAGCATAAATTGACTTCACAGCCTCCTTTCACCTTTCCTTTCATAGGAGGATGCAGAAGAGTCTCATATTCAAAAGAAAATAATTTAAACTGTATGTATTCGTTTCAAGCCAAGGGTTACTGTATAGAGAAATTGCTTCATTACATTTATCCTATCTCTAGGATGTTTAACCGACACATAGCTATGAATAAAGATACATGCTAAAGCATATTATTCCTAGAAATAGGAACATGATTTTCAGATTTCTAAGTGACTTCAAATCCTAAGCCCTATTAAAAGTTAATGGTCCCTAAGTGTTTCTGAAAAAATGTAAAATATATGTAATCACTGATGACTTTTGGTGTCTAAATTTTTGGGTGCCCAATCTTAAACCCATGTAAAAGGTATACACACAACACTCTAAAAAAATCTAAGCATCTTTTAAGAAGTCTGAAGTTGGGCACCCAGTAATTGCAGTACTGAAAATCACTAGCCACTCAAAAAATTAAATCTATGATATACATATTTTCATCTGAAATGTTGTAAATTCTAGACAAATCTAACATTGTAACATCAAACAAAAGCAAAATTATTTAATAATTTGGGAACAGAACCAAGTCTGAATCCCAAATCCAAACTGCTGGAGAAATTAAGCTGACAGAACGTAAGTGTTTCCTTGGCATTTAGTCACAGCAATAGAATTAAAACACATTTCCTTTTGCAAAAGAATCTCATACTCATTAACATTTCCATCAAATCATGGACCTCACATTTACATCTAATGTGGAAAATGGCATAGCTCAGGGGTGCCAAACATATGGCTGAAGTCTGCCACTGGTAGTCCAGTGGGCTACTAGAAGTTGGGAGGATGTGGCCTGCTGCTGAATTTGGGGTCCCTGGACCCTCGTGGACATGTCCTTTGGCAGCAGCCCCCTAGACACATGTTGTCCTGGATGTGTTGTGTTGCCAGAATGCAGCACAGCTCACTGCATGGCACTAGGTCTGCTCTGCCATCTGCAGCTGGCTCCACATGTTCATATATCCCCAAACTTGTTCTGCCACCCAGCTGTTGCTCTACACTCCCTGACCCTGGCCCCAGGCTCATTGCAGCTATTGCCGGCCCTGCAGATCCATCCAGGGAGGAGTCCCTGTAGTCTGGATGTGGCCTGGGATGAGTCACTGATTAATTAATTACTGACCAAGAAGACATCTATATACCTATTTTCTGACCTACATTACTTGCTACAGAATTGTATAGTTTGCCTGAGGCTCTGCCTTCTAAGTATCGATGAGTCCCAGCTCTACTTAGATGGTGAAATACAATGAGATCACAGCCTGTCATGGTGTGCTTGTGAGCCAGGCTTTCAGAATCCTAATTTAAAATGATAATACATTGTAAATATACGAACACTGTACTTTTTTGAAGGATACCAGGCTACCAGATTTTTGAGGAGCTTTGAACAAACTAAAAGCTAGCGCTTATTGATGGTGATTGATAGCTTCAAGCAAACTGTAATATTTAATGATGTGAAATACCAAAACAAATTCTGAAATTCAGTTTCTTTAAATAGCAAAGGCTTCTGTTTAAAGGATTGTAGTTGGATTTACAGTAAATACTTCTTTTTGTTGATTTTCAAATTCCGTTGTATCTTAAACAACCATAACATAGCTGAACTTTATATACAACTATGGATGATGATCAAAATCACAATGCAAGTATAGAGCCCATGATTTGTGTAAGACTAAAGCAAGATGTCAAGTAGAAGATATATTCATTATATGAGATATTTATTTATATGTGGTGCCAGGCCCTCTATTTCTAGAAATACTTGAAATGCCAGTCACAGTTTAGCAATTAAATGAAGATGCTAATTAGAACTCTATTATAGTCTGTTCTTTAGGTGAATTAACACAGTAAAGTAAATATTCTGAATGGTATACTGTTATTTTATTAAATTATTGACTCCAAAAAAATTAAAGAGACCTGCAGTATTACACAATAGATATTCTGGTACTATATATGACTAGAATTTTAAAGGCTTGTGTAAGTGAGACTACTGCTCCCCCACATCTGGATAGTAATAGCAAACATGAAAAGTCTTTCTGGTAGGTTCAGATTAACTGATTCATTTATATAAATGAATTAGCTGAACCTATACATATGTGTATATGCAGGTGCATCTACACATGCATTAACTATGCAGTAAGCTACTGTACAGTAAGGTTTTTTTGGGTAGGTGTCTACATATGTGGAGATTAGGGAAAAGATTTGCTCCCATTTCCCTGCATCCCTGCAATGCACCCATGTGACCACTGGGTGGTACCCCAGAGGCTGGCAGGGAGTACTGGGCCAGGAGGCACCTGTGTCCTGGCCCTGGGGTTCTGCCTGCTTCTGGGCCAGGGACAATATCCTGCTTCCCCAGGAGTAGGGCACTCCTGGCTCTCCAATCAGGGATGCAAGGCTTGGAAAGAGCTACAGGGGAGGGGTAGGTCCCATCCCCGGTCCCAATCTTCCCCACTGGTGGATCAGGCGAGGGGCTGTGACCTAGCCAACCCCAGCAGTTCTTTCTAAGCCCCATGCCTTGATCACCCAATAAGGGCACAGAGCTGGGACATGCCTTTAACCACAACAGTTCCTCTCAAGTCCTGGGCTGCATGGGGAAGTCTGCATGTGCAGCTTGGAGCTGGCTGGGGACTGTCCTGTTTTGGGCTGCATGTGCCTCTCCACACAGCCTGGGGCTGGCTGGGAACTGTCCTGGTCAGGAAACTGTCCCCATGCAGGGAACTCCCAGCCCCTGCAATTGTAATTATGGAGTGGAGGCTGGGAAGCTTGTCCCCCACCCAGCTCTGTGAGAGCAGAGCTGTGGGGGGAACAGGCTGGGGAGCTTGTTCCCCTTCCAGCTCCACACTTGTGGAGCTGGGGGAGGGGGGAAGACACGCTCCTCAGCCTTTTCCCCTCCCAGCTTCATGCTCACAGAGCTAGGTGGGGAACGAGCTCCCCAGCCTGTTCCCCCTACAAGCTGTGTGCTCATGGAGATGGACAGGGAACAGGTTCCCCAGTCCCCACCAACAGAGAACACCCAGCAGTGGTTCCATGACAGAGATGCTTGTCTCCCAGCCTGAGCCATGCCGTCACAAG
>NW_017729033.1:51954167-51955397 GCF_001723915.1 Gavialis gangeticus
ACCCAGCAGTGGTTCCATGACAGAGATGCTTGTCTCCCAGCCTGAGCCATGCCGTCACAGGGCTCAGGCTGGGAGGCCCTTATTCCACCACTTCAGGACCCGCCACCCTCTCACTGGGAGGTAAGGGTCTCCCAGCCCCCTACTCCATCTTTGTAATATGGAAACAGAAAATGCAGGTAGCAAATTTACACAGGATTAGGGAGATTTACTCTGACGTAAGCATGTACACTTGTAGACCTGCATGCTTACTTCACAGTAAACTATGCTAATTTGCCATTAAGCATCTCTTGTAGATGCTCCATGTATATAAACACTCTTAGAAGCACAATAAAGCAACTTTCATGTGATACAAGTATTTTATTTTCTAGGCAACAGGATGGAGGCTGGATATTTTTAACACAAATAGCATGAAATGTAGGTGATTAAATAACAATCTATATGTACTGATGTAACATCTTTCGTTCCAAGGATCCCAAAGCACTTTACAAATGAGATGCATATGCTGCTGAAATGTAGCTACCTCAGGAGTTCTGAATATCAAAGCCAAAAGTGGCAGTTGTTTTACATTATATTTCACAACTGACAAATATATGTACTGAGTCCTGCAGCTTATTTCTCATCCTACACTGAAAAATACTTAGGAAATATAAATAAATATCCACTTTTCTTGTGGAAGATAAAAATATTAAATTTTTAAGGTGCATATAAAGGAAGCCATTTTGTATAAGCGAGAAATTATTGAAACTAGATTTTTCCTTCTGAATAATTTAACAATTGTTCACAGTTATTAAACACAGGAGTATGCTTGTCTTTGATACAATACATATAATAACTATCACCAACATTATTGGGAAGTATTATCATTTATCAAGGAAATGGAAAACATCTGATAAGATGAAGCCTGTTAATATATTGAAATATTAAATTATTGCAGAATTATGAATTCTGGAATTACAATACAGAACACCAAAGGGGTTACCTTATTTAATTATATTTTTCCAATAACAACAGAATATATATTTTATGTCTGTTTTTCTTATTGTAACTTTATTGGTTCTCCTCTGAAAAGTTATTGTTAGAGATGGGCAGTTAGCCATGATAGTCTGAAGTCAGGCAAAAGGCAAGGTAGTTATGAACCTTATAAACAAACAAAGATATGTAGAGAGTATAAGCTTTCACAAACTCAAACTTACTTCATCAGATGATTCTCAGGCTCACAAAAGTTTATGC
>NW_017729033.1:51955476-51956233 GCF_001723915.1 Gavialis gangeticus
GCCTGTAAGAAATACTGTAAAACTGCTATTATTGATAAGACTGGAGAGGATGCCAAGACTCATAAAATACTCAGTTGTTTGCCCTTTGTAAACAACATTATTTCTCTGTAGATAAGTGCTATCTTTTGGAATTGTTCATGTATTTGTTTGGCATCTGAAGAAGTAAGCTGCTGCTTACAAAAGCTTACACATCTCTGATTTAGTTAGTCTATAAGATGCAAATCTACCCTGCCTTCTGCCTGAATTGTTAATGGTCTTGTTCAGTTTACCAACCTTATAGGAAAAAGGCAAGGCAGAATGGCACACTATAAACTAAGTCAGTCAGAGAGGCCTGAGCTTTTGTAGGCACTTTACTTAGTATATGCATATGTGCAGGAAATAAAATAAGAAGTCTAATGCTCACATATACTCACACACAAGATAAGCTCTACATCAGCTGGCATTGCCCCAGGTATCTCAAGGCTGCTCAGGGTGTAGAGCTTCCCACCTACACCTCTGCCATGGGTGACTGGTGCCTCTTGAGTCTGGGGGGAGCACCCACAGAAACCAGTGGCAGTATTGGCAATGGGGATGGAGCTGGTGAGCATCCACAGAAGCCACTAGCAGCATTGGTGACAGGGACCGGGTTGTCAAGCACCTGCAGATGCCACTGGCAGTGTCAGTGGTGGGGACGGCTCTGTTGTGGGGGGCACATGTCCCTCCATGCTCCCCTTACCAGTTGCCTATGACCTCTGCAGAATGTCTCAGTTTTGTAAGC
>NW_017729033.1:51956244-51957450 GCF_001723915.1 Gavialis gangeticus
TTCTCTGTAGATAAGTGCTATCTTTTGGAATTGTTCATGTATTTGTTTGGCATCTGAAGAAGTAAGCTGCTGCTTACAAAAGCTTACACATCTCTGATTTAGTTAGTCTATAAGATGCAAATCTACCCTGCCTTCTGCCTGAATTGTTAATGGTCTTGTTCAGTTTACCAACCTTATAGGAAAAAGGCAAGGCAGAATGGCACACTATAAACTAAGTCAGTCAGAGAGGCCTGAGCTTTTGTAGGCACTTTACTTAGTATATGCATATGTGCAGGAAATAAAATAAGAAGTCTAATGCTCACATATACTCACACACAAGATAAGCTCTACATCAGCTGGCATTGCCCCAGGTATCTCAAGGCTGCTCAGGGTGTAGAGCTTCCCACCTACACCTCTGCCATGGGTGACTGGTGCCTCTTGAGTCTGGGGGGAGCACCCACAGAAACCAGTGGCAGTATTGGCAATGGGGATGGAGCTGGTGAGCATCCACAGAAGCCACTAGCAGCATTGGTGACAGGGACCGGGTTGTCAAGCACCTGCAGATGCCACTGGCAGTGTCAGTGGTGGGGACGGCTCTGTTGTGGGGGGCACATGTCCCTCCATGCTCCCCTTACCAGTTGCCTATGACCTCTGCAGAATGTCTCAGTTTTGTAAGCATTTCAAAAGGGTATGTCACTACTTCTCATAGCTTAAATTAGCTTTGTATCTTAATAGAACAGGGCATGTTTACACATGCTATAAATTCTTATTAGTGTAAAATACTGTACACTAAGCCTTTCCTGGGATCATGTCTACAGATGTTCCGTGTTGGGAGCAGTTCCTGGGGAAAGCTGGGGGCTGAGCAGCACCAGGGCCAGGAACAGAGAGCTCCCTGATCCCTGTGGTCCCCCTGCTGCTGAGGTTAATGGGGAACAAATTTGCTCCTGTTCAGCATCAACATGGGTCTAAGTACATTAAGGTACTTTTTCTAATGTACATTAAATTGAGTACCTTCAATGTGAGGTACTAAAGAAGGATGCATTAGGCTGCCTTCATGTGCAGTAATGAATGCACACTATTTTTAAGTGATGCTCAATGCACAACAGCCTATTTTACTGTACATTAGCATAATCATACATTTTTTACATGACACTTTAATTTGTAGTAAAATAGGCAACTGCACATTAAAGTGCATATCTAGATACACTCCATGAGTGCTACTGTGTA
>NW_017729033.1:51957461-51958597 GCF_001723915.1 Gavialis gangeticus
TTCATGTGCAGTAATGAATGCACACTATTTTTAAGTGATGCTTAATGCACAACAGCCTATTTTACTGTACATTAGCATAATCACACATTTTTTACATGACACTTTAATTTGTAGTAAAATAGGCAACTGCACATTAAAGTGCACATCTAGATACACTCCATGAGTGCTACTGTGTAGTAACTACTGCATAGATAATCTAGTTCTAGCTAACTGTGCAGTAGCCTAATTTACTGCGCAGTGAATGTCTCACATATATAGATGGTGACACTCTACTGTGCAATAGATTAGTCTACTCTATAGTAAAGCATTTTGTGTAGACATACCCACTGTGTTTCTTTGACCTATGGTACTGATCAGCTTATTATTTTACTTCATCTTTGAAACACTTTAGGTCAGTTTAATACAAGTAGGTTGACCTAACACAGAGATTACTCAGTCAAGGCATCGGAGGCCAAAAATGTAATCATCCCAGCCTGAAAATAACAATCCAAGGATTCCTAGGAGTGTGAAAGGTTTATATATGAATCACTAGAACAATATTCAACAAAAAGATGCAACCACATCTCCTACAGTACTACCCAGAATTCTGTGGCAGATGTGTTATCTATGTTTTGTCCACTATTGCTCTTTAAGCCTAGGATACTTTTCTTACAGACTGATACCACCTCACTACTGGAAGATATCACGGGGCCTATCACCATTTACCTGTAGTCAACTATTATTATTCTGTCTTGAGCAAGGTAGAATTTTAGCATGTCCACAACACACTTTCTCAGACAGTTTAACATTCACTGACTGAATTGCAGTTCTCCATATAGCATCTGCTTAGTCAGGCACTCATCACCCATAGGTTCAGCATAGCAAGCCTAGCTGAGCTGTACCTTGATTATCAATGCTTCAGTGTAGTAGCAAATAGCTTGTTAAAGAACACTGATATTCTCAGTCAAGCCATTTGATTCTCAGGAGGGTTAGCAAAAAAACTTTCAGAACTTTCTCCAGCCAGAAGTGTTGCCTGTATCATGTCCAGGGGTCCCACACAAAACAAAATAATGAGGACTGCAGCTTAATAAACCTTGACCTTTAGTAGAGACTGTCCAGACCAAATTTTGAATGTATGCTGGTAACACAAGAGTTAA
>NW_017729033.1:51958608-51958862 GCF_001723915.1 Gavialis gangeticus
TCAGGGTAGAAAGCAAGGGCTCACTTGGGAACCCCGTGGGCCAACAGTTTCCTTTGTCATTCATTCAATTCGTTGTAACTGTAGCTGAAGCAAGCGTCTCAACCTACACTCCAGAAGCATAAGTCAATAAATCTAATCTACTTTGAAACCGAACGAATTCGTGTACCACTCAGACTCCTCTCAGCTACTCCCGCCTGTTCACATCCAATACCACCCTCGGCCCACCGTGACCTTGGGGCTGCTGTTCCCCAACA
>NW_017729033.1:51963862-51974566 GCF_001723915.1 Gavialis gangeticus
CGTGTACCACTCAGACTCCTCTCAGCTACTCCCGCCTGTTCACATCCAATACCACCCTCGGCCCACCGTGACCTTGGGGCTGCTGTTCCCCAACAGAGACCTTGATTCCTTTTTTGTCTTCAGCACACTTGGTCAACTGCCAAAAGCAGCATTGCTTTTGAAATGGGGAAACACCTTCCTTATTGATATTAACTTAGCCTGTCAGCACAATGTTCAAGTAGTGGAAATCATGAACCTGAGGGATGGCTAGCCAGGAACTAAAGGTTGTCTATCTCTACACAATTGCAACACTGTGCAAGTGGTTTATAACTCTTGCTGGACGTTACATGACTAAGACTTAGTGGACCTAACCGTAATCCAAAAGTTGTCTACTGTGACAATAGGAAATGCTTCAAGGACACCCTCAAGAAGAACATTAAGAAGTGTGGCATTGATACCACCAGTTGGGGGGGGAACTAGCCCAGGATAGGGCTACATGGTGATGCTTTGTGAGAGAAGGTACATCTTACTTTGAGGAAAACCGTCTCATCCTGGAGGCAGAAAAATGACATAAATGGAAGGAAAAAAACAAGACTGAGAAATTGGTGGTCTGAACCTCCCTTTAACCACTACCTGTGGCATTTTCCAGAGAGTCTGCAGCTCTCGGATCAGCCGTCTTAGCCATCAATGGACTCATTTACAACCCTTTACTTGACCCATGTGAGTGATCATTCTTGACTGTGAGGGATTGTCACTGCCACCGACTGTGACAACAAAGAAGTCAACCAACACCTGAAAGTTCTTTTTCAACTGTATCATTAATACAGTCATCCAGCCTTTCCTGCCCATGTGCAGGGGGATTAGATCTGATTGTGCAAGGTACCTTCCATCCCCTTATGTAGAGTAGCTGAGTAGTGACTTTCAAACTTGCTAGAGTCTTGCATAATCCAAGAACACAGTTTTACTTGTTTTAACATGTGGAATGTCACAGATGGGTCAAAATATCTCCCTAATGGAGCTCATACAGGACTGTGAGAAATCTTGTCAGGATACCTAAGCCTGAACAGAGGCTGACTGTACCTGACAGTAACTTAGCATATCAAAGGCTTTCTTACATTAATGAAAGCCAATTAAATCTTGGAAACCTAAGGTAACTCTTTTGGATAGAGACACAAACAATGAAACACCATGATTGTAATGACACTCCATTTAGTCTCCTTTTCCCTTTAAGATCTTAATTATGATTGTATCTGTGAGTTCTAGAGGGACAACTCCCACTTTGTAGATTAAGTAGAAGATCTATTTACATTTTCGATGAGGTTTATTCCACCCAGCTTTTAAAATTGTATTATGATACCACCAAGGCCTGAGCTTTGTCATTTTTCACTATCAAAAATGGCATCCAAGACTTCTTTCAAAGTAGCTACATGGTTTGAACAGGGGTAATTAACCTATGCCCCATAGATCATCAACCTACTCTATGTGGAGTCATTGGCTTTGGCCCAGGGAGCCAGGGGCCCTTGACAATATATCAGGGGTTTTCATTAGAGCCAGGGAGCAGAAAGCTTTGCCAATGCCACAGCAGGGTGTTCAGGAGAGGTAGTGGTGATGTCAGTGGCTGAATCCTAGTGCCAGGCCACTTCATATCTGACCTAGGTCATTCCAGTGCATTGCTAGAAATAATTGCTGACTGTGTGTCTAATATGTAGACACTATTTTCCAGAGGTATGCTGAGAACTGCCTCATTAGTAATACTAGACTGCACATATAACCACTGTTCAAAATGTTATTGCTCTCCTAACTGGATGCCAATGGGGTCAGCAATGAGTACCTAACCAGCACTGCCTTTTACTTGCATTAATATGTCTAGATCAAGGCCTTAGGTCCTGTGCAGAGCTGCTACAGGTCATGCTGTCGGCATGCAGTTGCAGTTCATGTTTTGGCATTTTACCAGACATTATGGAACTGAACAAAACTCCATGACATCTCTCTGATGGACAAGGGAATCAGATCATCCTGTTTTTAATTTAACAATTTTTTGATTATGTCGTAATTTCCATCAAAACAATCTTGGTTGTCCTGGCTCTAAACCCAACTGTTTGCTCAGTGACACAATATAAAGGGTGCATCTACACAATATATTTAGAGTTGCCTAATTAGCTGTGCAGTAAACATCTCAGCATCTACAAGTGCAGCATAGCACTATTAAGCCACAACAAACTAATAAACTCCATGGCAGGGTAGTACTTGTAAAGAGTTTTTTTGTGTGCTGTAGATGCTGACCCAACTGGCTGGGGCACAGGAGTGCTTCACTGGGGGCTGCCTTCTAGACAGCCCTTCTGCAGCACATTGAGCTGGCTTGGAGCTGGCTTAACGTGCTGTGGTCCTGATATGTACTGGAGTTTATTGTTGCACATTAATATGCACAGGTAGATGTGCCCATAGTGTCATAACGCCATTCTGTACAATTTTAACTGGTAAGGGCAAACAAAGCCAAGGTCAATTTTCTGTATTTTATTTGATTCATATTCAGCATTTATGAAAATATATCTGTAAAGGAGTGATATTTCAGTTAAATTTCAGACTCACTATTGAATAAATCATATAATGATTTGTCCAACACTTAGCTCTTTGCTTATCTTGAATGACTCTGATCAGATCTCTAAACTGTACAATGACACAGTCTATTAAATGCCACTGATGGGATCTTGCATATATCCATTATGTTTTCTTTTTGTCTGCTTACTGAAAAATTGTGTTTGTAATAAACAGCTTCTATCTGACATACAACTGTAGAGTCATATGGCCATTGGCATTGGCAGATCTAATTCTGTGCCTGCCCAGTACGTAAATCCAGGCAGAAATATTTTTCTATCATGGGCATTAAATTCTTCCAGAAGAAGCAACTTCTCTGATTTGGGAGTAGTAGAAATAATTCAGTACAGATATTAATAGTTTTCTCCTTCTCTTCTTCTATACTAAACAGTGTCAGGGGGCATGTATACACATTCATTAATGTGCAGTAGTTACTGCACATTTAGTTTAGTATTGGCTTAATGAAGTACTAAGTAAGTGTGCAGTAACTAGTTATTGAGCAGTAGCACTGGCATATGGTTTTGTTGTGACACATTCTGTGCAGTAGCCTAATGCTAGTGTGCAGTAGTGTATTAGCATGGGAATATTATTAGGCTACTGAACATTAAGCATCTTGTGTAGACATGCCCAATGAGTATATATTAATCAATGTTGCTCCTGGTTTAGAGGGATATACATATCCAGCTACCAATGATGTCTTCTGGGAGGCATAAGAGGTTCCTGACAAGGTTAGAGCAGTTAGCAAAACTGATCTCTAGAAAGTGATTCGTCATCTGGTATCCTAGCCAAAAAAGTCTGATGCAGGGCAAGAATCTCAATCATATAACAGTTTAGTTCTCTGGTGAAAAAACAAAAAAATCCTACATGCAGGCAGTTTCCTTCAGGTTTCTCCACTAAGGTTTGAACATTCCACAAGGCTACATTAAAAAGAGAATTTGTTCAATGGTGTTCATCTCTGCAAAGGGTTACTCAGCAAAAGAAGCCTTCAGGACATGGCCATGTGGAGGACAGAATTGTAAAGGTTTCTTTACATCAGTCTTATCTCATATCATGAGCATCATCTGCACTGTGCTAATAAATTAAAAATAGTAGAATCATAGGATATTAGGGTTGGAAGGGACCTCAGGTGGTCCTCATCTAGTCCAAACCCCTGCTCAGAGTAGGACCATCTCCAACTATATCATCCCAGCTAAGGCTTTCTCTATCTGGGTCTTAAAAAAACTTTGTGGATAGAGATTCCACAACCTCTCAGGGTAATTGTTCTAGTGCTTTATGACCCTCCTAGTGAAACAGTTTCTCCTAAGAGCTCACTTACACTTCCTCTGCTGCAACTTAAGGTCATTATTCCTTGTTCTGTCATCTGCCACCACTGAGAACAGCTTAACTCCATCTTCTTTGGAACCACCCTTCATGTAGTTGAAGGCTGCTGTTAAATCACCTCTCAGTCTTTTCTTCTTTAGGCTAAATAAGTCCAGTACTCTAGATGTGGCCTCACCAGTGCTGAATAGAGGGGAGGAATCACTTCCCTCTATCTGTTAGCAGTGCTCCTACTGATGCAGCGTAGTATGCTGTTAGCCTTCTTAGCAAAAAGAAAACACTGGGCAAATCTACATGGCATGCTTTACTGTGCAGTAGAGCAAATTACTACATAGTAAGCATCACTGTCTACACATGCAGATCCTTGCTGCACAGTAATTTGCTATATTAAGCAGTTAATTTGCTACCTGAAAAATGCAAGTTGCCAAGTAATTGCTAAGTAGTTACTGTGAGAAAATTTGCTCCTGGTCAGTCAGGCTGCAAGAGGTGGATGATTGCTCCCCACCCTCAGAGCTGCCTGCTTCCAGGGCAGGCTATGGCACTGGATCTAGGGCAGGGAGAGTGTCCCTCCCTCACAGCAGCAGGAAGCACCCAGCCCTCTTTCTGCTATTGTTATCAGGGAGCAGGGGCTGAGAACTCTCTGCACGGGGAGAGTTCCCCACCCAACATGGAGCTCGGACAGTTCTCAGCCAGCCCCAGGCTGTGTAGGGAAGTTTGGACATATAGCTTGGAGCCTCCTGGGGACTGTCTCATTTTGGAGATTTATCCATGGAACCTGAGGCTGGCCAAGAACTGTCACTGTCTGGGACAGATGCCAGTCATCAGGTGATTGAGGCATGGGGCTCGGAAAGAGCAGCAGGAATGGAGCAGGTCCCAGCCCCCTGCCCCAATCTTCTGGTGGGGCAGCTAGTAGTGAGCCCCCAGTGGGGTGGGAATTCTTGCCAAGCCAGAGGCTAACTGCTACCTGCCCTACCAGTGGCTTGAGGCAGGGGACTGGAATCTAACCCCCCTCTACAGCTCTTTCCAAGCTCTGTGCCTCCATTGTCCTGTTTTGGGCAGTCCCCAGGCAGCTTGGGCTGCACATGCAGTCTTCCCCATGCAGCCCAGAACTGGCTGGGAACTGTTGTGGTTAGAGGCAGGTCTCAGCCCTGTGCCCTGATTGAGTGATCAAGGAATAGGTCTTAGAAAGAGTTGCTGGGGTGAGGTAGGTCCCAGCCCTCTGCCCTGCAGCTCTTTCCAAGCCCCCCAACCCTCATTTGGGAGCTGGGGCTAGGAGCTCCCTGCTGCCAGGGCGGGGGGGGGGCATTGTTACCACCTGGGGTCCATCATCATAGCTCACTGCAGCAGCAGGCAGTTCCCAGGGGCAGGAAAAAATCTCCCATGCCCGTGCTCCCTGTCATCCCCTGGGCTAGCACTCCAGGGGAACCTAGAACTGCTGCAGCTGCAGGGGGCCAGTGCTGGCCTCTGGACCTGTACTGGTTGCTTCAAGGGGATGGTGTAGGGCCAGAGGTGGCAGAAGCAGACTGCTGCCAGGAGCAACAAATTGCTCCCAAATGGGTGCATGTGTAGATGCATGCCCAGGACAGGTTTACTCCACAATAGATTACTCTGGAGTAAACCAATCCAGCAACAATTGCATGTGTGGACATGCCTACTATTTGCTCATATTTGGCTTATTGTTCACTCTAACTCCCAGGTCATTTACTGAAGAGCTTCCGCTTATTCAATCAATCTCCAGTCTGTACGTGTCTGTCTATATCATGGGGAGACACAGCATGGCACAAAATACTCAGTAGCTATTTGCTAAGAATGTTTTCACTACTGCCTTCATATTGCTTAACAAAACTATCAAACATAGGCAGAACAAAACTGTTAAATTCAATATCATGGAATATGGTGAAAAGAAGGAACCTAAATACAGATGTGTGCAAAAAGGTAGGCCCTTTTATGTTCAAGAATTATATGCATAACAACTAATTCACTCATGTTTTGTGTTTTTTTAGAAGAGGCAAGTTTCTCATCCCATGTAAATTTTCCATTCCCACACTGGTAAAAAGCAAAGACCTCCTTTATTTTTAAGGACCACCTGGAATGTTGGACAGGGTTTTCATTTCATTGTAGAATTCCCAGCCCAAAAGTCCCTACCAAATGTGCTTTCAATGGCATTGGTTTAGTTTGGGCCCCAGCAACTTTTTTGGTGAAAGTTAATCAGAACTGGAAAATCCTTGGGAAAAAAGTTTTGATTCCAATGTATGAAAAAAAAATTGACAAACATTCCATTTCTTGATCAGTTTTAAAATCTGTGCTTTTTTATACGTGTATATGAGATATCCTATGTTGGAAAGATCCTCTGGGAAACATAATAGGGATTATTCTCTTGGGATCACAACTTCAGTTTTGAAGGTTTGAAAGGCTCAAATAGCTGGAACAAAAACCTAAACTTATTTGGGCTGGACATCTGAAAGCTTTGTTCAGTTGTTTGCTGTGCATTTGCCCTTTGGTTGTCTATCTGGTTTTCTAGGTTGGATACAATATAATAATTAAAGCCTTGAAGAAACAGCAGTATTTTTACTAAAGTAAATATTGGAAGAGTATGTTCGGGGGTTTTTTTGTTTGTTGTTCAACAGCAGCATTTTCGAGGTTTCTTTCAATAACTATTGGCCCTACTCCTGATCTGACTGCCTCCAGCTGTCAGTCCTGCTCCCCACAAAAGAAATTAAATAGGAGCAATATGAAGCGCATGGCTTGAGGAATAGAGATCAGAAATGAGGACTACTTTTTGCTGATTGAAAATTGTTGACTTATTTCAGGATTATTAAGAGTAGAGAATTTCCTCTTAATGTTTAGCTGGATAACATTACACTAGAACATGTGCTTCATAACCTGAATTTATTTATTGTCTTTATCTGTAGAAAATCATAAATTACATGTGGCTAGAACTGCTTTTTGCCAGCAAAGGACTGACTTCTATCCATTTTTGTTTGGCTGATTCTACTGCTGGCCACTGCTCATTTTTATACACATTTATGTTTTCTGCAATGGGCTGTTACAAGATTCTGCTGATGGACAGTCCTAAAATCTTTATTTGTGGGCTAGAGATAGTTTAAAATATTTTATTTTTCTTTCTTGTTTTTTTCTATATCATGCTCCCTTTTCAATTTCTTTTTTTCTCTATGTGTTTTATATTACATTACATTAGCAACTGTAATATACTCAGACAACATATAAAAGTAACAGCACTATTTAATATTACCCTTGAAATTTAAAAACCACCAGCAAATTTTATTTGCAAGTGATCCTGCTTATATATTAGTTTTTCAGTTTTATTTCTGTCATTTTGTATTCAAGAAATATCTGCTTAACCATAACATCATTGTTCCTTCCATGTCTAATCATTGCCATTATTTGTTCACCTTACTTTTGCAAACTGTGGCACAATGAGGTCCAGATACATGATAGGAACGTCCACAATATAAATAAATAATATGAATAGAAAAGATGATGATGGTACCAGAAGCAGAAAAAGTTCAGATCATGAATAAGCATGAAGAATAAAGACCTAAGGAAAAAAAATGAACACTGTTGCTTTCATGTAAATATCCCTAAAAATAAGCTACCATAGAAGAACACTAGGTGTTGTTTAATATTCTGTGTAAACTAATGCATTTTTTACCTCACTCTAGTGTTGAAAATGCACGAAGAGCAGGGTGGGGTGAGATGTAAAGGGGACTGAAAAATACAATAAATATGTTTTTAAAAAATCCCAACAATGGGGGAAGTGAAAGAAAAAAAAAATCACAGTGTAATTGCAGATATTAAGGTGAGACAAAACATATGTTCTTTCTAACACCCTTGGATGTTCTGGCTCCAACCCCTCTATTTTCTACACTTGTATGAGTACATGTAGGTGTAATCAAGGACACAGAAGGTGTGTGTCTACTAAGCATTAAGGCACACCTAAACTTAATGCACATTAAGGGCATTTATACACATATGTTTATCTGGTCTGGTGCACCAGAAATCCCGTGCATTAGATCAGACTCAAATGAGTGTGCAAAGCACATGAATTGATGCACCTGGCACCAAGGTACATGCATTTGTATAAATGGCAAAATGCACTTTAGTGCTAAGAAAATGGTGGTGGGGTGCTTTGAAACTGAAACACCTTCAATGTGTTCTGGTTCAAAAGGGCACTGCCACCATTTTCTCAATGCTGACACACATTTTGCTGTATATACAAATGCATGCAACACAGTGATGGACACTTTTAAAAGTGTGTATTGCATGCATATGTGTATATACCCTAAAGTTATTTAGGCTCATGTCTACATGTGCACGCATTAAAGCACAGTAACTTTGCACTTACAGATTGATGTGGGCCTAAAGTCAGTCCCAAGTCAGTCCATACACAGTGTTAATGCACTGTAGCAGGGAGGTGGAATCCACCCCTGCTACACTTACCTCACAGATGAGCTGACACCGGGAAATAAGCGGTGAGACAAAAATAAACATAAGTGTGGCCCCTTTTAACCAAACACAGGAAGATGATGTCAGAAGAGTACAAAGTTTAAAAGGGCCTCTGGGATTCTGAAGGAGGGGGAGGAAGACACCCAGCCACAGGGAGTGGAGTTACAGACCCTGAGACAGGAACTGGGATGGGGTCAAAACTTACTAGTGCAGGTGCGGAGATGCTGAGGGATGAACACCAGAGCAGCGGGCTTGGCAGAGCACGCCGGGCAAGGACGACTCACAGGAGCTTCTCAGGGCACCCACAGCAGCAGACTCTCTGGATCTGCAAGACAGAAGGAAACTGAAAATGGTGGTTTTGGGCAGAAACAATAAGTAAAATGTCAAACCCTGGGCACAGGGTGAAACATGGCCCAAGTGTTGAGAATGCTGGCTGGGGGAGGACTATAACTGGTGAGCAGCTGTAGCCCTCAGGTAAAAAACTAATACAATTGCAGGCAGAGATGGGGTTACACCCATGTTGTGAGTAATAACAGTGTGAGGAGGCACCCTTGATAAGACAGAAACCAAAGGGGAGAGAATCGTCAAGTGCAACCAGTAATTCTGTGGCTTACAACAGCCTGGTTTGTAGGAAAAGGGCCCCAGGACACTGCAGGCAGGGACCAGGAAGCTGTCTTGCAAAAGGGAACTGCAGAAAGAGGAAGCTTGGTGAAAAGATACTGATTTCTCATTGTGCATTGTGGATTTGATTCAATATTATAACTAGTGATAACAACTCTTTAATTAAAGTTACTACCTTCATAGGTAGCTTAATAAACACAAGAAACAAGACATGGAGACTGGTAATCAGTCTTAACTGAACATCTAAGTCCAGAGGGGAAACAAGATCCTCCCAAGCCCTAATTAAAAGATCTAGTGACTGATCAGTGCTATTAAGATCTGAAAGTGCAGATAAACATAGTATAGGACGTAGTGGAGTCATGCACTTAGACATCAACATCAGGGCCTCAGACCTAAGGCAGCCTTCCCCACTATATCTTTACAACAATCAATACTTCAAGGCATGGCAGGAGAGCATGAGACAGGCTGGTCTCAACCAAGATAACTCCCTACTCCTATTGCATACACCTTAATGCATCTACATGTGTATTAATTCACCTTAGCTATTTGAGTCTAAATTTGATACCTGCTTTTGCAGGTATAAAAATTAGGTGCAAATAACTTAAAATCACCATTTTAAGGTGCGTTAAGGGTGCACACATGTAGTTGCCTTATTAGCTCTGCAGTAAAGTCTCAGCATCTACACATGTGGCCCTATTAGGTAACAGTAAATTAATAAATGTATCCATAGGTTAGTATTGTTAACACAAGTACTATCCTAGGGTGATATTATTTAGCCACAAGGCACAGGAAGATGTTGATGGGGCTGTTTGGAGCACAAGGGTGCTTCAATACAAGGGCTGCCTCACACTGAAGCACCCTTGTGCCCCATTCAACCCCTCTGCAGCATTGAGCCAGGTTGGAGCAGCCACAGGCTGACAGGTGCCCCCTGACAGCTGGGGCTGCTCCAATCTGGCTCAACATGATGAAGTTTTGGGTGAACGTGTAAACACAGTGCCCAGGAGCAATAAACTCCAGCAAGAGATGGAGGGAATTAAATTCCAGTAAAATATGGGGAGTCTGGATGGATTGTGTAGACTGCTGTTACTTCTATAATGGGATAAAACAAACTCAAGATTTATTTTTTTATAATTTTGGGAGTGATTGAAATCTGACTTTGGTCCAAATGTTTTACCTGAGGCCCAAATCAAACAGGAATAAAACCTACATTACTAAAACCCTAAAAACAGAATCCACAGTTTTATAATTCATCCTTAAATGGTCCAAATGCATGCCTACTTTACATTATTGTACCAGGTGGGGGGAAATGTCCTACGGTTGCCATGATCTCCCCTAGTGCCCCCTACCATGCCAAGTTTTCATTAACGCACCCTCATTCTCACCCATCACGTCTTGATCTTATGAAAGTTAAAAGCAGGTTCCCTCTCATCCTCCTGCTACCCCGATCCTTACTTATACAATGGGGTTCTGAACAACCCAGCCTTATGTGCTATGCGTGGCTCCAACCACCCCTGTACCACACCCAAAACCTCACAGATATACTGGGCATTGTTTGGTCTATCTCACCCTCTGTGCCCTCCCTGGCGCTCGGGCTCTCCACAGCCCTTGTCTCTCAGCCACACCCCACAGGCGCTCTGGCTTTCCACAGCCTTGTCTCGCAATCATGCCCCACAGGTGCTATGGCTTCCTCAGTCTTGTAGTATGGGAAACAAGCAGGAGGAACTT
>NW_017729033.1:51974741-51975098 GCF_001723915.1 Gavialis gangeticus
GGGGGTGTGGCGCTCTACATTAAGGAGGAATACACATCTTCATCAGGTAGCACAGAGTCAAGGGAGGGGCACACGGAAGTGCTCTGGTTTAGAATACAAGGCAGTTGAGGGGAAAGAGACTTAACGGTGGGGGGTCTAGTACAGACCACCCAACCAAGGGGAAGAGCTAGACCAGGAATACTTAAGTCTCACGTAGGTTCCTAGCCAAAATGCAGGACCACCATCTAACCCAGAAGGTGCACAGCCCCACCAGGGGAAACGCTTTGTTGGACCTGGTATTGGCCACAGGTGATGACCTGGTGAGGGTACTGCGGGTGCTCAATCACCTGGGCAACAGTGATCATCGCCTGCTGGAAT
>NW_017729033.1:51975566-51975883 GCF_001723915.1 Gavialis gangeticus
TAATGATTTCTTTGCCTCCATTTTCCTGAGCAGGGAACAGATCAGCCCCTCCACCAGGCCCCCCTCAGGGCCCCTAGGCCAAGGTTCAGGGAGGATCAAGTCAGGGAACTTCTGGAGGGACTGGATATATTTAAATCAACTGGTCTGGACGATCTCCATGCCAGAATGCTGAGGGAATTAGCTGAGGTCATTGTGGAACCCCTGGCACGGCTTTAAAAGCACTCATGGTGCTCTGGTGTGGTGCCAGAGGACTGGAAGAGGGCCAATGTGGTTCCCATCTTCAAAAAAGGGAGGAAGGAGGATCCAGGGAACTACAG
>NW_017729033.1:51976223-51976762 GCF_001723915.1 Gavialis gangeticus
TGGGTCACCAACTGGCTGGAGGGCCACACCCAGAGAGTGGTAGTGGATGGGTCATTTTCGACCTGGAGTGATGTGGGCAGTGGGGTTCCGTAGGGCTTGGTCCTCGGGCCCGCACTGTTCAACATCTTCATCAGTGACTTGGATGAGGGGATTAAAAGCACCCTGTTCAAACAGGCTACAATCAGACCTAGACAGGTTACAGAGGTGGGCGGATGAGAAGAGGATGGTACTCAACACTGACAAGTGGAAGGTGATGCACCTGGGGAGGAAAAACCAGCACCATACCTACAGGCTGGGGAACTCCCTTCTCATCAGTGCAGAGGCAGAAAAGGATCTTGGAGTCATCATTGATGCCAAGATGAATATGGGCAGGCAGTGTGAGGATGCAGTCAGGAAGGCCAACCACACCTTGCCACAGATGCATCTCGAGCAGGTCCAGGGAGGTGATACTCCCCCTCTGTTTGGCACTGGTCAGGCCACAGCTGGAGTGCTGCGTCCAGTTCTGGGTGCCACACTTCAAGAGAGATGTGGACAACATG